>NC_044405.1:26400075-26736950 GCF_006542625.1 Nomascus leucogenys
CATTTTCCAGAAAACAAACAAACAAACAAACAAAAACATTCTGATGGTATGCTTTGGGTGCAAATCTCATGTTGAAATGTGATTCCCAGTATTGGACCTGGGGCCTCAGGGGAGGCGTTTGGGTCATGGGGACAGATCCCTCATGAATGGCTTGTTGCTCTCATCAAGGCAATGAGTGAGTTCTCACTCCGTTAGTTCACATGAGAGCTGGTTGTTTCAAGGAGCCAGGCACCTCCTCCTCTCTCTTTTGCCCCAGCTCTCACCATGTAATGTACTGTGTCCCCCTTCGCCTTCCACCTTGAGTGGAAGCTTCCTGAGGCCTCACCAGAAGCAGATGCCAGCAACATGCTTCATGCACAGCCTTCAGAACCATGAGCCAAAATCATACCTCTTTTCGTTATGAATTATTCAGCCTTGGGTATTCCTTTATAGCAATGCAAACATGGCCTAACAGACTTGAGTTTTTTTTTTTTTTTTTTTTGAGATGGAGTCTCACGCTGTTGCCCAGGCTGGAGTGCAGTGGCGCAATATCAGCTCACTGCAAGCTCCACCTCCCAGGTTCACGCCATCCTCCTGCCTCAGCCTCCTGAGTAGCCGGGACTACAGGTGCCCACCACCACACTTGGCTAATTTTTTGTATTTTCACTAGAGACAGGGTTTCACCATGTGAGCCAGGATAGCCTCGATCTCCTGACCTCATGATCTGCCTGCCTCGGTCTCCCAAAGTGCTGGGATTACCAGACTTGAATTTTCTAATAATAACTCATAGACTGAAAAAAGGCAGCAAATGATTAATTATAATAATAGCAGCTATTTTGTGGCATATCTCCTGTGTTCCAAGCTTTTGTTCTACATGCTTTACAGTATTAACTCTTTTAATCTGCATAATTAACTTCACGAGGGATGGTATTATATTATCACCATTTTTTAGTTGAGGAAACTGAGGCATAGAGAAATAAATAACTTGGCCCTGGGTCACACAGCTAATAAGGGATTAAACTCATATTTGAGCGCAGGCAGCATAACTCCAGCTGCCTCTGGTCTCTCTGGAAATGACACCAAAATATCCAGAGTGCTCCCTCTGTAAGGAGACCAGCAACATGAGCAGGAAACTAGAGAAGACATACTAAATAGATATGCAGGCTGGTTCAGGTTCTTACTAACACTACAAATTCTACGGAGTTTTCTATAGCCTGGACAGAGTGAAACTAAACTTTTCAAAAGGAAGTCATAGCACTTTAGACTGTTTGGGAAAGATACAATTACTCTACCAGGGCCGGGCAAGGTGGCTCATGCCTGTAATCCCAGCACTTTGGGAGACTGAAGCAGGTGGATCACCTGAGTTCAGGAGTTTGAGACCAGCCTGACCAACATGGTGAAACCCCATCTTTACTAAAAATACAAAAATTAGCTGGGCATGGTGGCATGCACCTGTAATCCCGGCTATTAGGGAGGCTGAGGCAGCAGAATCGCTTGAACCCGGGAGGCGGAGGTTGCAGTGAGCCGAGAAGGCACCATTGCACTCCAGCCTTGGTGACATAGCGAGACTCCATCTCAACAACAACAAACGATTACTCTACCAGACCAGGTAGTGTGGTTTGGCTGTGACCCCACTCAAATCTCATCTTGAATTATAGCTCCCATAATTACCATGTATTGTGGGAGGGACCCAGTGGGAAATGATTGAATCAAGGGGGCACTTTTTCCCCATACACTGTCTCGTGGCAGTGAACAAGTTTTACGAGATCTGATGGTTTTATAAGGGGAAACCCCTTTAACTGGCTTTCATTTCTCTCTTCCCTTCCCCATGTAAGACATGCCTTTCACCTTCTACCGTGATTGTGAGGCCTCCCTAGCCACGTAGAATTGTGAGCCCATTAAACTTCTTTTTCTTTATAAATTACCCAGTCTTGGGTATGCCTTTATCACAGTGTAAAAACGGACTAAGGCACCAGGAGTTGGCAAACTCTAGCCCATGAGCCAAATCTGACCTGCTGCCTGTTTTAGTAAATAAAGTTTTATCAGAACACAGCCATGCAAGTTGACTTACACATTGTCTGTGGCTGCTTCCACATTACGTTTGAGAGCTGAGTAGTTATCACAGAGATCCTATGGCCTACAAACCTAAAACATCTAATGTTTGTTTCTTTATGGAAAAAAATTGCCAACCTCTGTTCCAGATCGTATTCTCCAAGCATTTCAAGATAATTAGTCTTCGTATATTTCAGAACTTGAGGAATGAACCCAAATTGTCAAAATGGACTGAATAATTCAGTATTTTTATTGCTATTCAACATAAGCGTGTGCATCTCCTCCCATGTGGCAGGCACATCTGAATTTATATTGGCACTAAAACTTGGCATTCCACCAATCTTCAAATACCCCATTTCAAAGACCTGACTGCATGTTACCTGGGTAATTTCTGGTGGGTCCCTTAGTCCTCTAAGGTCCCTCTGTGGTCACTTTGCTGTTTTTGTACCTGCCCATTGTCAGGAGATTTGCGTACAGAAAACATTCACCAAATCCCTCTCTTACTTTATGATCACGGTGGAGTGAACCAAAACAGTAGGCAAATATTAAAAGCCAACCATCTTTATATTCTGTACCCCATTATGAAGTTAGAATCAGCGGTTTCCCCAAAATCTGTTTGCCAGACCTTCATAAAATAACATATTTTTCCTGATTATAAAAATAATACATGCAAAAATGGAGGTACCTAACCACAAGAATAGGAGTCCTCCCACCCCCAGTCCTGCCACCCCAGCTGGCCACTGTTAATATTTGAGTGGGATAAAGAGTTTTGAAGGAGAGTCTGTCTCATTGACTTATTTTTCTTTTAACTTTTGCTCTACATCATTTAAAATTTCTTAGAAAAAGAAACATTTTTTCCTTGGCACATAATAGCGCATCATATGGATATGCTGTAATTTACTGAACTGTTTCCTTGTTACTGAGCATTTGGATGGTTTCCAACTGTTTGCTGTTATACATAAAACATCACGACCATCTTGGCACATGAACCTCTGTCTGCTTCCTGGGTGTCTCTTTAGGGTCAGATTCTCAGAAGTGCAGTTACTGAATTAAAGATAGTTAACATTTTTAACGCTTATGAGATATACCAAGAATGAATTCATGAATAAAAGGCCAGATATGGTGGCTCATGCCTGTAAACCCAGCATCTTGGGAGGCTAAGGCAGGAGGATTACTTGAGCCCAGGAGGTTGAGACTAGCTCGGGCAACATAATGAGACCCTGTCTCGGCAAAAAAATAAAGAAAAATATTAGTTGAGCTTGCTGGTGTGCGCCTGTAGTCCCAGTTACTCAGCAGGCAGAGGTGGGAGGATCTCCTGAGCCCAGGAGTTCGAGGCTGCAGTGAGCCATGATTGCGCTATGGCACTCCAGCCTGGGTGACAGAGCAAGACCTTTTCTTTAAAAGAAATAATAAATGAATGAATGAATGAATGATCATGTCATCTCCAAACTTCTTTACTGACCTTAAGCAAGACTGCACTAGTTCATGTAATCCCACAACAGACTTATTAATATGTGTTAGTGTTCGCGGACTGATTATTAAAACAGTGAAATCAAGCCTGCAGGCGAGCAGGATCCCTTTAGCATGATCTGCTGGGTGATTTGATATTTAGCTTATGATTGTGATCGTTTTCTTGGAAGGAGCGTGGTTTGAGAGTTCACAGACATTTGCCTAGAGATGTTTCTTAGGTTCCTTCCTACATTCCAGCAATTTTCAAACTCAAATGGGCATAGGAATGACCTTGCAGGGTGGGACTCCCCAGGGCCATGACACCTGCTGTCCTCTCTCCACAAGGCTCTGCCCCTAGAGAGCCCCAGGTCTCACTGTCTTCATTCAGGTCTCATGCAGACATGGTCGGATCCAAGAGTTCTCTCCAACCGCTGGGTCACTTGAGGTCCCCTTGCCCGCTTTGTTCCCTGGGTGGCTGTCGCCCCCGTAACCACCATTCCCGCATTCATTGTCTCTCCTCACTGCAGCATAAACTGAGGGGGCAGGACTTTCCTCTGATCTTGTGACTGTCGTTCTGCGTCAGTAGCTCTTACCTCCAGGGCCATGTGAGTGTCAGGCTCTCGGTCATGTCACAGTGATTCATGTTCTGGCATGCCATTAGCGTCACTGCCCATATTTTGGTGTGAGTATAATCACCTTTGGGGCATTGGGGGAGAACCTTGAGAAGGACCTGTGACATAAAGGACCTGGGCTTCAGCAGGTAGGGCTTGGTCATTATTTGTCACATGAGTTGTATGTGTGAACCTGAACCCCAGCTGCTGCGGGCACAGGCTGGTGGAGCCTCCCTCTGGGATGCCGGCCCCTACCCGTGTCACAGAGCAGCAGCGCAGCAGCCCTGCAAAGTCGGAGGGCCAGGCAGGTGCCCGGATTGGGTTGTGTCCTTCAAAGGGTCGTGTCCTACAGTGGCCAAGCAAAGCACCTGACTTATAGGGTTTAACTTGGGTATAGGGAAAAATTAAACTCAAGCCACATGTTTACACCAGTGCATCCCTTCCACATGACATGGAAAACACTGTTACCAAAACATCAACAATTATGTTTTTGGGGGAAGCTGTCGTTTTGTTAACATTGATGCTGTTCATGATAAAGAATGGCTTACAGGCTTACAGTAGACTTTCTGTGTTTAAGATGGCTGCCTTGGACATGGCAACCTTATCTTCGTGGTTCGGGAACATGGATACATAAAAGAATACAAGGGGCTTAGCCGGGCACAGTGGCTCACGCCTGTAATCCTAGCACTTTGGGAGGCCGAGGCAGGCAGATCACAAGGTCAAGAGATCAAGACCATCCTGGCCAACATGGTGAAGACCCGTCTCTACTAAAATTACAAAAATTAGCTGGGCGTAGTGATGTGTGCCTGTATTCCCAGCTACTCAGGAGGCTGAGGCAGGAGAATCGCTTGAACCCGAGAGGCGGAGGTTGCAGTGAGCAGAGATCACACCACTGCACTCCAGCCTGGGTGACAGAGCAAGACTCCGTCTCAAAAATAAATAAATAAAAACAAAATAAAATAAAATGAATACAACATGCTTTTCTTTTCTTTCTCCAGGTCTAGCACATACCGCTCCAAGGGCTTTGACGTCACGGTGAAGTACACACAAGGAAGCTGGACGGGCTTCGTTGGAGAAGACCTCGTCACCATCCCCAAAGGCTTCAATAGTTCTTTTCTTGTCAACATTGCCACTATTTTTGAATCAGAGAATTTCTTTTTGCCTGGGATTAAATGGAATGGAATACTTGGCCTAGCTTATGCCACGCTTGCCAAGGTAAGGCTAATCCATGGATTTAAGGAAATCAAATAATAGGACGAGATTCTGAAAATCAATCATTAAAGGGCTGACACATGAGTCTTGGGCTGTTCTCGGAGACAGTGGGAACCACGTGGTGGAAACAGACCAGCATTCACACAATTATATTTCCAAGCATTTTTTAAATTGAAGGTAAACAGCATGATTCTTGGAACCTTGCTGTAAGAGAGACTAATAGCATTAACTTTTTGTTTTATTTTCGTTTTATAGTTTAAAATGTTAACAGAATTTGAATCATGTAGATTGTGGTGTGTGTTTAGGAGTTTTTACTAAGGTAGGATTAAAAGAAAACACATTTATTAAATTCATACGTTTGCGTGAAGATGGAGCCTGCGGGCGGCCCTGGAATGCAGGCAGGGGATGGTGCCCTCCGCCAGGCTGGGACGTGGCCTGTTTTCCTGGCTCTGCAGGGGACACCTCGGAGGAGACACCCAGCACGGGAATATGGGCAGCCTGAAGGCATGTCCTGGGGAGAGCTAGCCCTTCCCAGTGGTGGTGAGCCCTGGAGGAATTGTGGAGCCCTGCTCTTGCCGTCGCCAGAGCCTCCCCAAATGGGGAAAGACAGAATTGGATGTTCCCCAAATATTTGTACTTGGGGTGTACCCAAAGGAAATAATGTCTGTATGCAGGAGGAGGGAGGCAGGCAGAGGAACTTCCACCTGGAGGCATTGCCAAAGTCAGGCGGGAGTAGACACCAGGGGTGTGTGCTGGGCTCCTGGAGTCCACATGGGTTTGCATGCATCGAGAGCTGCAGAAGGAGACCAGCTCTCCTGGCCCCGTACCTGGGCACCACGCCCTGGCCTCACCTGGCTCAGCATTAGGCTTGGAAGCAGAGCTACGTGTGGAAGGAAACAGAAGTGATTGCTGGAGCAACAGGCCCCCACTGTCCCATGAGGATAATCTTCCTGTCTGGAAGAGCATTTGTTCCAGCTCAAGTTCATGAGCAGATGGGGTAGGGTGGGGAGGGCAAGAGGAATTTTACAACCCTTGGCCCCTCCAAGGAGACAGAATCACAATTACTGAGAGCCTATTAGGCCCTAGGCTGAGAAGATGCAAGATAAGCTGTGGGTCACTCAGTGCTCATGTCTCCCCTGTGAGGCATACTTTGTAAGGTCGTATTCTCCCCATTTTCTTAAAGGTTGTATTTTCCCCATTTTCTTTTTCTTTTTACTTTTTTATTTTTTTGAGAGAGAATCTCACTCTATTTCCAAGGCTGGAGTGCAGCAGTATAATCTCAGCTCACTGCAACCTCTGGCTCCTGGGTTCAAGTGATTCTCCAACCTCAGCCTCCCAAGTAGCTGGGACCACAGGCACACGCCACAATGCCTGGCTAAGTTTTGTATTTTTGGTAGAGATGAGGTTTCACTATGTTGGCCAGGCTGGTCTCAAACTCCTGGGCTCAAGTGATCCATTCACATCAGCCTCTCAAAGTGTTGGGATTATGGCATGAGCCACTGTGCCTGGCCTTATTTTCCCCATTTTCAAGATGTGGGGATTGAGGGTCAGTGAGCTGCTGCCCCTTTGAAGTCAGAGCATGGAGCTTCTTACTGTCTGCAGAGCCAGGGCTGGCTCATGAACCCTTTTGTCCTCTGCGTCATAGGGAATTGCAGACGGATGAAAACTTGCGTTCCTAAATACATTTTCAAAATGCTTTATCTGTATGTGACTGGAAATGAAAGATGTATATGACTGGTTTTATGCGAATTGTTTGGAAGATGATAGAGTAAACCTAAATTGCCTGGAATGAATAATATGTAAAGCTTCTGTGAGAACAGACCCCTTTGGGTTTGCTCAGACCTTCCGACTCTCCGTGTGACATTTTATCTTTTCATTTATGAAATTCCAAGATGACTGACAATTGGCTCCCCATTTCCAGAGTTTGAGGAGAGAGCAATAGGACTCACAGGAAGCAGAGTGTGGCTGGGGACAGGGCCTGCAGGGTGGGTGGGGCGGACTGCCCACCGGGGTCTCTGAGACAGGTGGGCTGAGCGCCCTGCAGTGGTCAGCTTGTGTGGTGGCCCCTGGTCCATTCCAGGGGCTTCCTGTCAATGCTGTGTCAGTGACACCTACTGGGCTTCTAACACTACAGCTGCCTGGGCCCTGCTGCTGCTGAATCAGGTTCTCTCAGGGTTGGTTGTGGGCACCTGGATGCTTTTAAGTCCCTAGAGGGATCCCGAGGCACAGCCCTAGTGAAGGACTTGACAGAATGATTGCAGCTCCTTCACTGTGTGCCAGGTGCCGCTCCAAGTGCTTTATAGGTATTGGCCCATCTAAGCCCCAGAGCGGCTCCAGGCAGCCGCCCTTATCCCTGTTTCACAGGGAAGGAAGCAAAGGAACAAGTCACTCGGCTGGCAAGTGGCAGAGCTGGTCTCTCATTCGTGTGTGCTTTGCTCTACTGCCTCTCAAGAAGATGGGTAGAACACCAGCTGGGGGCACCCCCAGGCCCACCCTGTTATCCCAAGAGATGATTTTGTCTCACTGGTTGACCCAAACGCCCACAAATGTTCTGACAGAGATTGCATATGGAAATCGTGCTAGATTCTGCCTCGGAATTCTGCAGAAGCTGAGATGAAACAAGTAGGAGGTCAAACACAAAAGGACTACACCAATGGGAAGATCTGTATCTATTCCACGGTGGAGTTCCCCCTCACTCCCTCTGGAATCACAGTTTTAGCTCTCACAGATAGTAAATAATCATTCCTGTGAATGACCATGGGCACCCAGGGGATGCCTGTAGCATCCGTGCTACCATAGTTAATTATGTTTTCATCAAAAACTAACAACTCAGGGTCACCAACTCCAGTGTCTCCCAGTTGTCAAAGCCAAAATCTAAACTCAGGTCTATCACTGACTTCTTACATGACCGCCGGCACCCCTGGCACACCCGCACCTCACAGCTGTTTGCAGACCTTCCTGCTTCCCTGTGAGTCTCTCTGGAGAAATGAGGGCATCCTCTGTATGTCTTGCTGGATGTGAGGGATACAAAGAGCACATGAGGGCTTCTGAAATCTGGCCTTGGGGGAATAAGAAGGCTTTTATGCTCCTGGAGTATAGATTTGTGCCTTTCCTGCTTCTTTCCCGCCGGAGTTCATCTGGCAGAGCTAAGCCTCGCCCCAGGCTCCGGGGCCCGGGGGATACTGTCCTCCTGGGTCAGCCACCTCTCATTTGCATGGTGGACAGCTGCGGCTGACGGGCAAACAAAAATGTCTGCGGCCATGGCAGCTCTTAGAGAAACTCTTCTCTCCTTACTCTCAAGTGCCTAAGATTAGGATCCACCACCTGCCACGGTAACCCACTTCCACGGCTTCTCACACCCCCTCACAAGGCAGTCATGATGATAGATGTGACTGCGTCGAATGGCTTCCAGAAATACGATCTTATTTGTACAACAGAGCCGTGCCCAAAGGAAGAATGCCAACCAGTGGGAAGCTCTGCTGGGGCTTTCTGAATTCCTAGACCCGATCACAAGCTGGTGTATTGTTGAACCATGAAAAAATCGAGTATAAACACCAGGAATGTTTTCTGTGGTGTGTGGCGTCTACACTGGGTGACCCATGTCTACACTGTGAGTCCTAAGCAGGTGTCCCTCTCTGTCGCCCTCCCGCAGCCATCAAGTTCTCTGGAGACCTTCTTCGACTCCCTGGTGACACAAGCAAACATCCCCAACGTTTTCTCCATGCAGATGTGTGGAGCCGGATTGCCCGTTGCTGGATCTGGGACCAACGGAGGTAGTCTTGTGGGTATCTTTTAGTCTTAAAGGGGCGAAAAATCACAGATGGATGGGCTGTTTCTTTCTGTTGTATTAAACACCTGAGCAGAAATATTAGGCATGTAGGTGTGCGTAGGTACCGTAAAACTTTCATCCTCCTTGTAGTAGGTCTTTTTAAAAATGGCTAAAATTAGGCAATCCTTTATGTCATCCTGCCATCTGGAAGGATGATTCTCATCGCTTCTCCGAATTCCATTAAAACTTTTCTTTACAGCCCTTGGAAGGGCACTGCTTTCTGTGGGTGGGGGAGGGACAAGTGAGGAGCGATGGGGGGTGTGGTGAGTGGCCATGACTGTGGGTAGGGGGCCAAAGGAGAGTTCATAAATTTGGCAGGGAAGCAGGGGCCCTTGTAGATCCTTTTTCTCTCACTCTCTCTCAACACACACAGGCACACATGCACCACAGCACAAGTGTTTGCTACTGAAACAGAACCAAAGCCATCAGCACTACGGAGGCGCTAGAGCCTGAGCTTCCCTCCAGGGCCCGGCACCCAGATGTCAAAAGTAGTAGGGGACAGAAGAATGCACTAGAAGAGAGTGCTGCCAGTCCCTTTGCTGTCTGACTATGAGAGGCAGGATCTGCACCCCTGGTCCTCAGCTACTTTCATTTGCTACCATTTCCAGGCAGAGGATAGCATAGGATTTATGAGGAAATGTTTTATGAGTTTGCAAGATGAAGCTTTGATCAGGGAAGTGCTGGTTCTTCTGTTCTCTGATCTCCAAGGAACTAAATAATTGTCAGTCAGTGTGGTTAACTGTTTTATTGCATTTCTTTGAAGGAAAAATCTCAATATTGTAAAGCTAAACTTGCATGTACTTTCTTTGGATAAGAGAAACCCCCAAAGCATCTTGATTAGATGAGGGCCTAATACCATCTGACCTTTGCAGATGTGGACCCATAAAATTCCTTGTTTATTTTATTTTATTTTATTTTATTTTATTTATTATAATTTTTTTAGATGGAGCCTCGCTCTGTCGCCCAGGCTGGAGTGCAGTGACACGATCTCAGCTCACTGCAGCCTCCACCTCCCTGTTCAAGCGATTCTCCTGCCTCAGCCTCCTGAGTAGCTGGGACTACAGGCGCGCGCCACCTCGCCCGGCTAATTTTTGTGTTTTTAGTAGAGACGGGGTTTCAGCTAGCCAGACTGTTCTCGAACTCCTGACTTCATGATCCATCTGCCTTAGCCTCCTGAAGTGCTGGGATTACAAGCGTGAGCCACCACGCCTGGCTCCTTGTTTATTTTTTAAGCATTGATATTTGTTTCATGACATCGTCACGAAGTAGAAGCCCTGACTGCAGTGAAGTTTCTCTTTACAAGTGCATGCTTCTCTGTGTAACCTGTTGATATGTCTGTGTATTTTTTCTCTTATACCTGAAAATATTTTCTGTCCTAGGTCCTGGGTGGAATTGAACCAAGTTTGTATAAAGGAGACATCTGGTACACCCCTATTAAGGAAGAGTGGTACTACCAGATAGAAATTCTGAAATTGGAAATCGGAGGCCAAAGCCTTAATCTGGACTGCAGAGAGGTATTTATGCTACAGTCTCTGTTGTGTCTTTCTATGTGTGTCTGGGTCCCTTAAATATGCCAGCTGAACCCGTAGATGCCAACAGAAGGTACATTACCTCGTAAGATAAAGGCTCATTACATGAAAAGATGGAGGGACTTGCTGTACAGTAAGTTGAAATCAATTAATTGTCCTCCCTCCCCACCCCAAATATTGCATCCTCCCAACCACTTATCTTCATAGGGCAAAATTACCATTAAATGGTGAGTGAAGAGGACTATCTGAGCTACACCTTTCACCATTCGTTCATCTTGGACTGATGGTCCCTAAGCTCAGTTTAAGAGGTTGAAATAAGCAGATTTTTAATCAGTGTAGGACAGAGAGGGACAAAAATTAAGCAAAATGAAACCGAAAAGATCATCAGCTTTTTATCCTCCATTCACAGCTAGCCTGGCCCCCAGAGTACCGAATTCTTCCTAAAAAACAGTCATGGTGTATAGATGTGTGTGGCTTGGTAGTGCTAAAGTGGCCACATGCAGAGCTCTGACACCAAACCTCAGGACCATGTTCATGCCTTCTCACTGAGTTTTGGTTTGTTCGTGACACATTATAACATCATTATTATGATGACTTGTGAGAGCCTCAGTCTTCTATAGCACTTTTAGAATGCTTTATAAAAACCATGGGGATTTCATCATATTCCAACCTATTAGCACTTCTGTTCGTATTACCCATCACATCCCAACATCAATTCTCATATATGCAGGTACCTCTTGTCACGTGTGTCCATGTGAAGAGACCACAAAGCAGGCTTTGTGTGAGCAACAAGGTTTTTATTTCACCTGGGTGCAGGCGGGCTGAGTCTGAAAAGAGAGTCAGTGAAGGGAGATAGGGGTGGGGCCATTTTATAAGATTTGGGTAGGTAGCGGAAAATTACAATCAAAGGGGGTTGCTCTCTGGCTGGCCAGGGTGGGGGTCACAAGGTGCTCAGTGGGAGAGCCTTTGAGGAGAATGAGCCAGGAGAAGGAATTTCACAAGGTAATGTCATCAGTTAAGGCAGGGACTGGCCATTTTCACTTCTTTTGTGGCGGAATGTCATCAGTTAAGGCAGGAACCGGCCATTTTCACTTCTTCTGTGATTCTTCACTTGCTTCGGGCCATCTGGACATATACGTGCAGGTCACAGTCACAGGGGATACGATGGTGTAGCTTGGGCTCAGAGGCCTGACACCTCTGAGAAACGATTGCAAATCTGTGTTTATTGTCAAGAGGCACTTATTTGTCAATTAAGAACCCAGTGGTAGAATCAAATGCCCGAATGTAAAACAAAATACAAAACCTCTGTGTGTGTGTGTGTGTGTGTGTGTGTGTGTGTGTGTGTGTGTGTGTGTATTAGAGAGGAAAAGCCTGTATTTGGAGGTGTGATTCTTAGATTCTAGGTTCTTTCCTGCCCACCCCATATGCACCCACCCCACAAAAGAACAAACAACAAACCCCAAGACATCTTAGCGCAACATTTCAGTTTGCATATTTTACATATTTACTTTTCTTACATATTAAAAAACTGAAAATTTTATGAACAAGCTAAGTTATATTTTAAATTAAGTTTGTTTTTACACTGAAAATAATTTAATATTTGTGAAGAATACTAATACATTGGTATATTTCATTTTCTTAAAATTCTGAACCCCTTCTCCCTTATTTCCTTTTGACCCGATTGCTGTATTGGTCATGCGACTCATGGATTTGCCTTAAGGCAGGAGGATCAAGTCGCCCAGGACTCATTCCATCCCTGGGTAGACTTGCCCACGCAGCTGTGCCCGTAGTGGTTGGGGTGGCTCGTCTGGTGTTGGCCACTGGTGTCCATTCTCCTCCCTCTGCCACATGAAGAACGTTGCAGGTGGGGACAGGGCTGGCAGTGCCTGTGTGTGTCTCAGTCTATGATGCACTGTGGCTCTGGTTCTGTTCCCAATGCAAATATGGGATGTCTGTTGAAAAATTGTCCGTCCTTCTTCTCTTCGTTAGTGAGGTCATAGAGAGTTGATTTGTGTATAGTTCGTACAAGTGGCTTTTAATATATTTCAGCCTCAAAAGACAAATAGGTCTTCCCTCTGCCCTGGGGCAGGAGTGGGGGGTCCTCAATGAAGGAACTCACCCGGGCACCTCTGAGTAAGGAAAGAGCTGTGCCTTGGGAGGACTATTGATTTGCTAATTTGGGCCTTGTCCCCTCCCTTTCCTGGGCCCGTTTCCTTGTCTCTGAAGTGAGCGTGTTTGGTTGGAAGACCCCTGGTTCCCCAGTTCTGAGAACATAAATGAACTACCCAGTCCGCGACGACTGGTGTGGCTTCCTGGATTTGTGTGTAACAGACAGATGGTGATGGCGGCTGGAGCCACACGGGGCGGGGAGTGCCACTGTCACTCACGCACCTTTCCCTTTCTCTCCCGGTTCAAGTATAACGCGGACAAGGCCATCGTGGACAGTGGCACCACGTTGCTGCGCCTGCCCCAGAAGGTGTTTGATGCAGTGGTGGAAGCTGTGGCCCGTGCATCTCTGGTGAGTCCTCGGGACACTCACGGGTCCCCGAGTTGCTGAGTTACAGTCACCTGCTGAGGAGCAGCACTGCGTGTTCTGAGCGTCTCTGAACTATTCCACCATGTATTTCAAATTTTCATATTGTGTATTTATATACTTTATATGTAATGGTATAGGTGGAATATGTAAATATATTTTATATGTATTTAAACTCTTTATATTTTGAAAGGTTTTGTTTCAACTATTACTTGTTAATTTCACAATCCCCTTCTTTGATGTTAGCAAATAATACCTTCATGAACCTCAGAGGACTTGGATCTGAATGTGCAATGCCCTCTAGTATTTCAAATAATAGTCCAGTTGGTATGGTATTTTTTTAATCTGCGAAAAACAATACTTCGTAATATAACTATGTTAGAATAAACAATAAATCAATAATACATTTATAGCCTTTAAAACAAAACAAACCAAAAATTTTACTCCTTTTTGGCCTTCATCCCTGCACTAGTATCTTAACTTCTGTTTGTATAAAAGAATACCATTTTTTCACAGAAGACAAAGAACAATCAGCCAATCTAATAATTATTTTATGGCCATGCTCTGAAATACAATTAAAATTATGATCGTGGACAACATGCCTTTGGGGACCTGGCTAATGGTATTCCTGGTGTGACCTCAACTTTCCACTCAGTTCAGGGCAATAAACATTGGATACAGCACAGCTTTGGGGATGAAATAGGATTAAATTTAGTCTAGTTTTTGCCACTTTTAGCTGGATGCCTGGGAAGGGGTTTTGTACCCTCTGAGAGCCTCCGTATTCTCAACTGAGGGGTGGTTGTGAGTTTTGGGTCAAATGCTTGGTGTTTAGTAGATGCTTGGAGCTTCCATTAAACGTGCAACCACGGCGTTGCTGCTATTTGTTTAGATGCGAGATGAACAAGACTTTTGGCTTCCTGAGTGTTCTCATAGCATCTGTCCACTCAGGGCCTTCCTTGTGAGATCGTCAGAAAGTGTTTCCTGCACAAAGCCTGTACTGCAGCCCTGGCGTGGCGCTGGTTGTCCCGCTACTCTGCTGTGATGGCTGAATTCAAAGAGTGGCCGACAGGAGCACGTATGGTGGTTGCCTTGTTACAGCTCATAGCAGAAGCGTGACAAGCGGGAGAGGGCTTTGGGTTGTCCTGAACTTCAAACACCTGTAACTGCTGCGGGAAGAGCGGCACGTGGATGAAACGGACACAGAGGGGGAATAAGCAGGAAAGGACGCGGGCCCTTTTTGAAGCAGCAGGTCTCAAGGCGGCCAGCCGCCTGGCGCAGCTGCAGCTGAAGCCACGGCAGAGTCTCCATCTTTCCCACTATCTGCTGAATCAGAGAAAGTGGCAGGTAACATTTTTAGTGCCTTAAGTTTAGAACGCTTGCTGAAAATCAGACCCTACTTGAAATAAGGAGCGATACCCTCATTTCTTAAATAGTAAAAATGCCCTCAGCAGAATTAACGTGAGCATCTTCCAACTTCATATCCTGAATGGAAAAGTCTGACCACCATCCCGAGGACGTGTTTGAAGCACAGTGTGAAAATCCAGCGAGTCGTGGACCTGCCAGGCCCCTGTGCCGTGAGAGGTGGGGCGGCGGGGCTGTGGGGCGCTCGCACTCCCAAGCTCATCGTGGCATGTGCTGAGCCGAAAACCACGAGGTAGAAGGAATGAGATCACAACATTTGCTTGCTTTGTCTAAAATTATCCTCTGATTTCAGTCGGTGCCTACGTCAGGAGGGAGAAACATGGGAAGGTTGTTTGTCTTGGGCAGGGAAAGCATAACAAGGCCACATTGTGTGTCTGTCTTACTGTCTCTGGACCAAAAGTTGTGTTTGTTTTTCTTATCTACCAGTTCCGGTAAGCCAACCCTCTTGGCGTGGGTTTCCTTCTGGTTAAGGGGAGGGCTGGCTTCAGAGAGTGAAAGACAACGAAAATGTGGAGGTCTGTCCCCCGGCATGGATTGTTCAGACAGGATTCTAGAAATAAAAGGTTTGGAGTTCTGTATTTAGAAATGAACCTGAAGCAGGGAGTATTGTACAGGGTGCAGCCCGTGCAGAGGCCCGGAGACCTGGGCTCGTTCCCACCCTGCCGCAGTGCCCGCGTGGCTCAGGCCCAGCGCTTCTCCAAGGAGTAAATCCAGATGCAAAATAATACCCACTTGAAGATGACTTCTAACTTTAAAACTCTGTGATCTGAGGGTCGAAACTGGCTCCCAAGGAAGGACACGTGGCTTCACCCCCAGGGAGGCTGCCAGACTTTTAGTTAAGGACCATGGCTCTGCGGACAGTAAGTCCCACATCCAAATCTGAAGTGAGCTACCCAGGCCAGTGACGTGGCCCCTCGGAGCCTCATTGTCCACCTGCTGTTGGAGCTGGTCATGGCGCTGTCATCTGAGCTCTGTGCCCTGTGTCCCGCTGCAGACCTGGCCACCAAAGCTCTTCGCCGAATCCAGCAAAATGACCATCCCACCTCTTATGAGCGTGTCTGAGAAGGGGCTCTCCCTGTGATGCACATCTTCAGTAGACTTCGCTTTTTTACAAAGCAAAGATGCGTTAATGCCAGCATTAGAAATTTCACAAATCAATCACAAATGGTCTGAGTGGAGAACATGGGAGGGATGAACCAACCACAGGGCGCTTTCTCCCCAGCTGCACGCCCTGGTGAGGAGGGCAGGTGTCTGCAGTCCGCATGGTTACGTGGCATGTGCCACCCCCAATATTCAGTGTGTGGGCATCGGCAGATGCATCCAGGGGCACCCAAGTGTGTTTTCAGTTCTGGTCTTGGCAGCGTTCTGTCCCATATTCCTGTCTTCTGTTCTAACTATCCCTTTGGCTTCTATAAGACCCTTCTGCCCCCTCCTTGGACTCTCCCTGTCCCTGTGCCCCTCCTCATGGAGCTTCTTTTTCTGGCCTGAGCCCCCTGTTCTTGCTGCACACCCTCCTGCGTGATCCCATCCTTAGCCTCATCGATACCTCCTGCTCACCTGTCAGTGCCTCTGGAGTGTGTGTCTAGCCCAGGCCCATCCCCTGGAGCTCAGGGGACTCAGCACTAATGAGCCCCACATGTACACTTGGACACATGAACCACATCAATGTGCTGCAGAACTCAGCCCTCTGCAGATGAAATGCGGCTTGGCATTCCTTCACAGTGGCACCCCTCGTTCCCTCCCCACCTCATCTTCCATTCCTGTCTGTCTTCAGCACCAGCCATGTCCAGCGGGCAGATTCCATGGCAGCGTCTTCTGCAGCACCCCCACCACACCCCTCCCCAGCGCTGGCTTGGCCCTCCAGCCCAGCTCACGCCTTTCTTCCTTGGGGAAGCTCCCTGGACAGACACCCCCTCCTCCCAGCCATGGCCCTTTCCTGCTGTGCCCCACGCGGGACCCTGCCCTGGGTATGTTACAATAGACACGTCAGACACAATCCTTCCTCAGCAGCCGGCAGGCCCAGGGCAGACTGCTCGGGAGCCTGCCTGTGAGGTCACGCAGGTGTCCTTAACTTGCCATCTCAGCAACTAGTGGATATGGGCAGATGATACCTTCCTTCCGGTTCCCTGGTGAGAGGTGCTGGTGGATGTCCTGTGTTGCCAGCCACCTTTTTGTCCCTGGATGCCATTTACTTTTTTCCACAAATATTTCCCAGGTCTCTTCTGCGTGCAAGGTGTTAGGGCTGCAGTGGGGGCCAGGCCACAGATCTCTGTCCTGAGAAGACTTGGATTCTAGTGCAGGAGACCGAAGTGTATCACACCAATCAGTGTAAATTGTTAACTGCCACAAGGAGAAAGGCCAGGAAGGAGAGGGGCATGGTGGTGTTCTAGTGTTACAAGAGGAAGCCAGGGAGGACTTCCTGGATGAAGCGGCATCTGACCTGAGATCTGGAGGAGCAGAAAAATGTCCCAAAAGAGCAGAGGGCCCATACTAGGCTCGTACCAGGAGGCAACTTGCTGGGCTCATGGAATTCAGAGGGCAAGTGAAAAGCAGAAAGGCCTTGGGGGCCACAATGAGGATTTCTCTCTTCTGAAGGGCCTCTGCCCTCTGCTGTGTGACCTTGGGCAAGTTACTTCACCTCTAGTGCTTTGGTTGCCTCATCTGTAAAGTGATGAGGATAATGCCATCACGCTGGTTGAGAATTGAAGTAACTATTGCTGCAAAGGTCTTATAAAGGTGTCTGATACTAGTACTAGTAGGTACTTCGTGTCTTGACAATTTTAATCATTATTATTTTGTCATCACTGTCACTCTTCCAGGGGACTAATGTCCCTGCTATTCCATCCAAATTAAACATTGTTTATCCCTGTGGGCATCTGGCGAGGTGGCTAGGAGAGCCTGGAGCTGTTTCCTGTTGACGTGCCAGACTAGTCATGGTTTCTCATGTGATCTTGTTTTGTCTAGATTCCAGAATTCTCTGACGGTTTCTGGACTGGGTCCCAGCTGGCGTGCTGGACGAATTCGGAAACACCTTGGTCTTACTTCCCTAAAATCTCCATCTACTTGAGAGACGAGAACTCCAGCAGGTCATTCCGTATCACAATCCTGCCTCAGGTACGAAATGGGATTTGTGCTTTGCTCTTTTTATCATGCAAAAGTGAAAGCACTCCATGCATGACACGTGTATTAGATGTCACACCTGTATTAGATCTCTATCACCATAATAATGCTGCAAAAGACAGCCACACGTATTACTGCCCCTGAGTCCAGGCAGGGTGGTGTCCCTTGGCCAGGCTCACTCACGTGTCTCTGCTCAGCTGGTGGTTGGCTGGGTCCCTGTTGGCCTCCGCCCAGGCTGGTGTAGGATGGTCTCACTCACATATCTGGTGGCGAGGTGGATGGAGGAACAGAGCCATGCGTTTCTCTCCATTCAGTGTCTGAGTCACATGTGGTAACAGGGACCTAGGAGAGAGAAACGAACCACACAGGGGCTCCTGAATTGTCCGCCCAGAACTGGCCACTGTCTCTTCCATGATGCTGCCCAAACAAGCCCAAGGCTAGCCCAGATTCCGAGGATGGAGGAAAAGATGCCCCTCGCACTGGGAGGAGCCACGGAGCCACATTGCCAAGGGTGTGGCTACAAGGAAAAGGGAAGACCTGGAGACATTTTTGTCACACCTACCACATCACCCTTATCCATTTTTCCTGTTTATGTATAAAGAATAAAAGTGGGCTGGGTGCAGTGGCTCATGCCTGTAATCCCAGCACTTTGGGAGGCCAAGGCAGGCAAATCACCTGAGGTCAGGAGTTTGAGACCAGCCTGGCCAACATGGCAAAACCCCGTCTCTACTAAAAATACAAAAATTAGCCGGGCGTGATGGTGCATGCCTGTAATCCCTGCTACACGGGAGGCTGAGGCAGGAGAATTGCTTGAACCTGGGAGGCGGAGGTCGCAGTGAGCCGAGATCACACCACTGCACTCCAGCCTGGCGACAGAGTGAGACTCTGTCTCAGAAAAAAAAAAAAACAAAAAAAACTAGATTGCCCAAGATGAAGACATCATTTTTTTCCTATACTCCCAGTACCCACTAACTCCCTCTTTATCCTACACGTCTAATGAAATGGACCACGTCTGTCTTCCTCAGTCCCATTTCTCACCTCTTCCTCCTCCCCTCCATTACTGAGCCCTCATGCGTGTGGCTCTCACCAGCACTTCTGTAACCTGCAGAGTGCTGCTGTGCTCCCGAGCCCCCACCCTCTCTTCTTTTTGAAACTGTTGTCAGATCAATCTTCCTAGACCACCACTTTCACCCGAGCCTCCCCTGCTATGAGTAAGCAGTGCGTCCCCATGATTTAAATGCTCAGGGCTCGCTCCTGGCATCGCCGTCCATGGCCTCCCACCAGACCCCTCCTAGTTCCCCAGTGTTTTCACTGCACCCCAACCCTCTGCTGGGTGGCCACTGACCCTCAAGGCCTCTCGCCTGCAACCATCTCCTAACCTTTGTTCTACCAACCCCCCTGCCTGAAATGCCCTCCCTTCCTTACTCTGCCCGTATATCCAGATTCTTCCCATCCTTTAAGACTCAACTCAAACAACCCAGCTTTTGTTGAAACTATGCTGAGCAGAATAACCCATTTGTGAGGTTGCACCTCCCACTCAGCACGCATATTTTCTGGTCTGCTCATCTGGCATGGAATCTTATCTTTAGGGTACGTTTTATGCTGTTGCCTTTTTCATTTGACTTCTGTTTTCTTAACTTCTATTTCGTTTTCAATTAATTATAAATTCCTTGAAGATGAGAGCTGTGGGGGTAAAAGATTTTCCTTCCTTCCCCAATGCCACCAGGCAGTGGAGGGAAAGTACATCAGAACTGTTTGTGGAATGGACACATCAATGTGTCTTTGTTGCAATTGATGAATTTGAGATAAAGGGAATTGGACTGCAGGGACAAAGAAGGAGGCGTAATTTCAGGAGAAAAAAAGTAAATGGTACTACTGCCTTTTCCCATTTTCATCTTTACATTGTGGGGATGTGCTTTCCAGAAAAGGAGAGATCTTGGGGAAAGGATTGAAAGCTTCAGGAGAAATTCAGGCCGACAGGAGATACCACGCTCTCAGGAGAGGCTTGAGTTACACGCTCAGCACTGCCCTTCCCTCACGCCGTAACTTTGAGCAAAGCATTTAACCCTGCCTGTGTCTCTTTAACTATAAAGGAGAAACAATAATACCTACCAAAGACATTTTCAGAAGAATGCAGTATGCTTGGATGAATGGCGCTGCACTGAGTGATGTTACAATGCTATGTCTTCAGCATCTTTAAATCATCTTTAAAATCATGTGCTCTTGGCTGGGCGCAGTGGCCCATGCCTGTAATCCCAGCACTTTGGGAGGCTAAGGAGGGTGAATCACGAGGTCAGGAGTTCGAGACCAGCCTGGGCAACACACTGAAACCCAGTCTTCACTAAAAATACAAAAAATTAGCTGGGCTTGGTGGCAGGCACCTGTAATCCCAGCTACCTGGGATGCTGAGGCAGGAGAATCGCTTCAACCTGGGAGGCAGAGGTTGCAGTGAGCTGAGATTGTGCCATTGCACTCCAGCCTGGATGACAGTGTGAGACTCCATCTCAAAAAAAAAAAAAAAAAAAAAAAATCATGTGCTCTTGATGATTACATTTTGGCTAGTAGAGCGGCAAAATGTGGACATTATTTCATCAGTGTGGTGTGTAATAATGTCAAAACCCAGCTTGAGGACCCAGGTGTGCACTGCTGAATGAATGTCAGGCACCAAGGACTCATAAGAAGCAGGAGGAGAAGGCAGGCGTTAGGCGGAAACCTCTCAGTCCAGGCAGGTCACAGCCAGGAAGGCTTGCTTGCCTTCCTCAATAGCTTTTAGGACCCAGCACTGGGCAAGCTCAGGAGCAGAATGAGAGGGGTTTGGGAGCATTTCATCTCATTTGCACATCTCTGCATAAGAATTCATTATTGCTTTCACCTATAATGGTAGATATTTTTTGGTTGTCTTTGACATGTTCAGATTCTTGATTTTTAAAAATCCACTTTCCCCCCTGTTTTCCTGATTTCTTACTCAGCATCACATTCCACTTGCTTTCCATTCCCTTTCTGGGAGGGGACTCCAATAGGAAGCTGGGAAAGATCACCTGGTGAGACCCCACATGCTCCATGTTTCCCAGCAGAAAGGCTCTGCCCAGCAGCCTTTCTAACACCAAGGGAAACCGCCAGCGTTCTTGTCCTCAGAGTTTTAGGATGGGGCCCTACCTGGGACCTCTCAAACATGAGCCCTAATAAGTGGGCAAACGATTGCTCCTGCAGAAAAGAGTCAAGTCAAAAGCAATTACTTTAAACTTTGTCTATACCCAACACTGTTTTCCAAAATCCCATGGGCTGAATCCTATGTGGCCTGTTATAAAACAGCAGCTGCCAGCCCACAGGGGAGCTCTAAGGTTTCTTCACAGCTTCTGCTTTGTCCCTACTTGACCTGCTCTTTGGTGTGGTCACATGGCAGCCCCTCCCTGCTGGTCTCCTCTCAGTCTTTTCTGCTCCCTCCAAAATCACCCCTCATAGTCCCTCAAACCCCCTACAGCCGGAAGGCCCAGGACTCTGTGTATTAGTGTGTCTGCCTTTTTCCTCCAAGTCTTTCTTCCTGTCTCTGCCCTTTAAGGCTAATCATTACTCACAGGAAGTTTTGTTTTCTTACTCATTTTGCACTCTTGCTTTTCTCCAAACAGGTGGCATTTTGTCATACTCAGCTGCTATACTAATTGCCTGCATTTGAATTATTTGCTATTCAAAAGCCAAGAAATTGTTACTGCTGATAGGATATTGATTTGCTCACTGATTGTGTTAAGGTTTGACCCATTTCCCCACGTACTCTTGGCTCCAGAGATATCAATGGCCAACTCATCTTCATTTAACACTGCACAGCACCTGTGGGAACTGGCCCTCCTGAACAGCAGAACTTCTGACCCACAGATGCTGTCTTCTCTCTGATGTTGATTACTTCTTCCTCTTTTCACTGAGGAAATCGTCCTGCCTCCATCAGGCTGCCTACTTTTAAAACTCTGTCTGTCCGAAGGGCGCATGATGGGCTCTGGGCCAGCTAGGAGCCATTGCAGTGGATCCTGAGGGATGAGGACGGTGAGGACTTGGCCTAAGTCAGGCGAGGGAGTGATTAGATTCCGCTTCGGTTTCACAGGAAGGCTCAGAAGGGTCTGGTTATAGTCTCTATGCAGGCTAAGAGAGAAAAGGACTGGCCCAGCACTATAGGGCCTGAGTAACTGGGTGAATCATGAATTTACTGAGACGGAGAACTGTGGGAGAGGTCTGATTTGGGGGGAACAGCCAGCATTCAGGTTTCACAGGTTACACGGGAAATGCCATTTGAGAGGTGGACAGGCAGGTGGACACAAGCATGTGGCAATGGTGGCCCAGGTCTGGGCTGGAGAGGAGGAGTTGGGAGTCTCAGGCGAGATTACGGGGTGACCTAGGGCCATGGGGTGGGGCCAGATGGGTCACTCAAGGAGGGAAGATTGAGAGGAAGCCAGAGCCTGAGAGTGCTCCGATGCTTGCAGGGGAGGAAGATGAAGGAAATCCAATACAGTGCCTGGGAAGGAGCAGCCAGGGAGTTAGGGAGAAGAAGAATGCAGCCCTCTTAGAGTCCAAGTGAAGAAAGCTTCCACACGGAGGAAGTGATTAGTGGTCAGCAGTACCCACAGAGGGGGTCTGTGGGGGCACTTCCCGCCCTATGGTTACTGCCTGGTCCCCCCTAGATTGGAAGCCTCGAGGGAGCAGGGACCGTGTGTCATTCACCATTGTAGTGCTGGTGCAGAGGGCAGCATCTGAGCCATGTGAAGTCTTCAGCGGATAACCGCTGGGCAGATAGCCAGATGGCCAGACGGACATGAGGACTAAACTTTGACTTTTTTTTTAATTCTCTTGCCCAAAATTCCTACCTAAGGGGCCTGGGGAGTCTGCCCTACACACCATAAAGTTTCACCAGAGGGGTTTTATTTAACCTTGTATAACATGGCCTGCTTTCCAGCCTGGCTCTGGCGTAACATCATCACATGACAAATAAGGGAAGAAATCAAAATATTTTAACCCCAAATATATTTCCTTTTCATATTTTGAAATTGCCCTGCAGAGTTGTCTCTTGTGAGAAAAATCTACATCGTATAGAGAATCCCCTTTTCCCTTGTTTTATTCTTTCCAGATCTAGAAGATAATCAGCTAAGAGTCAGGCAACCTTTTTTTTTCTTTTTCAAATGCATATATACTTTAAATTCTGGGGTACATGTGCAGAATGTGCAGGTTTGTTACATAGGTGTACACGTGGCATGGTGATTTGTTGCACCCATCAACCCGTCACCTGCATTAGGTATTTCTCCTAATGTTATCCCTTCCCTAGCCTCCCACCCCCTAACAGGCCCTGGTGTGTGATGTTCCCCTCCGTATGTCCATGTGTTCTCATTGTTCAGCTCCCACTTATGAGTGAGAACATGCGGTGTTTGGTTTTCTGTTCTTGTGATAGTTTGCTGAGAATGATGGTTTTCAGCTTTATCCATGTCCCTGCAAAGGACATGAACTCATCCTTTTTTATGGCTGCATAGTATTCCATGGTGTATATGAAGGCACCCTTTTAAATTCTGTAAGACACATTTCACAACCTCTTTTCTTCACAGCCTGCTAACTAAAAGCTTCCTCTGCACAATAAAACTTTGGTCTCCACAATCCTTTCTCTTAATCCAAACATTTCCTTTCTATTGATCCCAGGTTAGATAAACTTAACCAATTATCAACCAGAAAATTTTTAAATTTACCTCTAGCCTGGAAGCCCCACTTTGACTTGTCCTGCCTTTCTGAACCAAACCAATGGACATCTTAAAAGTATTTGATTGATGTCTCATGTCTCTCAAAATTGTATAAAACCAGGCTGTGCCCTAACCATCTCGGGCACATGTTCTCAGGACCTCCTGAGGCTGTCTCATGGGCCATGGTCACTCATACTTGGCTCAGAATAAATCCCTTCAAAATATTTTACAGAGTTTGACTCTTTTCATCAGCAGACAGTTGGACAGATATCTTCTGGGTGTGTGCACCTGTGTGTAACTCCAGGTGGTGCATATGGGTCACCTGCGCTGTCACTGATCAATAATATTGATCACCATGCTTTTGATCTTCTGTCCTCCTGGATGGCAGGATGAGATCATCTTTCTTCCCCTGTGACTCCCCCCAGCACCTGGGAGGGTCCTGAGCATGCGTGTGACCTCAGCAATTTTGTGATATTGCCTGATTTGTGCTTTTTCTTGTTTGTTTGCTCTCTTCTCTCCGACAAACAGCTTTATATTCAGCCCATGATGGGGGCCGGCCTGAATTACGAATGTTACCGATTCGGCATTTCCCCATCCACAAATGCACTGGTGATCGGTGCCACAGTGATGGAGGGCTTCTACGTCATCTTTGACAGAGCCCGGAAGAGGGTGGGCTTTGCAGCGAGCCCCTGTGCAGGTGAGTGATTCTAGCATCGAACAGGGATCCCCGACAAGAGTCCTTTATGTAAATGTGCTGACTTGGAAGCAATTCTTGATGGCAAATCAATTACCATTGAATTGTTTCACTCATTCCTATCACCAGTGATCAAAATCTTCTCAATAAAATGGGTCATGGGGTTGCTGAGAGAATTAAATGACATCATCCATGTGAAACTTCAGTGCTTAGCACATGGGAAATGCTGAGCGTGAGTCCTGATAGTCACTAGGAGTAAAAATATGCCGTGGAGCCTTGGAGTTGAATTGCAACTTTTTGACAGTTAAAGCAAAATGAGTAAGGAAGAAATTTCACATATAAGCTGTGTACATTTATTTGTCCTTAAAGCTGTCCTCATTTTGAAATAGGAAATGGACACCTATCGTTGTGATTTCTTGAAATCCTAATATAATGAGACCAAGGAACCCCTGTTTCTCGTGGGATTCCTTTGAAAGATGTGTGAGGGCGGCCCGCAGCATGACTCTGCAGTCTAGCTGGAGGGTTGGCAGGTCTTCAGAGAAAGTCAAGAGGGTGGATAAATCCCATAAGCTTCAAAATGTCTTCAGATTTCACGGTTTGCTTGAAACGGGGTGCTCACACCGCACACAGCTTAATGGGAGGATTAGGTATTTCTGACTGAGAGTCCAAACCTGCAAGGCAGAGGCAAATCACAGAAGTGGGCATGAGATTGAATTGCCGGAGACAAGTGGAGGAAGAGCCTGAATCAGAAAAGTGGTCAGGAGAACTGCAGCCTTTCAAAATAAGATATCAAGAGACCGAAAAAAAATTGGTACATTGGATTTGAAGTCACGAGCAGAATGGAATTCCAAAGTTGTGCTGGTGATATGTGAAAGGAGAGAAAAATTAAGTGTGAGGTCAAAAAAGAATCGATGACAAGGAGGTAGAATAGAACAAAATTTGGGAATCGATAGGGAAATACAAGATCACCATGCAGTTGAAGGAAAGGGGGTTTTGTAGGAATTTAATGGATATGAGACGCTGTTGGAGGACAGGTGAGAGTGCTGGGCCATCCTGGGAGCCTCAACTCAGACCCTCGCTCTGATCTCAACCCAGGTAAAGAGCTGCCAGGATGAGGTGCACAGGCAAAATGCCAAGTTGATCACAGCTGAATTATTCCAGGAGGGAGAGATTTCAGTTACTATTTTTTAATACCCAAAACATGGTCTTAAAACAGGACTCCTGGTAAATAAAGCAGATAAGGGATGCTTCATTAGCTGGCTTTAGCAGAATGGCCTTTCGGGAAAGTAAAGTAACAATTTAGAGAACAGAAATATTAAAAGGAAAGATTGCATGTGGACTATTAGGCCAATTCATATTCTGTATAAATAAAATCATCCAACCCAGTGTATGTATATGACACATCATGACTTGTCTTCATCAATATCCGTGCCGACGTATTTCACTTCGCATTTGTGAGCAGACTTGGAACCCTTCCCATTGTCATGTTTTTTATCTTTGCTATGAGTAAATGTTTACCTTTTGCGTGTGCAATAACTCTTTTAGCCTGTTCAGTTATCATTGAGTGAGACCTTTCTCTGCGGCAGCAAGTGGGACTGAAATATCACTGAATTTCCTAACTGTGACTATTTTACTTCTTTTTAACCAAGGGAATCTAAGAACTTAAGCAATTTTGCCCACAATTTCTGTTTTCTCGTTAGAAATCATTAAATAGAGGCTTCTATGGCAACAGCTGTTAGAGTGTCCACTTAATACAGTGGAGTCTAATAACCATTTGTTTTCTAAGTGAATAACTGTTGGAAATGGTGTAATATTAGGCGTCTCTAGGCAGGGCAACTTTTTTTCCCTGAATTTCACTGTGAGTTATTTGCTAGATGCTCTGATATACACCTTTTGTTCCATTTTTAAAAATGTACTTGAGGGTTTGGTACTTAAATGTTAGATTTTACCAGCCGTGGGAAAATACGCTGATATGTGTCTCCTCTTCCGTGTGGATTGTTTCGCCATTAAAGTAATTACTTCCCTCAGGGCTGCAATTAAAGGCCCCAGACAGTGCTCGATAGAACCCTAATAAATGGAATAGCTGTGCTGCCTTTTTTTTTTTAAGTGTTTATTTTTCATTATAAAATGTTTAAGTAACGAAAAAACCTTAAGTTACAGGAAATCATATACTGTGTGTGCATTTATGCAATATCTAGATTTAATATTTTGTCATATTTTCTTTAAAAATTTGTCTTAGAAATAAAAAACCAAGTATAGCTAAAGTCTCACCCCACCCCCTTCCCCAGCATTACTCATTATCCTGAGATGAGTGTATATGCTTATCTGAATTACTGTACATTTATAATTTTACTAGATGGGCATGAGAACCTTGTATTGATTATCTATTGCTATGTAACAACTTACCCCCAAATGTCACAACTCTCTATCACCTTCTGCAGTTTCTTTCTTTCTTTTTTTTTCTTTCTTTCTTTTTTATATTTTTATTTTATTTTTTATTTTTAGACAAGGTCTTGCTTTGTCACTTATGCTAGAGTAGGGTGCAGTGGCATGATCAGGGCTCACTTTAGTGTCGACCTCCCTGGTTCAGGTGATCCTCTGACCTCGAATTCCTGAGTAGCTGGGACTACAGGTGTGCACCACTGCCCCAGATAATTTTTTGTGTTTTCTCTAGAGGGGGTTTTGCCATGTTGCCCAGGCTGGTCTCCAACTCCCAGGCTCAAGTGATCACCCCCCCTGCCCCGCCATGGCCTCCCCAAGTGCTAGGTTTACAAGCATGTGCCACCACACCCAGCCTGGCTTTGTTTTGTTTTGTTTTTAAAAGACAGGGTCTCACTCTGTTACCAGGCTGGAGTGCAGTGGCATGATCTTGGCTCAGTGCAGCCTTCACCTCCTGGGCTCAAGCAATCCTCCCACCTCAGCGTCCCCAGTACCTGGGACTACAGCATGTGTCACCATGCCCAGAAAATTTTTGGTATTTTCTGTAGAGATGGGGTTTCACCATGTTGCCCAGGCTGGTCTTGAACCCCTGGGCTCAAGCGATCATCCCACCTTGGTGTCCCAAAGTGCTGGGATTACAGGCGTGAGCCACCATGCCTGGCCATCTCGTGGAGTTTCTTAGGGCCAGAAGTTGATGAGGGGCTTCACCGGGTGTCTCTGGCCCACCATTGCTCACGAGGCTGCAGCTGTCTGAAGTCCATTGTAGGAGCCGGTTCCGAGCTCACTGTTGTGGTGTCAGGAGCCCTGCTTCCCTCACCATTTGGACCTCACCCCAGGACTGCCTGATGTCCTCTGGTCAGCCCTGAGCAAGTGATCCAAGAGAGCATGACAGGGCACCCAGGACAGAAACCCCAGGTTTTCATCACCTAATCTTGGAAGCAGCATGTTCTCACTTCTGCCCCACTCTGTTGGTCGCACACAATGACCCTGATACGACGTGGGAGGGGACGACGCAGGTAAATGCCAGGAGTCATCCACAGTCATCTTGGAAACGTCCTGCCATATACTTATCACAAAACCTAGGTTGGTTGATTTGTTTGTTTGGTTTATTTTTTTTTCTTTTTAAATTTATAGGAATGCTGTGGTAGTGTGTGTCCTTTGTCAACTCGACTTGATTGTTTGACATTACATTTTCTAGGTTTTCCATATTGATATGAGTCCTAGGTTATTTGTTTTGACTGCATACTATTTCACTTTATGAATGTACCCAGATTACCCATTTTTGTCTTAATTAACATTTGGATTATTTCTATATTGGCAATTATAAACAGTACTGCAGTGAACGTCTTTGTGTAGGTGAATGAGATCATCTAGGAATGGAATTTCTAAATGATTTATTATGCAACTCTTCAGTGTTATTGGCTACAGTCAAATTTGTCTTTAAAGTAGCTGAAACATCAGCATTATATGAGAACTTCCATTCCCTGAAAGCATTACTGTATTTGTTTTGTCTTTGTGTTTTGCTAATCCATGTATGTGCAATAGTGTCACATTTTAGTTGATTACTTTCAAGATCACACAACTTTGGATATCTTTTGGGGATGTTTGAGCTTCTTCTCTGAGGGTGAATTTTTCTACTAATATAGTGCACACATTTTTCTACCCATACTTTTTACTGATACACATGATTTCCTTATATTTCTGAGGTATTAGTTTTTCTGAGTTATACCTATCTAGTCTCCCTGACTTTTTACTTTGTTTTGGTGCCTTTTATTTATATATATCTTTAATTTAGTGAAATCAAATTTACCAGTATCTCTCTCATGAATTATGCCCTGTGGCTTATTTAAGAAATACTTCTTTAATCCAAGAAAATAGGGATTTTTTTC
Organism: Nomascus leucogenys; assembly: GCF_006542625.1. Taxonomy (NCBI): domain Eukaryota; kingdom Metazoa; phylum Chordata; class Mammalia; order Primates; family Hylobatidae; genus Nomascus; species Nomascus leucogenys. The sequence goes on from NC_044405.1 coordinate 26,428,542, forward strand.
TTCTAAAGATACTGTATACTTTTTTCTTATTTTCTTCCAAAATGTGAATTAGGAAATTAATTTTTATAAGGACATTCCCTTTTCTCAGCATCCTTATTGAATATATAATGTTTTCCCCTCTGATTTTTCCAATTTTTTCATTTAAAAAATTTATATACAGAAAAGACTAAAAATAATACCATCCTGTTCTGCATACCAACCATCTAGATTTAGTAATTTTTAACATTTTGCCATATACCAGTATGCGTGTATAGGTGAATATGTAGTTTTTGCTGAACCATTTGCAAATAAGTTGCAGATATAATGACTTTCACCCCTAAATATTTCATTATGCATTTTAAAAATAAGGACATTCTCCTATATAACCACAATACCATAATCACACCTAAAAAATTAATAATATTTGCTAAATATCATGACTATGTAGGCCACATGCAGATTTCCCCAGGTGTCCCCAAAATGTTTTCATTAGCTGTTTTGCTTTTGATTTTGTTTCAGAAGGCCAGTTCTCTTGTAGAATGTATCATATTCAGTTTTATCTGTTTCCTAATGACATACCACATTGATTTTGCATCATATTTCCTTGAACTTAAGTCTAGAGGCTTAATTAGACTTGAGTTAAGTGTTTTTTTGCAAGGTATCTAATGAATTTTAATAGCATCTTTGTCATGTACCAAGTCCCCATTTATGCCTGAGCCTACTTCTGAGCATTCTGTTCCATTCCACTGGTCAGGTTGTCTATCCCTGGACTAAGCTATATAGTTTTATTTTTTTTTTTAGTTATAGGACAATATCTGGCAGGGACTTGACCCTTCTTATTCTTCCTTGGAGTTCTCTTGGCTACTTTTGCCCTTTTATTCAGCTTGTTGAGATCCCTGAAAAACCCTCTTGGGATTTCTGTTACAACTGCATTGAACTTACAGAATTAACTTGAGAAGAAATCAAATCTTTACCATATCAAGTCTCCCCTATGAATGTACCAGATCTTTTCATTTGTTTAGGTTTTCTTTTATGTCCTACTGCAGTGTTTTATAATTTTGTCCAAAAAGATTCACACATAGACTTATTCCTACATACCTCTTAGTTCTTACCACAAATGAGATTATTTTACATTGCATTTCTTGTGGGTTGTTGGGAATATGGGTATGCAACTTTTATATATTATATATTAATCTTCTATCCAGCCACATTGCTAAGATCTCCTTTCTAGAAATGGTTTTTAGAGTCATTTGGATTTTCTATTAAAACAGCCATATAATCTGCAAATAATATTTTTTAAATCCCTTGTAATTGTTATATCTTTTATTTATATTTTTTGTGATGCCCTCTGAGACAATATTGAATACAAATGGTGATAATGGACTTTTTTGTCTTTTTTCTTACTTTAAAGAAAATATTTCTCATTTTGCACCATGGAGCATTATGCATAGGATAGGTTTGTGGAATTTCCTTCTGAGTCCTAAATTTAGGGATTCCCAGTTTCTGAAAAGTATTCAGTACGAATGGAAAAGCTTTTTGAAAATTTCCACATTAAACATATGCCTACTCTATAATCAACATTCAACATTAAGCATATGCCTACTCTAGAATCCAGCAGTTGTCACTCTTAGGTGTATGCAAAGGAGAAATGAGTATGTAAGTGTGCTGAGACTTAACCAGAAGGTTCGCAACAGCTTTACACATAAAATAACTTAAGTAATACATACTTTAGTAGTTACATAAATACATAAAACCATCACTTTTATCAAAATAGAAACATCCCAAAAGTCAACCAAAGGAAAACAGATAAACAATTGTTGACTTGCCATTCAGTGGAACACTGCACAGCAATTTTCTTTCTGCTGAAGAATGTGCTTTTGGATGTCTTTTATAAAAGACTATGAAAGGTAAATTTTATTTTGCCTCAATTCCGAATCACAATTTAGCTACACATGGAATTCTAGATTGCACATGTTCCCTTAGTATTTTGAAGATTCAGTTTCGTTGTCCTCTGGCTGTGATGATTGCTGAAGAAAAGACCCTAGATGGTCTCTGTTGTACCTTTAAGGGTAATCTGTTGCTTCTCCTTAGTTACCAGTAAGACTGCTTTTATTTTAAATTTCTAGTGTTCTGAATAGTGTTCTGAAGTTTCACCATGATGTGTCTAGGTATAGGGTATTTTCCGGTCGTGCTATACCCTTTACACTCTCTGAATCTGACAACTCATGACTTTTGTCATCAATCTTATAGAATTCCCAGCTGTTACCTCTTCCACTATTGCTTCATGCACATTCTTTCTAGTCTCTTCTTCTGGATCTCTCATTTCAAGTAATGAGATTTCTCATTATTTATTTCAGGTCCCTTGACCCTTCATTTATGTTTTCCTTTCTATCTTTGCTGCATTCTGTGTAATTTCTTCAGATACATTTTATATTGGCCTAATTCTCTGTTCAGCTATGTTCAATCTATTTAACCTATTCAGTGAGTTTTTTTAATACTTTTAGTTTTTATTATTTTTATTATTTTTGGATTCTTTAATTGTCTTTGGTTTGGGGGTCTTTTTTTTTCTTTTGAATTTTTCATTTCTATGACTATATTTTTCATTTCTAGAAATTATATCTCATACTTTTCCAAATATACCATAGCCGGGCACAGTGGCTCATACCTGTAATCCCAGAAGTTTAGGAGGCCGAGGCAGGAGGATCGCTTGAGTCCAGAAGTTCAAGACCAGCCTGGGCAATTGTGTTAGTTCATTCGCATGCTGCTATAAAGACATACCTGGGACTGGGTAATTGATTAAGAAAAGAGGTTTAATCGGCTCATGGTTCTGCAGGTTGTACAGACTTCTGCTTCTTGGGAGGCCTCAGGAAACTTACAACTGTGGCAGAAGAAAGGGAAGCAGGCACGGTCTTCACATGGCCAGAGTCGGGGGCAGGGGGGAGAGAGAGAGAGAGAGAGAGAGAGAGAGAGAGAGAGAGAAAGAAAGGGGGAGGTGCTCCACACTTCCAGACAACCATATCTTGTGAGAATTCTATCATGAGACAATACTAGGGGGTGGTATTAGAAACCACGCCTGTGATCCAGTCACCTCCCACCAGGCCCCACCTCCAACACTTGGGATCCCAATTCAACATGAGATTTGGATGGGGACACAGTGCCAAACCATATCAACAACGAAGTAATACCCTGTCTACAAAAAATCAAAAGGTTAGCCAAGCATGGTGGAGCATACCTATGGTCCCAGCTACACAAGAGGCTGAGGCAGGAAGATCACTTGAGCCCAGGAGGTCAAGGCTGCAGACAGTCATGATCACGTCACTGCACTCCAGCCTGGGAGACAGAGCAAGACTCTGACTCTAAATAAATAAATAAACAAATATGCCAGTTAACTTTTCTATAGTGTTGTGTAACAATTTTATTGTGACTTGGATTTTCTTTATCTTCTTTTTAGTTTTTCTTTAATTTAAAAGGCTAGGTAATATTCAGAAGGTACGGTATAGCACATAGTCCCACTCCCTCAGAGGTAATCGTACTAATGCCTAAAGTTCTTCCTTTTTTTTTTTTTTTTTTTTGAGCCTCATCGTCTATTATATGGGTGCACCTAATTTATTTAACCAGTTCATTATTGATAAGCATTTAGGTTGTTTTAAGTCTTTTGTTGTTACAAATAATACTGCAGTGAACATCACTTATATATATCATTTGCATATATGAAAGTATACATCTGGGTTAAATTATTAGAATTGCTGAGTTAAAGGGTATAAACATTTGTAATTTTAATGAATATCACCTCGTTACCTTGCATAGAGCTTATACTCGTTGATACCTGGCCATACCTTCTCTTGTAATGTAGATGATAACCTACTTGGAAATTTTGGTCATCTGACAGGTGAAAAATGATGATCTCAGTGTAGTTTTAATTTGTGTCACTTTCTACGAGTGAGATTGAGTTTCTTTTCAATGACTAAGGTCACTGTTTGTCCTTTTCTATGAACTACCCACTCATATCTTTGCCCATTGTTTTCTGTTGGATTCTTTTTTTGTATTAATTTGTAGGAACTCTTTATGTAATGGAGTAATTAACCATATGCTTGGAGGAAAAAGAAACTATAATTTCTGTCTCAACTGTACATTTTTAAAACTTTGCTTATGACATGTTTTAGTGTAAAAAATGTTTACTTTTTATATTTAAATAGTTTGATATTTTGCTTTAAGGGTCTTGGGACTACTGTTACCTTTTAAATGGCTTTCCTCACTAAAAGTGTTTTGTGACTTATTCAAGTACTTTCATGTTTGATTTAACTTGGCATAGAATGTGTGGATTAAACTTCTTTCCTCTAGGATGACTACCCCATTGTTACAACATTTATCAAATAATTTATCTTTTTTTTACTTTAAATCCTAAAATTAATGCATACCAAATTCTAGTAAATATTTGGGAGCTGTATATCTGTTTCTGGATTTTCTGTACTATTCCATTGATATATCTTATAGGATTAGTTTCTTTTCATTATTCTTTTTTCAGAACTTTCCAACTCTTCTTTCTTAATTTTTCTTTTCTTTTATGAACTTTTGAGCCAGCCTGTTTAGTTAAAAAAAAAATTGTATTTTAATGGGGTTTTTAGTCACTTTAAACACAGCTATGGTATAATCTTGTGCACATTGTTCTATTTTTCCACCACTGATGGGGAGTTCATCTTGTTTTTGTGTCTGCTGGCTGCTCTCTCATAGTAGGCTTTTTTCTCATTTGCTTTGCAATTTTTTGTTGTGAGCTTATATTTAGAGGGAGCATACTTTTTCTTCCAAGAGAGTGCAGTGTGCCTTGGGCTGTAAAGTGTTGCTGTAAAGCAATTTTGCGTATGTTTCTGCTGAGTGTCTGCAGACCATGAGAATCTTGGGATTTGTATACCAGGTGGTGCGAATTTAGATGCCAGCCATGTTTGAGGTGGAGGTTTAGGGGCTCCATTTCTCATGGGAGAGTTTCTTGCCCTCCTCCCCCAACCTCTTAGCCCCTAAGCTGAGCCAGGCTTCCTTGTTGGTAGAATTTCCCGGCTCCTTTCACCAACGGGCAAGGCTTGCACAGGCATCTTGACCCCAGTGCCCACCTCCTTGGTGCCCAGAGTCAAGTCTCTCGCCCTTCCCGGTCATGGGAACCCCAGCCCTAGGGCCCATTTCTGGTTGAGGAATGTCTCTTACTTCTGGACTCAGTTATAGAGTTAAAAAGTTATATTTTATCCTCATTCCTCTTTGTTGCAGCAGGAAGAGGTTCTACCTTCACACCAGTCACTGTTTGAAGACCCCAAATCTTTGGGAGCTGCCCTTCTCTCACAGTGGTGTGTGTGTGTGTGTGTGTGTGTGTGTGTGTGTGTGTGTGTTTTCATGGTCATTTGTGTTTGTCTGATGACACTTAGTCTAAGGGCTGGGGTGGGGGGAGCAGTGATTGGGAGCTCCTTGATAGAATCTCCTGGGGAGCTTTTTCAAAATACACCTGGTCAACATCCTTATGCCCTTTTCCAGCTAAGGCACAGCAGGATGGCGGTGGGTGGGAAGGTGATGGGTATTTTGGAAAAAGTTCCCTAGATGCTTCTCTTATGCTTCCCCTGCCTCTCCTCAGCCCACTCCCACCCCTGCTGAGAATCATTACTGCAGTCAGATTGGCTGGAGGTCAGGGCGTGTTATGGCTCGGGCCAGCGTCTCATATCTGACACAGATACTAGGGACTGGAGCACTTTCAACCGCCTCTGTGTTGCTGGGCCAAGTGTCCTACAGCTACGAAAATAATAGAGTGTTAAAATTGACAACTCTCTGTTATTTTAATGTATCCAAAGCTTATGAAATACCACCCATCTCTTTTTATAGATTGAGACATTTAGCACCCAAGAGCTGTATAGATCTCAGCTTGTACAACTTGAGGCACATGATGGATTATGGCAGCCATTTGACTGTGAATTTTTCTTGCTGCAGGTTGAAAGTGGATCATCTGGTACATGCTCATGTTTAAAAATAGGAAAGTTAGCTGTTAAGAGCAGAGTTTCAGAGATACTCCTCTGCCATCTACTTAGACTACAATGAAAAGATACCAGAGCCAGGGGACCCCAAAGGTGTAGATCAGGCCGCTCTGTCAAAGCAAAATCCATGACTCTTCTCATTTTACAGAAGAGAACACTGAGGGCCCCAGTTATTCCATAGCTTTCACATGGTTGCAGAAAAAAAATCTGGCTCTGGGTCCAGAACCCCTATCCTGAAACTCCAGAATGTTCTTCTAAGTAAACCATGCCTACTCAGAAAGCATCTCAGTACCAGATAATCAGTGTGGTGGGACAGTTCTCATTATTTTGTATGCTATAGGGAAAAAGACCTGACCATTATAATTTTTATCCTTGCTAAAATTATAGATCTTCCACAGGCACTCATTATCAACCAGATCCTGACCTTTCAGAGAAAATACACAATTAAAATTGTAACTCGAGACATTGATGAAAGAATTAAAAATAACAACTTAGTAACAGCGGACACTTAACATAGCACTGATCTTAGCCCAGGACGACACTAAGTGCTTAACATCTATTAACTTGATTGTTCTTACAAGACTGATGTGTAGGGGCTGTTACTACCTTCATTTTATAGATGACAAAACTGGGGGGCAAAGAAGTTAAGTAACTTGGTCCAGATCACACAGCTTGTATGTGGGAGCTAGGATTGGAACCCCAGAAGTCTGGCCCCAGGGTCATGCTCTCACCCACTGCATAGAATGGCCTCTCATAAATCAATCCAGTATAAAACATTAGAATCTGCTTTAAAACCATAGAATTAGTAGTGTAAGTAATAAATGTAGAGACCATGCAGTGAATGGCATTCCTGGATAAAGCCCCCAGAAGGAATTTTAAATCAGCTTTCCTCTAATCCTGAGCAGCTAGTTAGCAAATATGAGAATACAGTTGTTCCCAGATAATGCTTTATGCCTGACCATCTTAAACTGGCGTTGTTTTTCAAAAACTTAAAAACAAAATCCATGACTCTTCTAACTATAAAAGTGATACATGTCTACTCGGGAGGCTGAGGTGGTGGGAGGATGGCTTGAGCTCAGGAGTTTCAGGCTGCAGTGTGCTACTATCATGCCTATAAATAGCCACTGCATTCCAGCTTGGGCAACATACCCAGGCCCTATCTCAAAAAATAAAAAGTAATACATCTACATTGAAGAAAATTAATTTTATTGGGTTTTTTTTGCATTTTTATTATACACAGCACACACAGCACATATGAAAAAATGGGTATGAACTCAGGCATTCAACTGGAAGAACAGTACTAAAACCAACGTCCATGTAGTCAGCATGACTGAAGTTGGTTTGTTTTTTCTTTTTTCTTTTCTTCTCTTCTCTCTTTTTTTTTGAGATGGAGCTTTGCTCTTGTTGCCCAGGCTGGATTGCAATGGCGTGATCTCAGTTTACTGCAATCTCTGCCTCTCGGGCTCAAGTGATTCTCCTGCCTCAGCCTCCCGAGTAGCTGGGATTACAGGCATGTGCCACCACGCCTGGCTAATTTTGTATTTTTAGTAGAGATGGGGTTTCTCCATGTTGGTCAGGCTGGTCTCGAACTCCTGACCTCAGGTGATCTACCTGCCTCGGCCTCCCAAAGTGCTGGGTTTACAGGCGGGAGCCACCGCGCCCGGCCTTGGCTTTTCTTTTCTAATCTCAATGAGATTATAACAGATGTGTTCTTCTTTGACATGCTTTGACTATCTTATTCTTTTGACTTTTTAAAACAGCTTTGTTGGGATATAATTGGTGTAAAATAAACAGTTCATGCTGAAAGGATACAGTTTGATAAGCGTTATATGTGTACACATCTTTGAAACCATCGCCACAAACAAGGTAATGATCATATGCATTGAGCTGTTTTCCCTGCCTCCCAGGTCTTATGGACCCCGTGCCATTCCCAGGAAACCACTGACTTGCCTTCTGTCACTGTAGTTTGCATTTGTTAGAATTTTATATAAAGGAAATCATACAGTATGTATTCCATTTTGTCTGACTGCTTTCACACAATAAAATTGTTTTGAGGTTCATCTATAATGTTTCATGTTCAATAGTTCATTTTTATTGCAGATCAATTAGGCATTATAGTTTCTTTATCCCCATACACCTGTTGATGAACTTTTGGGTTGTTGCCAAGTTTTGGGTTTTTTGGCAATTATAAATAAAGCTGCTATCAACAATAGCATGCAAGTCCTTGGACATATATATTGTTTTTTATTTCTCCTGGATAAACACCTAGGAGTGGAATGGTTGAGTTATATAACATGTATGTTTCACTTCTTAAAAAGCTGCCAAACTCATTTTCAAAGTTGGCTGTATTATGTCACATTCCTGCCAGCAGTGTATGAATGTTCCAGTTATTAAACATCCTCACCAACATTTGCTATGGTCAGTATTTTCATTTTAATAGGTATTAATATTTAGCGGTCTCATTGTGATGTTAATTTGCATTTCCCTAATGACTAATAATCCTGAATATCTTTTCATGTGCTTTTTTGCCATTCATACACATCTTTTTAAATGAAGTGTCTTTTCAAATGTTCTTGCCCATTTTTGTATAGGGTTGTTTGCTTTCTCATTGAGTCCTCAGAGTTATTTATATATTAAGAATACAAGTCCTTTATCAGAAATTTGGCTTGCAAATATTTTTGCCAAGTCTTTTTAGTCTGTTAATATTTTCTATTAAAGGGGAGAAGTTCTTACTTAATTTTCATAAAATCCACTTTTTTTCCTTTTACAAATTGTGCTTTTGGGTACTATAGCTAAGAAATTTTTCGCCTAACCCCAGGACACAAAGATTTTATATATATATAATGGAGATGGGGTCTCGCTCTGTCACCAGACTGGAGTACAGTAGTGTGAGCATAGTTCATTGCAGCCTCCATCTCCTGGCCTCAAGCGATCCTCCTACCACAGTCGCCTCAAGTGCTGGGATTATAGGCATGAGCCACCACCACACCTGGCCACAAATGTGTTATTTAGTTTCCAAATAATTAGGGATTTTTCCAGAAGCTTTCTGTTATTCTAATTTAACCTCAGTGTGAGCAGGGAATTTAGTTTTTATGAATTGAATCTTTTGAAATTTATTGAAACTTGTTTCATCGTCCAGAATATAGTCTGTCACAGTAAATATTTCTTGTGCTCTTGAAAACAATGTATACTCTGCTATGATGGGTGGATTATTTTATAATAGTTAGATCAAGTTAGTTGATAGTGTTGTTTAGGTATTCTATATCATAACTTACTTTCTGTCTACTTGCTCTATTATTGAGAAAGGGATATTGGAATCTCTGACTATATTTGTGGATTTGTCTATTTCTCTTTGCATTTTCATCAATCTTGTTTTATGTATTTTGAAACACTGTTATTAGGTACAAAAACATTAGGATTTTTATGTCCTATTTATGAAGGGAACAGTTTATCGTTATGAAACTACTGTATTTACCTCTAGTAATTTTTTTGATCTGTATCTATTCTGTCTAATAATATAGCCACTCTGGATTTCTTTTGATAAGCATGAATATGATAGTTATTTTCCATCTGTTTAGTTTTACCATTTTGAGTCTTTACATTAAAAGTGAGTTTCCTGTAGGGAGAATATACTTGGATCTTGCTTTTTATCTAATTTAGCAGTCTCTGTTTTTTAGTTGTAATGTTTAGGCCACAGATCCACAAACAACGTCTATAGGCTGAACCAGCATGTAGCTTGTTTCTGTATGGCCTGTGAGGTAAGAATAGTTTTTAAATTTTTAAAGGGTTGAAAAAAATCAAAAAGAAGCTAACCTAAAAAGCTTAACATATTTACTATCTGGCCCTTTATAGAAAAGGTTTGCGAAATGCTGGTTTAGACTATTTATATTTAATGTATGATTGATATGTCTGTGTTTAACCAGTAACACAAGAAAGAAAACTATTTTTCTTTTTGTCTCATTTGTTCCATTTTTTCCCTTTTTTCCTTTTTTGCTGCCTTCTTTTGGATTATTTTCTATTTCTTTATACCTCCTTGGCTAGTTTATTAGCTATAACTCTATATTGTGAAATTTTAGTGGTTGTTTTAGGATATGTAGTGTAAATTTTTTAACTGACCACAGTCTACCACTTCATATAGGCTAAGAGCCTTACAACAATACACTTCCATTTCTCACCTTTGGTCCTTTGTGCTATTGTCATCCGTTTCACCTATGCCTATATTATAAGCCACCTGGCACATTGTTATAATTTTTTCTTTAATTGGTTAATTATCTTTGTAAATATTTAAAATTAAAAGTAAAGATTTTGTAACTACTATATAGTTTCCATTTCTGGTGTTCATCATTCTTTTGTGTAGATTCAAGTTTCCTTCTGATGTCCTTTTTCTTCTACTTGAAGAGCTTTCTGTAGTGAAAATCTGTGATGAGTTCTCTCAGCTTGTGTATGACTGAAAACATTTTTATTTCTTCTTCATGTTTCAGATATTTTTGCTGGGTATAGAGTTCTAGGTTAACAGGGCCTTTTCTACCCCCAGCACTTTAAAGATGTTACTCTATTGTCTTCTAGTTTGCATTGCTTCCAACATGAAATCATCTGTAATCCTTATTTTTATTCATTTGTACATAATATTTCTTTTTTCTCTCTCCTTGCTTTTAAGAAATGTTCTCTTTATCACTGGTTTTCAGCAGTTCACTATTATAATCTATGTCATGTTTCTTGTGTTTGGGGTCCTTTGGGCTTCTTGGATCTGTAGGTTTATAGTTTCATCAAATTTGGAAAATTTTGTTGGTTTTTTCAAATATTTTTTGCCTCACAATCCCTTCTTCCTTTTGAGTACTCTGATTACATGACTTAGCAGCTTGATGTTGTCCACAGTTTACCGATGTTCTCTTTCTCTTTTTTTTTTCGGTTTTTGTCTCTGTGCTTCATTTTGGATGGTTTCTATTGTTTTCTTTTGTTTTTTAATTTATTAGGCTGTTTTTCTGCAGTGTATAATCTGTTCTTACAACCATACAGTATATTTTTCATCTCACATATTACAATTTTTATCTCTAAAAATGTGATTTATATCTTTAATATCTTCTGTGTCTCTATTTAACATGTCTAACATTTTCTCTGGCATCCTGAGTAGAATACAGTTATAATAAATATCTTGATATCCTGCCTGCTAATTCTATCATCTGTGCCATTTCTTACTAAGTTCCAACTGATTGATTTTGCTCCCTATTATGAACTGTGTTTTCCGGCTCCTTTGCATAATTAGTGCAATAGAATAAATGTTTATGTCCTGCCAAAATTCTTATGTTGAAACCTATTGGGGGAACCTGCCCCTGATAATTCAATGTTATTTCACGTAGGTTCTTTTCTATTTCCTTAAGTGTCGGCCGGTCTGAGAAGTAAAGGGAAAGAGTACAAAAGAGAGAAATTTTAAAGCTGGGTGTCCAGGGAAGACATCACATGTCAGCAGGTTCGTGATGCCCCCTGAGCCACAAAACCAGCAAGTTTTTATTAGTGATTTTCAAAGGGGAAGGAGTGTACGAATAGGGTGTGGATCACAGAGATCACGTACTTCACAAGGTAATAAAATATTACAAGGCAAATGGAGGCAGGACGAGATCACAGGACCAGGGCAAAATTAAAATTGCTAATGAAGTTTCAGGCACGCATTGTCATTGATAACATCTTATCAGGAGACAGGGTTTGAGAGCAGACAACTGGTCTGACCAAAATTTATTAGGCGGGAATTTCCTTGTCCTGATAGGCCTGGGAGCTCTGTGGGAGACCGGGGCTTATTTCTTCCCGTATCTGCAACTGTAAAAGACAGACATTCCCGGAGTGGCCATTTCAGAGACCAACCCCTAGGAACACATTCTTTTTCTCAGGGCTGTTCCTTGCTGAGAAAAAGAATTCAGCGATATTTCTCCTATTTGCTTTTGAAAGAAGAGAAATATGGCTCTGTTCCACCTGGCTCTCAGGCAGCCAGACCTAATGGTTATCTCCTTTGTTCCCTGAATGAACATCACTGTTATCTTGTTCTTTTTTCAAGGTGCCCAGATTTCATATCGTTTAAACAATTTGTGCAGTTAACGCAATCATCACAGGGTCCTGAGGCGACATACATCCTCAGTTTATGAAGATGATGGGATTAAAAGATTAAAGTAAAGACAGGCATAGGAAATCACAAGAGTGTTGATTGGGGAAGTGATAAATGTCCATGAAATCTTCACAATTTATGTTCAGAGATTGCAGTAAAGACAGGCATAAGAAATTATAAAAGTATCAATTTGAGGAACTAATAAATGTCTGTGAAATCTTCACAATTTATATTCTTCTGCCATGGCTTCAGCTGGTCCCTCCGTTTGCGGTCCCTGACTTCCCACAACAGAAACGTAATCTCCAAGGTGATGATATTTGGAGTTGGGGCCTTTGGAAGGTGATTAGGTCATGAGGGCATGAGCTTTTCTTTGTAAATGGAATTACTGCCCGTTATTAAAGACAGTCCAAGAGAACTCCTTGTCTCTTCCACCATGTAAAGACACAGCAAGAAGATCATTATCTACAAACTAGGAAATGGGAGTGTAGATTGACTGCAGGGTGCATCCCTCTGTTCTCAGGTGTTGGCAGGCTCTTGTTCATTGCCTTTCTTTTTCAGCGCACTTAGGAAAGCCATGTTGTGACAGAATCCACATTAGCAAGAAAATGCAGTCACTTTGCAAAGTAATCAAGCCTGTTTTCCTCTGATTTTAAAATCATTCTTTTCAGGTCCCATTATTATTTTGACTTTTTCTTTCCTCAATCAAAAAGGGTATCATTTGGCAGCTCTGAAGATCTTGAGGCTTTAGTTATAGAAAAATCAGATGCTTAGCAGTGTTATTTTCTGGTGCCAAAATATTCATTTCTGTGATTAAATATAGGAAAAATGGGTAATGAGGCCTATTTCTTTTCCGTATTTCAAGTAAAGCTTAAGATTCCATATTCCTGAAAGGGGCAGAGAAGCCTAGTGTAGGGAAAGGAAGTCTACGGATAATCCACAAACCAGCTTTAAGAAATCATCTCAACTTTTTCCTTGGTTTGAAGTTATTCAAGAGTCTCTAGCAGAAGTCACCGGGTGACTTTTAACTGTTTCTCTTTGTCACCAGTGATGTCATGAATTAGGTGTTGCATTCACTTGCTGCTCCTGGCTGTCGATGAGACCTAGGATAAGAGTGGGGCAGGGAGGGTCTCTCAAGCCAGCCTGACCCCGGGAGGTCTCACAACCCACTAAGACTATGAGTCAGGCTGATATGAGGTCCCTATCTGTTGTAGAATCCATGGTAGAGAGTGAACTCAGGTTGACTCTACCAGGGAAAATTCCCCATGACACAGGCAGGTCCAACTGAGCTTTCTGTGGTAAACTCTCCTTCTCTTTCTCCTCTTTTTTCATCTCCACTGAGGAATCACAACCCACGCAGCTGTCACAACCAGGCGCTGACCTGCACTCTCACCTGTGTAGTACTGCAGCGTCACTGGCCTTCCATGAAGCACAGGGTGCTTCCATATGTGCCCTGCTGCAGTTTCCCTCCACACCTAGGCTCAGTACCCACACACCTTAAAACACACCATCATTCCAGTTTGCAGGGACTGGACCCCCAAAGGCACGCTGAGCTGTGACCCCCTCAGTGCTTCCTGAGCTGTCTAAGCCACTGGGACCTCAGTGGACTTTAACTGTGGTTTAATAAACCAAGGGGTTCTGTCTGTGTCCAATGTAAGAGGTGGACCGCTCATTTCACAGCTGTGGATTTTCCCTTTCTGTCTCCCCAGAAATTGCAGGTGCTGCAGTGTCTGAAATTTCCGGGCCTTTCTCAACAGAGGACATAGCCAGCAACTGTGTCCCCGCTCAGTCTTTGAGCGAGCCCATTTTGTGGATCGTGTCCTACGCGCTCATGAGCGTCTGTGGAGCCATCCTCCTTGTCTTAATCGTCCTGCTGCTGCTGCCGTTCCGGTGTCAGCATCGCCCCCGCGACCCTGAGGTCGTCAATGATGAGTCCTCTCTGGTCAGACATCGCTGGAAATGAAGAGCCAGGCCTGACCTCAAGCAACCATGAACTCAGCTATTAAGAAAATCACATTTCAAGGGCAGCAGCCGGGATCGACGGCGGCGCTTCCTCCTGTGCCCACCCGTCTTCAATCTCTGTTCTGCTCCCAGATGCCTTCTAGATTCACTGTCTTTTGATTCTTGATTTTCAAGCTTTCAAATCTTCCCTACTTCCAAGAAAAATAATTAAAAAAGAAACTTCCTTCTAAACCAAAACAGAGTGGATTGGGCTGCAGGCTCTATGGGGTTCATTATGCCAAACTGTCCACATGTGCCACCAATGCAAAACAAAACCAAGCCTTGGCTAGTTCTCTTCTCTCTTCAATCTCTGGAAAAATAAGTGCATATAGTTGATAACCCCTCTTAGCTTACAGGAATCTTGTTGTATTAATCGCCTTTGAGGGTATTTTGCACCAGACCTCAACCTGGGTCAAAGTGGTACAAGAAGGCTTGCAGTATGATGGCAGGAGAATCAGCCTGGGGCCTGGGGATGTAACAAAGCTGTACCCTTCATACTTGGAAACAGAGCCACAGGCCCCTTTTGTGGGTTTCTCTGTGCTCTGAATGGGAGCTAGAATTCACTAGGAGGTCGTCAACTGATGGTCCTCACAAGCCTCTTCTGAAGATGGAAGGCCTTTTGCCCGTCGAGGTAGAGGGGAAGGAAATCTCCTCTTTTGTACCCAATACTTGTGTTGTATTGTTGGTGCGAAAGTAAAAACACTACCTCTTTTAAGACTTTGCCCAGGGTTCTGTGCCTGGGTGGGGGTGCAGGCAGCCTTGACCATGGCTGTTCCCTTTACCCAAAAGAATTATCCCAACAGCCAAGACCCAACAGGTGCTGAACTGTGCATCGACCAGGAAGAGTTCTGTCACCAAGCTGGCCACTATCACATATGCTTACTCTTGCTTAAAATTAATAAATCATGTTTTGATGAGAAAAAACTATTCTATTTCACTAGCTTAGTTGTCTCTTTTTCCAAATCTTCTCTGGAAGTAGGTTGGCTATTACCCTGTTGGGAAACAGGGAAATGGCCTGATGCCCCTATTTCTGACCAGCTGTCAGGGAAGGAAGATGCAAGATGTGCAGAAGACACGAGGTAACGTCTACTTATCCCCCGTGCTTCGAAGCCATGTGTTTCCCTTTGCAGAACTGGTTAGCCTCAAGCATACCCATCCAATCAGCTTAAATTGTTTAGCAGTTGACCTCTGTGCTTCTTCCTTTGGGGATGTTTAATCTTTGGTAACAGGTGTGCAGTGGTAGCCTTACTTGGGGGGCAGTCCCTACTTTCTGTCACTTATTGAGGCCTTTGCCAAAGAAAAGTGGAAGCCGTTTCCTTGACATAGCCTTATATGACCTGATGTCATTAGGAAGAGAGTTAAAAGACAGTATCCCCTCTCTCCTGCTTGTGCGCCAAGTTCAGTGTTCCCTTTGCATTTCTTCTGGGGTGGGTTGGCTATATTACAGAATTCTACCAAAAGTGCTAAGTGTCCCCTCCTGCAGAAGTATCGTTTGTATTCCCAGTAGGCTACGTGTGGATGTTTCAGCCATCTGCTCTGCTCCCTGGGTCCCTGGGTCACCACCATACTGAGAAATATATGACTCCGCCAAAGAGACGTGGAGGCCACGTCGGCTTGTCATGGTGTCCTGGAAGACTCTCCAGCAGCCAGAAGAACCTTCTGCACTGTTTTCACTAGAGAAGATTTGAGCTACAGCCTCTTGGAAAGAACATGACGGCATGGAATGGGAGGAGGGGGCTCTTGTATCAGGGCCCGTTGTCACGTCTGCTCTCAGCTTGCTGAGAACTCATAATCTCAGAATGCATTTCACAGGGAGAGATGTCTGGAAGTCCAATTCTCATCCCATTGGCTTTTTCCATGGTTGCTGTTTTGTGGGCCGCTTTGCACAGGAGTGAAGCCAACACCCCTAGATTGTGCCTTCCCCTTGCTGTGAAAAATTCAAACCCCTGAAATAAGAGGAGGGAATCGCAGACATGCCCTGATTAGTTTTCCCGCTTATTTCTTCATACAGGCATCTTCTGTTCCGTTGTATTGTGTTAGGTTTCAGAGGTGGGGAGCTTCCTCCTGCAGCAGATGAACAGGCATAGTTCTTAAAATACAGGAAAGTAACAAGTGAGGTTTCCAGGTAGAGTAGGTGAATGAAGTTTGCCGTCATGCTCTGTATTTCATAGCAGATTTCTTTATCTTTTCATATCGCATGTCATTGGATGTGACATTTTGATGAAAATACTGAAACTACAAAAGCATAACTTAGCAACAAGAATGAGATAGACAATTGAATGTGGGACATTTTTCTGGCATGCCTTGCTGCTGAGAATCGGACTTCCAGTCAAAACCCTGTTAGTGACACCCACCTCCTCCAGTTATGCAAATTGATGCTTAGCAAGCCTTCAAGGAGGTTTGCTTGGAACAGGAAAGGAATTAGCAACCCTTTGAGGGTGTCATTTTTACCTTGTAATACACTGTGGAAAATTCTGGAAGATGGTCCTTGCCTGAAAATGTGCAACTTAGCATTAGGTTGTTCTCAGAAACCTTGTCAAGTCAGATGGGAAGTGGATACTTCTATATAGACGGTATTATTTGAAGATGCTGCTTTATTTTCTTGATAACTTCTTTGGAAGTCTGAAATGAAATCCTGCCTTCAGTAACTGAAACCATTTATTAAAAATAGCAAGAAATGAGATGGGGACCAATTCTATTTTTATTCTTGGGAATTTAAAAGAGCCACAAGTGATTGGTGTCCGATCTCCCAGCATATACTGTACACAATTTTGTATTTCTCCTGAACCAAAACCAAGTACTTAGCACTCAAGAAACAGATGCCCTGTGTGTGACCGCAGGGAATGTTTTTCTACAACAGGTTCCACTTCTGAACACTTGGAAGGACCTTACCTGATTCATGGTGAAACACAGAGGTTTCGGTTGGAGATAAATCTGGGGTCAGTTACTGCTCAAAATTGTAAAAGTAGTTCCCAGGAAGACAGCATTAATGACTCCGCAGTGCTTTGGGTAATAGATTTTGAAAAGCAATTGTGAGTTGGGGATTCCATCATTTTATTTAAGAGGTGAAGAGGGATTTAATTATTTAATACGCCAGGTGCAAACTGGTTAAATTCCTCTTTCCCTGTCCCTGCTTGGTGGGGCTGCCACGTGTGGTTCAGTTGTAAGTTCTGGACTAGTGCCACTCGATATCATTGGGAATAAATCGCTGTTCAACAGTCTGTTCCACAAACAACAGTAATTGAGTTTCACAGACTTTACCCTGATTAGTGGAAGTCAAATAATTGAGTGGAATCCCCATGTGTTTTCTCTTGCACAAACTTATTAGGCTTGATTAGAAAACTGTTTGGAGGAAAAACTTGCCACTAAGTTTTTTTGTTGTTTTGTGTTTTTGAAAAACGACCCAACACCATAAAGTGTAAAATTAGGGGTTTTGGCCAAGAGAGGTACTAGGTTTTTTTAATGCCAAGAAAAGTCCATGCCACAGAAGTTACTGTGTATGTCTCTAGGGAGTTTTAAGAATTTCACGTTTGAACTTTACAGCTGTTTACCAATTAAATGGCAGGCTGGAAAAATACATTTTGAGAGGGGTAGAAAGAATAAGAATATAATTAAAAGTATGCTAACAAAATAAGCAGAACATTTTTTTTTAGAAAATGCAGTTTAGGCCAGGCATGGTAGCTCATGCCTGTAATCCCAGCACTTTGGGAGGCCAAGGCAGGTGGATCGCCTGAGGTCAGGAGTTTGAGACCAGCCTGGACAACATGGTGAAACCCCGTCTCTACTAAAAATACAAAAAATTAGCCAACAGTGGTGGTGCACGTCTGTAATCCCAGCTACTTGGGAGGCTGAGGCAGGAGAATCGCTTGAACCGGGGAGGCGGAGGTTGTAGTGAGCCAAGATTGCGCCACTGCACTCCAGCCTGGGCAACAGAGCAAGACTCCGTCTCAAAAAAGGAAAGAAAATGCAGTTTAATTCCAGCCATCCTTAGATTTTTTTTTCCCCTTAAAGTGGCTGAATCCACTGGAGATGTGATTTATTTTGCAGATCCACCAATTCCAAACTTCAGGAATATTCAAGCGGGAGTCGTGTGTAAGTGACAGCTTTGACAAAGGGAGAGACTGTGGCCGGGCGGCCTGGGTGTTGCCCACATGGAGCAAGGATTGGTTCATTCAACGGGTGGAGAATACAGGATGGCTGGGACCTGGGAAGTTCCAGAATCAGAAAAGAGGGCAGGGCAAGAAGGAGCCAGAAGAGAGGTCCCACCCCTCAGTTGGCAGTGGGGCACGGAGGTCTGCACCAGCCAAGAACGTCCCCGGGATGCCGTGGGCACCTCATTTCACCCCACATTTTTGGCAGAGTCTACTTTTTAGGTATTTTGTAAAGGAACTTCTCAGGATTGATTATTTGTCAGAGGAACAAATTAGGCCAAGAGAAATTTGCTTGACAGCCATGTGTAAAACACGTCTGTCCTAATAAAGCTAGAGATGCCTCAAGGCCCAAGCAGGACACAGGCAGGTTCAAGGTTGTGCACCAGGAAGTTCATAGGTGAGGGTCAAGCAACTGAGGCCAGAGGGGGCCAGTAAAGTGGCTTGTGGAGTCTGAGCATCTGGAAGGCTCCTGGCAGCAGTTCCTGATAGCATCGTTGAGAGGCACGGCAGCTGGGCCCTCACCGTTTCCACCAGCTCTGCTGAGCCAGCCCAGCCCGTGCATTCCGAACATCCGACAGCTTCTTTCTCCAGAATGTCTTCTGTCAGAGACTCCCAGGAAAGGAGCTCCCTCCTGTCTCACTGCTGTCAGCGTGGGAGCCCTGCTCCCCGGGATCCACGTCCCCGGAAGGTCCGTGTTGTCCTGGATGGAGCACACCCAGCCCCATTCAGGGTCAGTGCAGGAGGGAACAGGGAATCTGCATTGCAGTAAGCTCTCCAGGTGAGGCTGCAGAGCAGAAACCACGGCTTTCAGATGTGAGCAGGCTCCGTGGGCTGTTGGTGTCACCCTAGCAGTGGGCAAAGGCTGTTAGCCACATCTGTGGAATGTGGAAGTAGGAGCAAAGCCACGCTGCTTAGTGCTGCCAGCAAAACCTCAAGTTGCATCAGTGGCTGGAATCTATCACAGGTGTTGAGGATACGTAACTCCCCCCAATAAATACAGTATTTTCTTCCCTGCCCTGAGCTTCCTCTGGGTTTCTTATTATCAGCTATTACACACAGATGTCCAGTGCTTCTAAACGAAATTGTACTGTGTAACTTTTACATCACACTTGTGTGCTTAAAAAGCACACAGTGGGTAGTGGCTGGGCCAAGAGACATCACAAAGCTTCCTGATAAATTCGAATCCAGCCACGGCAAGAGCGACGTGCGGGTACCTGGTCCCTGATGCTTGGGTGCCCCGTTGAGCCTTGGGTACTTCTTGGACACTATTGTGAGAGCAGCCATCCTGGTATCTCTGCCAGCATCTCAGGAAAGGGTGTGATGGTAAAATATCTGTCTCTCCTCTGGGAATCAGGGCAGCCCTGAGAAGTGAGCAGTTCCCTTTACAGATGGATAATTATTTGTGTAAGACCAACCAGATAAAGTCCAAACTGTGTAGAACACACGTGTGCCTCATGCATAGCCATCTGAGTAAAATATTTTTTCCAATATAGATTTATAATTAGAAATGATAGATTTATAATATAGATTTCAGTAAGCTGGGCACAGCCGTCAACTTTAGTGGTATCAATGAAAGGCTAGAAACCTTGAGTGTCCTTGGCAACCTAGCCTTTGACATTGATGTTTTTCCACAGGATTTTCTTCATTTGGGTTGGAATAAAAATGCATTTTTATTCACAAGGCACGGACAGATAAGAATATCATACGGAGGGAAGCGTCTCCAAAGGTCAGGACTTACGTTTTTCTGTTGAGTGCTATATGTGGAGGTTATTGCAAGTTCCCTGATATGAGTATGGTTTCGCTTGCTACATTGTACCTATTGAAGTAAACTTTTACCCAAGCCTCGCATTTCTAAGATTAGTGTTCCCGAGTGAAATGTTAAGAAAACATTAAAAGATTATCTCTCTTTAAGATGGAGGAAAAAAAGTGAACAAAGCTAATTAATCTATAATGAAAATTGCAAAAAATAACATTTCCTGACAAATTTAATACCATTTTGTGTTCTTTGTTGCTAGTGGTATAAAACGAGATTTTTTTCCTCATTTTTCTAATTGTAGATGTCATCTCTCACATTTTTATCAGGGAGGTTTGAAATTCTGTGTAGCAGTTACTCAGCACATGTGAGAGGGCAGCGAATGAATGAGATTTGTCATGTGCTAATAAAAGCTGAATTTTTATAATCTAAACTGATGTATTTTCTACTATTGCTGTTAATTTGCATTGTTAAAATTCTTAAAGTTTAATATGTTATGTTCAGTCATGGAAAGCGACCACTCATTTTTTTCTTAAAGTTGATGCCTTTTCTGCTGTGCTAGAGTCAGTATTTTGCTTCTGGCAGGAGAGCTGCAAACTGTATTCTCAAACAGATGCAAAAAGTAGTGCTTTGCAAAATGTTTGTTTTGTGTTTATCTCAGATTAACATCCTTTAATACAAGTTTCTTAAGTGTAACTTGTATTTCTGAAAATGCTTAAAATTATTTTATATTTCCCTTTGGGAATTTTGCTCTATTTCCAGCACACTGATTTGATTTAAAAATGTAATAAGACCAAGAGTTGGAGTAAAGGGATATTCATTCCATGTTAAAAGTGGCTTCATACTGACAAATGTCTGAACTATTGTTGTGCCCTTCAAAACTGGAGTTTTCTAAAATAATCTTATTTTTATACTCGTATGTTCCAGCAATTTAAGATATTTACCATTAAAAGGGAAATAAAACATTTTTGTTTATTTGAATAAATAATATTCCCAACCTGTTGCTTTTGGAATGTTTTGTAAATACTTCTCTTGGGTCACATGTCTGGCAGTCCATTACGTCCACTCCTTCGTTGTGCGTTCCTAGAAAATGTCAAGGATAAAATGGAATGGAAGGGAGGGTTCAGCCTCAATCATTAAGATGCAAAACATGCTGAAGGTGGGGAGGGTAAAGTGCTTCAGAATCTGGAAACCCTACAGGTGGAAAGAAAACACCTGTAGAGAAGAATCTTAGTAAGCACATTTCAGCGGTCTTAAGGATGGGACAGATAGTTCAGCTTGGTCCTGGGGACTGAGGGTGACCAGGTTGGCAATGCCTGTGCGGCCACTCCCATGATCACCCTGCAGGGAGATGGCATTCTACCATTTCACGGACGAGAAGCCATCTCTGAGTCACCTGCCCAGAAAAACACAGCTAAAAAGTGGAGATGAACCCAGCTCTGTTCCCCTCCAACATCCCGGCTCTTTCTCTGCACTACACTCTTGTCCATCTGCCATCCTGAACCACACTCTTAGAGCCTAAGGCATCACTTGTGCCAGAAGAATCCAGTTCAGTGGTCAGTCTCTAGAGACGGGTGTGCACCAATCTGGGCACAGCAGAAGTACTTAGTGAATGAAATGAAGATCATCCATGAGCCATGATCTAGCTGCTACGCCAATCCTTGAAATAAACACTGCTTTCAACGACTTGACACTTTTTGCCTGACAGTATCCAAATGAGGAGAAAAAAATCTCCAACCATTAGGAAGTAAAGGGATAGTTACTGGAGAAACAGAGTATCTGCTTTCTCGTAAGAAGGAGATGATTTATCCTATTTCGCCATCCCTAAGCTGGAGGGGACATAACAGATGGGATTTTCACGAGTCTGTCACTAGGTGGTGGTGTTGTAAAGCGTTAACGTTTGTGCCTCTTTTCCGTTCCGTGTAGCTTTCACAAAGCAGCTTTTTATCAAGTATGGGTATGTAAATAGACCATATCCCAGAGGTTTTTCATTCTTTTCTTTATAGAATCTGAAAAATAGGCCAGCTAGAGGTGTACTCAATCCTAGAGGCAACCCCCAAATACACATTTCCAGCCCTGGCCTCTACCTGGGTTTTTAGACTTGTATCTGCAAGTTCCTTCTGGATGTGTCTGCTTGGCCATCACTGGGAAGGAAACTGAGGCACAGAGGTGCTATAAAGTCTCCAGGTTCTTCAGTAAATGACAGCCAGATTCAAAACACCAGTGTGTCTGGTTACCAGACACAAGCTCAACATTATGCCATTGCCTTTTTAAGGTTAAAGATTTAAAATTACATATGCTAAAATCAAAATGCTACGAGGAAAAAATATTGGGGAAAATATTTGTAACAAATATAAGGGCAGAAGCTGACATTTATCGAACAGCAAATTCTGGTCATGCATCCTGCCATTTCATTCTCAGAACAACCCACAACGAGGTGCACGTGGTACTAAAAACATTTTAAAACCCAAGATCGGAAGACGGGACTGCACCAAGGACAGGCTCGGGGAAATCAGGAGGTCCAGGGAGGAAAGAATCTCACCCCACAGGATGAGATGCCACAGGCCAAAGGCTTAGGCATCATTGCAGTAAAAAATGTAAAAACAAAAAGACCTACTGTCTTCAGCATACACAGATTGTACAGAAATAAGCCAAATGTATTATTTTCTGTATTTGATGCTATGATGGCTGAAGCCCTGTTGACCCTGAAGGGTCTGCCTCTCTCAGGGTTGGCTAATTATTAGAGAAAGTCAACGACTCCCCCGGAAGCCATCCCCCGGATGCAAACCCCACGATCCAGAGCGCACACCCATCCACCTCCTCTCTGGAGCTCTCACACTCAGGCCGTATCCACCTGCCCTCATCACCCCAGAGCCAGGTACCCGACAACTAGGCGCAATCTCCCTGCCCAAAGCCACTGAAATTATTCTAACTAGCCAAAGCTAAGCCTGCTTACCCTGCCTCTTCCCTTCCTTCCTACAGAAACCACAGTAAAGCCTCGTGTTCCGTCTTCCCCCATCCTTCGGCCTCCTGACTACCCCTGTGCTTTGCTGTGTGGCCCTCAGTGGCAGCTGTGCCTCCTGTTTCAAGGGATCTATGAATACAAAGAGCTTCTTCCTTTATGACAGTCATTTCTGTGTCTGTGTGCCTTATTACACCTCATTAAAACAAATCCCAGATACCCTTCAAACACCAAGAATAGAAGAGTGTTAGAGTCCAGTAGAAAAACATGCAAGGGCTGTCAACCAACAGCTGGCCAAAGTGGGAATACAAATGGCTGAGAAACTGAGAAGTGTTCAATCTTATTAATGTGTGCATAATATGTAAGTAGTTACAAATAGAATGAACAAAGCTTTTAATTATTAATAGATGCCCAAGAGGTCACCAATTTTCTGCTTTGAAAGTGTAAATCAAAACAATCCTTTCAAAGAGCCCTAAAACTAGCCAAGACATCTTTACATCAATACTTCCTTTAGAAATCTATCCTAAAGAGATAGAAATATGGACAAAATCGGATAGGGTATAGAGCAAAAAAAGCAATTTGCTGAATATGCCAGTATTTCATTGATTTTTAAAGGGAAATATCATATATGGATGTGAGAGTATAGAATTTAAGAGTGTAGTAAGTACATGAAATTCACACTAATCTATTACCCTCAAATTGGGACTCATACATAAAGGAGATGGCTTAAGGATTTTTAAATTAATTTTATTTTGTATCCAAGTAATATATTGTAATGGTTTATTTTATGTGTCAACTTGAATGAGGCATAGGGTGCCAGGATATTTGGTCAATTATTATTCTAGATGTGTATATTAACTCAGGCCACCATAACAAATGCTATAGACTGGGTGACTTAAAAAAACAGAATTTTATTTTCTCCAATGTCCTGGAGGCTGGAAAGTCCAACATCAAGATTCAGTAGGCTCCTGGTGAGGGCTCTCTTCCAGGCTTGCAGGCAGCCACCTTCTTCCTGTGTCCCCACATAGCCTTTCCTTGGTGTGTGAACGTGGAGATCTCTCTGTTGCTCTTTCTTTTCTCATAAGGCTGCCAGTCCTATTGGATTAGGATCTCATCCTTATGACCTCATTTAACCTTAATTACTTCCTAAATGCCCTATCTCTTATGCAGTTACATCAGGGTGAGGGCTAGGATTTTTGGGGGCACACAATTCAGCTCATAGCAGTGTGTCTGTGAGGGTATTTTTGGATGAGATTAACATTTAAACTGGTAGAATGAGTAAAGATTACCTTAAGGCAGGTGGGCCTCATCCAATCACTTGAAAGCCTAAATAGAATTTAAAAAACCTGACCATTTTACAAGAGCGAACTCCTCCTGCTTGACTGCTTTGACCTGGGATGTGAGTCTTCTCCTACCCTCAGACTCGAACTGAAACACCAGCTCTTCTTGGGTCTGTAGCCTGCCAGCTTTTGGACTGTAACTTACACCATTGGTTCTCCTGGGTCTCCAGCTTACAAACTGCAGATCTTGGGATTTCTTAGCCTCTGTAATCAGGTAAGCCAATTCTTTTTAGTCAATCTCCCTAGAGATAGATTAAATAGATAGATAGATAAATGACAGATAGATATTCTGTTTCATCTTATATATGTTCTGTTTCTGTTTCTCTGGAGAACCCTAAATAATGCATACAGTTACATCATTATTAAACATTAAATAGTTTCAAGAAGCTTATCACGAGGTGTCTACTGCCTCACTTCTGCCCACCTCAAGGTCCTACTGTGCAGTGGTAGTTCCTCCTCCACCAAATCTTCTGTTTGCCTTGATGGTTGCTTGCATATTTCTAAATTACATATTCATGCTCTGTTTGTTATCTGGTCAGCCAATAGCCTTGATTCCATTGATTTAGTAATTGCCAATTTGAGCATTTTCTAAATTTCTACATTTATTAGGGCCCATTGCCAGACTCTCCTGATCCCATCTATGTGTCTGTTTTTGCATCTGTGCCTGCGGTTTTTGTTACTATTGTTTATTAATGTGATCTTTAATGTGTAGCTGGCCAGTCTCCCCCAGTTAATCATCTTGAATGATATTATCACAAATGTGTTCATCTAGATATCCTTTAGAAATACTGAACAACTTTCTTTAAATTCTCCTTTTGAGATTTGTTTTGGAGTTTCACTAAATTTATAAATGAATTTAGAGAGAATTTACTTCTTCACAATACTGAGCCTTCTAATTCAAAAGAAAGGTATACTTCCATGTTTAAGTCATTATATGTCCCTCAGTAGAGTTTATTTTATGTAGCTCCATGCCTATTTCTTGACACCTTAATTCTCAAGGATTTGGGATGTCCTGTTGTCATGAATGGGGGGCCTCTTTACATATTAGGCACATACTAGCTGTGTGACCTTAGCAAATTACTTAACCTCTTTCTGCTTCAATTTCTCAGCTGCGGTATGGGGTGAGCAGCAGTACTGCATCACAGTGTTGGTATACTAATTAGCTGAGCTAATTTTGTAAAGTACTTGGTATAGTGTTTGTCATATAGACGCACCACATGTGATGGTTAATTTAAAAAAAATAGATTATAATTTGCAAATTCTTTTTCCAGTTTGTTGTATCTTTTGACTTTGCCTGTGTTTGGTTTTTTGTTTTGGCCTTTGAAAAAAAAGTGTATACATATACACATTCAAATATGCTAAACATGTTTAATAAGGATAATGGATTTGGGTCCACTGGAAAGGGCTTCTCAAGTTTCTAAAGAAACCCTTTCCTGTTTTCCTTTAGTATATTTATCATTTGATTTTTAACACTTTGATCTGTTTGGAATGTCTGCTCATGCAAGATGTGAAGTATGATTTTACCCAATTGTTGAATGGTTTACCCTGTTGTTCCAACATTATTCTTTAAATAATTCATCCTTTCCATTGGTTTGACATGAAACTTTATCGCACACCTAATCATTGTGTGTGTTTAGGCTTCTTTTTTGACTTTATTTTTCCACTTACACTTCTCTTCCTCTTGTCTGTCCAAGCGCTTGCCAGCACTATGCTGTATTATAGTTTAAAAATTAATACTAGCCATCATGGCTGCTTCATTCACATTACCCTTCTATTTCAAAATTTCCATGGATATTTTTATTTTTTCATATGAGCATTTAAATCAGCTGTTATACACTCCCCTAACAAATATTTATTGTAATTTTATTGGGATCACATATGTTTATAATTTAACTTACGGAGACTTGACACTTTTCTGATGTTGAATTATCCTATCTAAGAAGGGGAAGTGTGTTTCCATTTGTTAGTTTTTCCCTTTTTGTTCTTTAAGAGCATTTCAAAGTTTCCTTGATTGCTGTCTTGCCAATTTCTTGTTAAATGTATTTTTAGGTATTGATCTTTTTGGTTGTTAATGCAAATGAGGCCTTTTCTTCCACGAAATCTCCTAACTGGTTGTTGTTTGTGAACATGAAAACTGGTGATTTCTATATATTAATTCTTACTGTGTTTCTTAGTAAATTATTTTGTTTGAGACTTTTCAGGTATTTTGGAGTGTTCAAGTATACATTGTATCATATGCAAATACCCATAGTATTTCTTCATTCTTTCTAATTTTAAACTTCTATTTTCTTTCTCCTATCTAAATACATTGTCCAGTACCTCTAGCATAGTGTTTAATAGTAATGGGCATTTTAAAAATTTTGTTCCTGGCTTTTTAAACTGGTACGAGTGGCTGAGAGAGATATAACTTATTATGTTGAGGAAATAGCCATTTATTTCTATTTTATTGAGAATTTTATTAAAAGTTTTACAATTTTATTAGTTGTCTTTCATCATCTGTGGAAGACATCTGATTTATTGAATAGATTTAAGAATATGTTGAATTATATTACTAGACATCCTAATATTGAATCATGTGCATTTCTAGAATAATTTCTGTTTGGACATGATATCTTTTAATGTGCTTAAGATTATGTTTTATTTAGCATTTTTCTAACTGTAATTGCAAATTTAGTTGGCCTGTAGTTTTCTTTTTCTGTTGGTGTTGTATGTCAAGTGTCACTGTTTGCTTCATAGAAATAATTTGGATGTTCATCCTTTTTTATAGGCTCTAGATATGGAATTATGTACTCTTTAAAAATGTGGTAGAATTCCCTTCAGACACTCTCTGGTCCTGGTGTTATTTTGAGAGGCAGTGCCTTGATGAGTTTCTCTGTCTTCTACGGAAATAATCTGTTCAGATTTTTTATCTCTACTGTATCAGTTTTGATAAATTTTATTTTCTTTTAAAATTATTCATCTAAGTTTCCAAATTAAGCAGAACAGTGTTGTGATTTTTTAAATTTCTCCTGCTTTTATAGTTGTTTTCCCTGATTTCCTATATTGTATGTTTTTATGCCCACACACACACACTCTCTCTCTCTCTCTCTCAAATCCTTAGCTCATAACTTATCTATTTTATTAAGAATTTTTTTCCTAAAGGTTTAATTCATTAGTTCTACTATTTACTGCTCTTATTACTTTGTTTTTGTTTTTATTACTTTTGCCTTGTTTAATTTTGATTGATAATTCACTTGTTTTCATTCTGTTACACTGGCATAAGCATTTATGGCAATAAACATTCCTCTACGCACTGATGTAATTGTTTTTCAAATATTCTGATATGTCTTTATTTTCTAAAAATTCTACATTTCTTCTGTTTATTTTCTCTTTCACCAAAGAGGAGTTTAAGAGACATTTTTGAAACTTTTTAGTGGAAGGTGCTTTTTCTTTTCTGGTAATTTCCACTCGAGTTGCCCTGTGATTAGGCGTGTGGTCTGTAACGGCGGTCCCCAACCTTTTTGGCACCAGGGACCGGTTTAGTGGAAGACAGTTTTTCTACGGGTGGGAGGTGGGGGATAGTTTTGAGAAGAAACTGTTCCACCTCTGATCATCAGGCATTAGTTAGATACTCATAAGCAGCCTGTAATCTAGATCCCTCGCCTGCGCGGTTCACAACAGGGTTGCGCTCCTGTGAGAGTCTAATGCCGCCTCCGCTGATGCGGCAGGAGGCGGAGCTCAGGCGGTAATGCTCCCTCGCTCACCTCCTGCTGTCAGGAACCAGGCTGCTCACCTCCTTCTGTGCAGCCTGGTTCCTAATAGACCACAGACCGGTACCAGTCCATGGCCCGGGGTTGGGGAACTCTACTCTATAACAGGTCCAGGATGTGGAACTTGAGATTTTCTTTATGGCTCAGCACAGACCAGTTTGCATGTTCTATGGGTGCTTGAAAAGAAGGTGCATTCTTTCCTTCATGGTAGATAATTTGAACGATATCCATTGATGCTATTCTATTATGCTGTGTAGCTTTGCCATATCTTTACTCTTTAATGTGATCTGTCCTGGACTGAGAGAACTGACGCCTACTACCAATGTGTTTTTATCTGTTTCTGTTGCACTCAGCTAATCTCTGTGTTGTAAACACTGCTGCTGTATTGCTTTGTCCATACGTATTATATGTTACAGACTTAGGAATCTCTCCTTTAAAAAACAAGGCAAAGGGCTTCGCTTCGAAACATTTAATGCCTTTGGTGTGAATTCCTCCTTGACTGGAATGAAGTCCCCAGACCTCGCTCTGTGGTTGTTTGCAGTGGCATCCTAGGAAGTACCCATCCCTTTATTTCTTTTCCTATTAATTCCCTCTTTCACCATGGAATGATGGATTCACAGGAGGCTCCACAAGGGCAGAGGGTGTAAGCGGCCTTCCAGTTTCCACCCAACCTTCCAGGCGTGTCTTCCAATAGTCCCCGTGTCTCTGCGGCCAGGGAGACAGTCTGTCTTCTGGGAACCCGGAGCATGTGCGTGTACGGTTGCAGAGCCTGACTCTTCTGACCCAGTGTCCACGAACCCCACTGCCCT
Organism: Nomascus leucogenys; assembly: GCF_006542625.1. NCBI lineage: Eukaryota > Metazoa > Chordata > Mammalia > Primates > Hylobatidae > Nomascus > Nomascus leucogenys. The sequence continues at coordinate 26,457,385 of NC_044405.1, forward strand.
GCAGCCCCGCTTGCCTGCTTTTCCATCCCCACTGTGAGAAGGAGGGATACGGCTTTGACGTTTCGTGCTGAGCTCCTCACTAGGGAATGTTTTTGGTGCATTCTGAGGCTGGGCGCTGCTGAACCCTCTGACCACTGGCACCCCCCGTCTCCTCGTCCCCTCGTCCCCTCCCCACGCTCTCCGCCCCGCCCCAGGGTTGCAGCTCCTGCACGTCCTTTGCGCTCTGCGCCTCCCTCCCTCTGCCCCCGAGTTTCACTGGAAATGCAGCCTTTGGGTATCTGTGGTTCGTTTTGTTTTGTTTCATTTTTCTTGTTGTTCTTCTGGGATTTCCAAGAGAAGGGAGAAGTTGCTAACTTATATGTGATGTTTACACTGGAAGTTTTTATTGGATATATTTTGCCCTTCAGTACTCATTGTATATTTTTTGTATCATTTTAAGGTTTTTTTTCTATAGGAATGTTTTAGTTTGGCTATTTAAATGTTTTTAACTTTTTATTGAGACTTCGATAATGATTTATTACAGAAATGCTCATAGCTGTGTTATTCAAGGTGGAAAAAAATTGAGGTGATCTAAGTGTCCAACAGTAAAGAAATCGAGTAATTGTTACACACCTATAGGGTGGATTATTCAGTGGCCATTAAAAATAGGTTTCAACCATTTTAAGCTAAGGAAATAATATTATTATTAAAAGAAAAAGTAATATAAACTGTCTATGCAGTGTGATGCACAATTTTAAATGCACACTTCCCATACACACACATACACACACAGAGAGAAAAGAAAAAAGACCAAAGACCAGAAATAAAGGTACCAACAAGTTAAAGAAGTGAGCTTAAAAAAATTACATGGAATGTAAAATATTCTTGGAAAAAGTCTGTATTTCCTAAAAATATCTTATTTTTCCAATCAAAATATAAATCAGCCTATTATCATCTTCCTGGCCCCACATTTGATCTCGTTCCTGTTCCACTCCCTGTCTTGGTGGATGGTGCCCTGGCCCCCATAGCCTGGGATGGAAGCCTGGGTCATTCCTGCCTCCTCCCTTCCCTTCACTCCCCCTACCTGACTGGTCATGAATCCTTTTGGTTCTGCCCCCTAAACAGCTCCAGTCTTTGCACCTTCACTGGGATTGTTCTAATGATCTGTCTTTTGATCTTGAGTTAGTTATTTTCTTATTTATCTCCCAGCCTTTATCTTCTCCTGCCTTGATACCACTTCTCCATGGGTTGTGCCAGTACCAGCCTAAACACTTCCCATGACTCCCTGCAGCCTACAGGAGAAAATGCAAATTCAACCACGTAAGGCCAGCCCCAGTCTGACTCGAATCTACCTGTCCCACCACACATCTGCTGCACTCCAGTCTCTAGGCACTCTGAATTTTAGCATTGAACCTAGAGTCAAGAATGACCATCAAATTCTGTCAGCACTGGCCACACAACAGACTCTGAGCAACCAGCACAAATCCTGGCCATGCCAGCTGCCATGGGCGGCCAACTCTTCCCTGCCTAGAACCTAACAGATGCTCAACAGACATGGCTTGAACACATGAGGAATGGAGGGAGGTGATTCAGTCTGATGCCCCTTTTCAGACAGAACGAGTGTTAAGCCATGCTAGGAAAATGATGATGTCTCAACTTAGAGTTGTTAAAGAGTAGAAACCCCAGACTCCTGCATGGCTGATGCACAGCAGGCGAGTCCTAAAATTGGGGCTTAGCCCAGGAGGGTTCTTGGCTTCACCCAGCAAAGAACTCAAGGGCGAGCTGATGGTGTTATGCAGCAACTTTTATTGAAGTGGCTGTGTGCACAGCAGCAGCAGAGGTACTGCTGTTTGCAGAGCAGGGCTACCCTGTAGACAGTGTGCCTAGAGTAGCAGCCCAGAGGCAGTTCTGTGGTCATGTTTATACCCACTTTTAATTACATGCAAATTAAAATGTGGATTATGCAAAAATTTCTAAAAATAGTGTGGTAACTTCCTGGTCATTGGGTCATGGCCATGGAAAGGGGCGGCAACTTTCAAGTGTTGCCCTGGCAATGGTAAACTGACATGGCACTGGTGGGCATGTCTTATGGAGAGGGGCTTTTGCCTCTTTCCTGTTTCAGCTAGTCCTTAATCTAGTCCTTCATCTTGGTTTGGTGTCCAAGCCCTACCTCCAGAGTCAAGTCCCACCTCCTACTGAGAGATGAAGCCAGCTGGGCTTCTGGGTCTAGTAGGGAACTTGGAGAAGGGAACTTGGAGATCTTTTCTGTCTAGCTAAAGGATTGTAAATGCACCAATCAGCACTCTGTGTCTCTAGCTAATCAGCATTCCGTAAAAACGGACCAATCAGCACTCTGTAAATTGGACCAATCAGCACTCTGTAAAATGTACCAATCAGCTCGCTGTAAAATGGACCAATCAGCAGGATGTGCGTGGGGCCAAATAAGGGAATGAAAGCCGGCCATCCCAGCCAGTAGCTGCAACCAGCTGGGGTCCTCTTCCAGTCTGTGGAAGTTTTTGTTCTTTCACTCTTTGCAATAAATCTTGCTGCTGCTCACTCTTTGGGTCTGCACTACCTTTATGAGCTGTAACACTCACCACCAAGGTCTGCAGCTTCACTCCTGAAGCCAGCGAGACCACGAACCCACAAGAAGGAGGAAACTCCAGACATATCTGAACATCTGAAGGAACAAACTCCGGACACACCATCTGTAAGAACTGTAACACTCACTGCGAGGGTCGCGGCTTCATTCTTGAAGTCAGCGAGACCAAGAACCCACCGGAAGGAACCAATTCCGGACACACTACCTCACAGCAACCATTGCAATACCACTTAATGTTTTGATTGAGCAGTGTCAGGTCAGGGCATGCTCCTGTGTTATCTCCATACTTGTCCTTGCACTTTCGCTTTTCCCTTTAATCCTTTCAGCAACTCCACTGGGTAGCTAGAACAGACAGTATCCTGTGTTATAGAAAACAGAGGCTCTATCGCTCAGTGCTTTGCTGGGTGCCTTTCCAGTCAGGATGTCCAAATTGGTCAACTGACTTGTACGAACCTTATTACTTGTTAAATCCTTGGTAATTTCAGAGGCATCTACTTATTTCAGTTGTAAGATTATTTATTTATTCTGTATTCACCAATCTTGTGTACTGTTGCTTCATTTCCTTGGCCCATGTTTTACATGATTCAAGTTTGAGTTACCATCTTCCTTCTGTGAACTTTTATACATTAGGGGCATCCCTGCTTTTATTGGTCAGTTGACCTGTGTGTAGGTGAGAGGAAACATTCAAATAGAAATTTGCATCCTTGGCCCTGAACACTAAACTACCCGCTGAAACAAGAGCCACATTCTCTCCTATGAATCTCTAAATCAATGCCTTGTTTATGGATTTCATTTTCATTCCCTTGAAACTTAGGGCATCAGTAAACGGAGGAAAAAGACGATGAAATACTGAAATGAGTGAAAGTCAGGAAACTGAAATCGCAGTCTTGTTGACGTAGGAGGGAGAGAAGGGGCTAGAACAATGGTCTACAACTTCTCTCTTTGTTCTTGCTCATGGGCACTTTCCTCTACTGGCTCTGAACTCTCTCTTGCCTTCAAGTCTCTCTAGATTTTCCTTGCACAGAATTATCTAGGTCAGGGCTTCTCAGAGTTGAAAGTGTATGTGAGTCACATGGGGATTTTCTTAAAATGCATATTCTGATTCTGTAGGTCTGGGGTGGGCCTTCCTGACGAGTTCTGGGGCAATGCTGCTGGTCCATGGCTACCCTTACCAAGATCTAGATTACAATTCCTCCCCTAGCTCCACCTTCACTAAACTCTCTCCCTGGTTACTGCCACTCATCCTTCAGGGCCCAGCCAGGCCTCGCCTCCCCCTGGAAGCCCTCCTGGTCCTCCTGAGGTGGGATAAAAATCCCCACCCTAATGATATTGATTAATTTGGCCTATATCTGAACCTGCCGTTGAACACTGTTCCACCAGGGTCCTGTACCATGCCTGGCTCCTGAAAGATATCCGGTGACTCTTCCGAATCGAATGAATGAATGATTGCCTGTATGTTTTGCTCTGTGCTTTCTACAGTCTCATTAAAACATTTTCAGTCCCCAGAGAGTAAAAATGTGAAATGTGCTTGTGTGTGTGTGTGTGTTTGTGCGTGCATGTGTTTGAAGATCCATTTCTATACCATGCACTCAGCAAAGACACACTGATTTCATTCTTGCAGAGCTGCTGCTATCCTCCCCATCAATCCACCTGTGCCTTCCAGCCCCTCCCCTGCACTCCCCCTCTCCACCCTTTCACTGCACTTAGCAGGAAAGAGCGCCAGGAGGAGGAAGAGCATGTCTCCATTTGTCCCCTCCCCCTGTGCACAGGTGGGCTCAGGTGACTCCTCTCCTGATTCCTAACATGTGCAGCCTTCCTTCAGTTATTAGAAGGCATTTGTTTCTCTCATTTTTTGAAACCAGCTCCAGTGCTGAGTCCCAGGCTTGCTCTTCCTAAGGCTTCTGTGGAGCAGCCGTCTACCAGATACGGGAGGGGGCCACTCGGACAATTCCTTCCCTGTAAGATGGGAATACTAACACCCACCTTACCAAGATAGCCCAGGTGTGCATGGCTCAGATGACAGTTTTGCTTACCTTCCTGTCCCAGCATGTAGCACATTGCCTGGCAGATATCAGGTACTCAACCAATATTCTTTCACTGAATATATGGATGAAGGAAGAAATGAAAGCATTTGGTAAGCTGAACTCTTAGAAGAAATCAGAGGTATTAATACAGGCAGTTTTAATGTCTTTGAAAGAGAAGAGAATGAATCCAATCAATAGAACTGCCTCCCAGGTGTAGGAAAATTGAGCTATTTCTCTTGGTTCTTTACTAGGGAAACCACAAGTAGCTTTGTAAAAATGCAGTAACTCAAGTTGTCAGAGGGAGAGGAAGAAGGAAGAGGTGGTTCCTCCCATCGTCATTAAAATAAACCTGGTTCTTTACCTATTTGCTCACTCGTTTATTCTGTTAGTCCCCAAATATTTGCGGAGTGCCAGTGTACTCCAAACCCTGTCCTCGGCCCTGGGGATTCAGTTGGGAACCAAAGGCCCTGTCCTCATGGAACATGAGTCTAGCAGAGAAGGGGGGTCACACTCCAGGTAATAAACACGTTAACAAGTGAATGTCTAAAATAATGCCAGGTGCCATAGGTGCTATGGAGGAGGGAAAAAAGGCAGAGAAAGAGGAGAGTGATGGGAGGGGGAGGTGCTAATTTAGAGATATACCCCCATGGCCAACATCCCATCCCATCCCACCCATTATTATGGTCCCTTTCCACAGCGTCCCTCACAGCCTGCTCTTTTGTGACTTTTCCCATCTTGGAGGCTAACCTTGGTAATGACAGTCCAGCAGCCATCATCTGCACAAACATTTGGGGGAGGTTGGAGGAAACTCCAGGAACTGGTCTTTCAAACACCAGAGTGGCATGCCAATAGGCAGGCCTGCCCTCTGCCCTACCAGCCCTGCAGTGGGTGTGGTGCCAGGCTACGCTCTGAAGGCTGGGACTCGCTTCCGAGTCCCCTTCTCGCTTACGCTTCTGTGGCAACTCTTACCCCACCAAGAGGCAAACCTTGTTCATATACCAGGAAGCAAGGGTCTGGCAGGAATGCCATTTGGGAGGTGTCTAGAAGGGTGAGGTACTTGAGAAGTGCATTTTCTTTGTAACGGCAGCCAGCTCACTCACCCCACTCCCTGATTAGGACATCATTAAGGTTTCCTTTCATTCTGCCCTCCTTACCTCCACCCATTCTACCCAACAAGGCCCGCCTCGGGAACGCCTTCATCTTCTCACCTGCCTGCGCTGCCAGTCACTCAGCCTGAGCAAGCTCTGCTTCTGTGAGCCAAACCACCATCTCCGTCTTCCTGTCAGGAGGTTGAAATGACCTTTCCAGGGTCCTTTTCACCTTGACATTCTATGACTCTGATCTCATATTTTTTAAGATTCAGATGGTCAATTGCTCTTTTAATAAACTAACCCTGTAAATAAGCATTTCCAGGAAGAAAAAAACGCCTGTGACCTGGCAGTCCTTCTCAAGCTTTCGCACACAAATCACAGGGGATCTTGATAAAATGAGGATTCCAAAGTGGGGAGGCATTCTTCTGTTCTAACAACCTCCCCAGTGGTGCTGGTCTGGGGACTATACCTTGAGTTTCAGGAGTCAGCATAGCCTCTTTCCTCTCATCCTTTATTATTAAACTCAGTGGTTCTCAACTAGGGCAATTTTGCCTCCTAGGGAGACACTGTCAGTGGTCACAGCTGGGGCATTGCCCCTGACCATCTAATGGTCAGAGGTCAGGGATCTGCTCAACCTCCTACCATGCGCAGGACAGACCCCGCACAGCAAAGAATCATCCAGCCCAAAATAGTGCTCAGGCTGAGGAACCCTACCTACTAACTCAGCAGGTCTAATTCTGTCTATACATTACAGTCCCTAGAGTTCTTTTAAAAAATATAAATTCCCAGGGCCCCTCCTGGACAATGACGTCAGAATCTCTGGGGGTGGCACCTTCGTTCTGTATTCTTTAAATGTTCCCTATGATTCCAATGTGCAAACCCAGCTGAGACCCAATGGCCTCAACCAGCATTGACTCCAATGGAGGAAATTGTGGGCTGCATAACAGGGTTGGTGTGTGGGAACTCTGTATGTCCCATACAACTGCAGAGCATGCATTCTCTTAACAGCAGCTGCCACGGTGTGGAGCACCCTGAGGACAAACAGCTGAGTGGTCTGCTCAGTCAGGACCTGGGGAATCTGAGGCCTTTCCCAGTGTGCTTGGTGGTTCTGACTGGGCCCTGATGCAAAGGACAGGGCCAAGGCCCTCATGTGTCCCCCATTCCAAGAGACCCACTCTACCCTAAGTTTATCACTATTGGCTTCAGGTAGCATGGAGACTACATGACATTTTTGCATTCTATCTTTATTAAAACTATGAAGGTGGACAGTTAATCATCATCTTAATCATCTGATCATACAGGTGAGAAAAATCAGAGTCAGAAAAAATAGGTGAACTAGCCAGAAAAGTAGCAAAGCCGACATTAGAACCAGAATTTACAAATTCAAAGCAAATAGGCCACAGCCATTGTAGAAAACAGTACGGAGGTGTCTCAAAACTTGACAAGTAGAACTACCATATGATTTCTGGCAATCCCACTACTGGATATACATCCACAGGAAAAGAAACCAGTATGCTAAAGAGCTGCACTCCCATGTCCACTGCAGTATAGTCACAGTAGCCAGGATTTGGAATCAACCTAAGTGTTCATCGACAGACGAATGAATAAGAAAATGTAGTATATATACACAACGGAATACTAGTCAGCCTTATCAAAAAGAAATCCTGAACCTAGAGGTCATTATGGCAAGTGAAATAAGCCAGGTACAGGACACACTCCACCTGATCTCACTGATATGTGGAATCTAAAAATCTTAAACTCATGGAAGCAGAGAGCAGAACAGTGGTTACTAGAGGCTGGGCATACAGTTGGGGAGATGTTGGTCAATGGATACAAAATTTCAGTTAGGAGGATGAAAATAATAAGTATGTGAGGTCACACATATGATAATTAGCTCAATTTAGCCATTTCTTAACGTATGCATGTTTCAAAACATTGTGTTATATACCACAAACATACAATTTTTATTCATCAATAATACCTTAACTAAAGAGCTGCTGCACAGCAAAATAAACTATCAACAATAAACAGAGAACCTACAGAATGGGATAAAAACTCACAAACTATGCATTTGGCAAAGGTCTAATATTCAAAATCTATAAAAACTTAAATAATTGAACAAGCAAAAAACAAACAACTCCATCGAAAAATGGGCAAAAGACATGAACAGACACCCCTCTAAAGAAAACATACAAGTGGCCAACAAACATATGAAAAGTGCTCCATATCACTAATAATAAAAAATGCAAATCAAAACCACAGTGAGGTACCATCTCACACCAGTCAGAATGGCTATTATTAAAAAGTAAAAAATCAAAACAAAACAGTAGATGCTCTCATGGCTGCAGAGAAAAGGGAATATGCTTATGCACTGTTGGTGGGAATGTAAATTAACTTAGACATTGCAGAAAGCAGTTTGGAGATTTCTCTAAAACTTAAAACAGAGCTACCATTCAACCCAGCAATCTCATTACTGGGTATATATGCAAAAGAAAACAAATCCTTCTACCAAAAAGACATGTGTATTTGCATATTCATTGCAGCCCTATTCACAATAGCAAAGACATAGAATTGACCTATGTGCCCATCACTGTTGGATTGGATAAAGAAAATGTGGTACATATAGACCATGGAATACTACACAGCCATAAAAAAGAATGAAATAATGTCCTTTGTAGCAACATGGATGCAGCTGGAGGCCATTATCCTAAGCAAATTAATGCAGGAACAGAAACCAAATATTGCATATTCTCACATATGTAGGAGCAAAACACTGGGTACTCATGGACATAAAGATGGTGACAACAGACACTGGGGACTACTAGAGTGGGGAGGGAAGGCAGGGGGAAACAGTTAAAAAACGGATTGTTGGGGACTATGCTCAGTACCTGAGTGGTGGAATCATTCATACCTCAAGCCTCAGCATCACACAATATACCTATGTAACAAGCTTGCACATGTACCAGCTGATCCTAAAGTAAAGGTTGAAAAAAAAACTTGATTGAAAACTGGCACAAGACAGGGATGCCCTCTCTCACCACTCCCATTCAACATAGTGTTGGAAGTTCTGGCCAGGGCTATCAGGCAGGAGAAAGAAATAAAGGGTATTCGATTAGGAAAAGAGGAAGTCAAATTGTCCCTGTTTGCAGATGACATGATTGTATATTTAGAAAACTCCATCGTCTCAGCCCCAAATCTCCTTAAGCTGATAAACAACTTCAGCAAAGTCTCAGGATACAAAATCAATGTGCAAAAATCACAAGCATTCTTATACACCAATAACAGACAAACAGAGAGCCAAATCATGAGGGAACTCCCATTCACAATTGCTTCAAAGAGAATAAAATACCTAGGAATCCAACTTAAAAGGGATGTGAAGGACCTTTTCAAAGAGAACTACAAACCACTGCTCAACAAAATAAAAGAGGACACAAACAAATGGAAGAACATTTCATGCTCATGGATAGGAAGAATCAATATCGTGAAAATGGCCATACTGCCCAAGGTAATTTACAGACTCAATACCATCCCCATCAAGCTACCAATGACTTTCTTCACAGAATTGGAAAAAACTACTTTAAAGTTCATATGGAACCAAAAAAGAGCCTGCATTGCCAAGAAAATCCTAAGCCAAAAGAACAAAGCTGGAGGCATCACGCTACCTGACTTCAAACTATGCTACAAGGCTACAGTAACCAAAACAGCATGGTACTGGTACCAAAACAGAGATATAGACCAATGGAACAGAACAGAGCCCTCAGAAATAATACCACACATCTACAACCATCTGATCTTTGACAAACCTGACAAAAAGAAGAAACGGGGAAAGGATTCCCTATTTAATAAATGGTGCTGGGAAAACTGGGTAGCCATAAGTAGAAAGCTGAAACTGGATCCCTTCCTTACACGTTATACAAAAATTAATTCAAGACAGATTAAAGACAAGTGTTAGACCTAAAGCCATAAAAACCCTAGAAGAAAACCTAGGCAACACCATTCAGGACATACGCGTGGGCAAGGACTTCATGTCTAAAATGCCAAAAGCAATGGCAACAAAAGCCAAAATTGACAAATGGGATCTAATTAAACTAAAGAGCTTCTGCACAGCAAAAGAAACTACCATCAGAGTGAACAGGCAACCTACAGAATGGGAGAAAATTTTTGCAATCTACTTATCTGACAAAGGGCTAATATCCAGAATCTACAAAGAACTCAAACTTACAAGAAAAAAACAAACAACCCCATCAAAAAGTGGGTGAAGAATATGAACAGACATTTCTCAAAAGAAGATATTTATGCAGCCAGCAGACACATAATCATAATGAAAAAGTTTGAAATGTTCAGCGAATTACCAAAGTGATGGCACAGAGACAGCCAGTGAGCACGTGGTGCTGGAAAAATGGCACCCATAGACTTGCTATATGCAGGCTTGAACAAATGTGAACTGCAAAAAGCCAATCCTTCAAAATGGCTCCCAAGTGACTAACTGGGCCTAAATTTTGAACAGAGCCAAGTAGCCATTTGCTGACTAAGAGCCACACATGTACTTTGAGTTCCTGGAAAACTGGCACGTTTTTATCTTTGGGACTGTTAGCGCTCACCTGGAACAACCAATCAGAGCTCACCTCCTTGGCCAATCAGGGCTCAGTTATATTAACCAATCAGAGCTCAGCTATATTGACCAATCAGGGTTCAGCTCTGTCAACCAATCAGAACTAAATAAGTTTCAAGCCTTCATTTGCATAAACAGACGTGACTGGCAACTTGGGAAGGCACTTTTGCTATAAAACCTGGGCCTTCCCTCTGTTCTCTGGAGTGCATCTTAATTTTTACACTGGTGGTGCCCTCTCCCCAGTTTGCAAATTTTTCACTGGAATAAAGTGTCTTTTCTCCAAAGTTTTTTTTCAGAGAACTTGTTCACACAGGGTTGTCACAAACCTTCAGTTTGTAAAAACTACATCTGTAAAGCACAGTAAATGGAAAAGAAATTTAAAAAGTATGTCTATTTAATTCCTGAGTGTGGATGCAGAGAAATAAACACAGATCCTCATTTCCGGGAACCTACAGGCCAACAGGTGCAGCTGGCATCCAAAAGAGTCCTCAAGCCCAGTTTTCAAGGAGTACATGAAAGTACTGTGGGGGTCGTGGATGGCAGGCAACGCCAGAAGCGTTTTCACAGAAACGTGGAAATTCATTTCACAGGACCTCAGGAGACACCCTCAGACCCCATGTAATGTTCCCAGGATCCCAGCAGGGAAGACCCAGGAGCTGTGCCAGGGACCAGAACAGCAGGGAGAAGTCACCAGACCAGACCTCGTGTGTGTGTGTGTGTGTGTGTGTGTGTGTGTGTGTGTGTGTGTATTTGGGGGTGGGGGGGGGTGGTTGTCACAGCCGGAAAGGGGAGATGGACACAAACGGGGAACACACGGCAGGGGAGGGGCACGGCGGAAAAGAGGAGATAGACACGAGAGGGGCACACCACAGAGGAGGGGCACTGCGGGAAAGGGGAGATGGGCACAAGGCGGGGACACACCGCAGGGGAAGGGCGCGGTGGGAAAGGGGAGATGCACCCAACGGGCACACCCGGGGTCTGAAGGCTGGAGAGGCAGGCCGTGTAGACCGGATCTGCTTCCTGGGGTCTACTGGCGGAAACTTCCTCGTAGACTGGATTCGCGACTGCGCAGTTCCCGTGATGCACAGCGCCTGCGCGGGCGCCTGGCTGGGCTCGGCGGGCATGGCTGGGGCACCCTGGCGCCATCTTTTTCCAGCGCGCGAAGGCAGGAGCCCGAGTCTGGGTGAGAGGACGCGCGGCTGGCGTGGGGAGGGGTAGGATGGACGGGGCAGGACGCGGCCGCCTGCAGCTGGGACCCTGAGCTGCCTGAGGGGGTCGCCCCCGAAGGGCCCCAGGTTGTCTGGGCCGGCGGTTTCCCACGTGCCCATGAACAAGCCCCGTTGGGGCTGCGCGTGCAGTGGCAGACACCCCCCAACTCCCCTCTAATTCTCAGCCCTTAGGAGACCCGAGCTTGGCACCCCTCTGCACTCATCCCCAGACAGGAGATGGGGCTGCCTGGGCACGGACCCCAGGCCCTGGCCCAAGGTCTCCTGGCTTGCCCCGGCCTGTAGGCAGCGGGTGGGCACTCAGGAGCCCCGACCCCACACGGGCGACCAGGGACGGCATTCCCAGCAGAGGATTCCAGAACCTACGTCAGGGGGAGGGTGACGCCTGGGGATGGGATCCTCCTGCTTGTCCCTGGAAACATTGGGAGCCATGGAGGCTTTCATCTGGGGCCAGTAGGAACGTTCCCTGGGGGCAGCTGAAAGGCGTCTGGAAAGAAGTGACCGTGGGTAGGGAGACCAGCTAGGTGGATGCTATGGTCAACCAGAAAGGGCAGGGGCTGCTGGAGTGAAGGAGGAGAATTTGAGATCCAAGAAGGAAGTGGGATCAAAACAAGGAAGCGCACAGTTCCGGGGAGAGATTGGAACTGAAGGGATGACGTGTGGAACCTTGTGACCTCCGCAACATGTTTTCCTCGTTTATTTGACCATGTATATTTTCATTGCTGCAACAATGCAGAAAGGAAATGTGTGCAAAATCATGAGTTTCCAGGCTTGAACCTCTTCATCTCCTGGAACCACACTCCAGGCGGGTAGAGGTCTGCAGGCTGAATGAGAGGGGAGTGACATTTTCAAGCACTTTACAGGGAGATAGAAAAGAAAGTGGGGTTGGTGCGGGTTCCATGCAGAGGTATAGGCGATATGCCCTTGGCTTGAGGAGTGAGGACATGGGGATCGGTAAAGGGTAAGGAGCAGTCCCACGCCAGCCCAAACTACCAACACGTGGCCACTCAGTCCCACGTAGGAATCCCATGGATTTCAGAAATACATTCTGTTTTCTTCTGTTTAGCAGTCTTGGACTGTCATATACATATACTGCTATGAGTTTTTGTTTTGTTTTGCCTTCTTTCTCAAAGGATTTGTGCTTAAGAAAAAAAAAAAAACCTGTTTTCCTTGGAATACAGGCGTATTTGGAGATATTGCAGATTTGGTTCTAGACCACTGCAATAAAGCCAGTATCACAATGAAGTGTGTCATACAAACATTCTGGTTTCCCAGTGCACATAAAAGCAATGTCTACGTTACTCCATTAAGTGTGAAATAGTATGTCTAAAATACAATGTGCATACCTTAATTTTAAAATACTTTATTGCTAAAAATGCCTTGAGACCTGCTGGGCTATAGTATAAATTGAAAGATCACTGAATGCAAAGCCCTATGAGAGGATACAAAAGAAATAAAACATTAAGCCCAATATCTTAACATTTAAAAAGAAAAGCATGTACAATTCAGTATGTGAGTCTGAAGACAGGCAAATGAAGACCTGAACATGTAAGTTATGAAGCAGAAAAAGCCATTCTGGGTCTCACTGTGTGTGTGTATGTGTGTGTGTGTGTGTGTGTGTGTGTGTGTCTGCATCTAACTGTGCTACATCTACATTGTGATGACTCAATGTCCCCAAGCCACAGAGGCACATTGTGCCAGCCTCTCAGGAGCTGAGGGGTGGCTGGAGAGTTTGGAATGACCAGAGGCCTGTGTTGTCCAGTGGGAATGGGGCAGAGAAGAAGCAAGGCTTGGGGGAGGTCTTCAAGGAAGGGCAGGACAGAGTGTAGTGGGGAAGTGCAGATCCCACATTGTTGGGACCACAATTGGTTGTTCATCCTAGTCCTTCTGAAGGAGGTGGGGACAGCCTGAAATATGCTCAGCAAATCAGTGGCTTCCCAAGGCCACTCTAGGCCTGAAATGGCACTTGACCATGTTGACCAGACAGAGCTATGGATGTACCTTCAAGTGACAATGACCTGCAAAGGTCCACTCCCCTGACTGGCTCTGTCATCTTGAACTATTTGTTTTTTCTTTTTTAGATAACATGTTTTATTGAAGTGTAATTTATATGCAGTAAAATACACAAATCCTTGATGTATATAACCCTATAACCTTTTTTTATAGGATTCTTGTATATTCACCAAGATAAATACAAAGAACTTTCCGTTGCTCTGGAAAGTTTCCCTTGCTCCACCTTACTCAACACCACTCTGCCCCTGCACTCAGGGGAAGCCACTGTTCTGACTTCTGTCACCACCGATGAATTTGATCCATTCTTGAACCTCATCATACAGTATATATGCATGTCGCATTTGAGAGTTATCATGTTGTTGCCTTTGTCAGTGGGGCATTTTTTTTTTTTTTTGCTGAGTTGTATTCCACATGAATATACCAAAATTTGTTTCTCCGTTTTCCTGTAGATGGAATGTTGGGTTGTATATGGTTTGCTGCTATAATCATATGTGGGTACTGTGGACAGAGGGTATGCAGTTTTTTCTCTAGGATCTAGCTGCCATGGCTTAATTGCATCCACCCCCACCAAAACAAAAACAAGAACATTCATAGGTTGAAGCCCTAATCTTTCAATTAGATGGCTTTGGGATGGTTGGAGATAGGGCCTTTGGGAGGTAATTGTGCTCACATGAGGTCATGAGGGTGGGCCCTCATAATAGTATTAGTGCCCTTCTAAGAAGAAACACCAGAGCCTTCACTTCCTGTCTCTGTTTCTCCACCATGTGAGGACACAGTGAGAAGACAGTGAACAGTCTGCAAGCCAGGCAAAGACACTCACCAGGAACTGAATCAGCCAGTACCTTGACCTTAGACTTTCCAGACTCCAGAACTGTGAGAAAGAAATGTCTGCTGTTTAAGTTCCCAGAGTATGGTGTTGGTTACAGCAAACAGACTAAGTCTTGCCAAACGAGACGAAGACACCATGGCAGGTGCTCCATAAATATTTGTTAATTTGATTTCATTTGATCTTTGTCTATTTCAAAGGCAATGTCAACATCAAATGACAATCTAGAGGGAAAAATGTACAATGAAAATATTTTTAAAAACAGTAGTTCTTGCTATTGATGATGTTTTATTTGAAAAGGAATATGTAATTTAAGTAATTTAAGGAAATATGACGCACAACGGTCCACTGGGCAAAGGACTTAAGTGGACATTTCTCCAAAGATGATATACAAATAGCCAACAAGAGCGTGAAAAGATACTCCATACTACTAGCAATTAGGACAATGCAAACCAAAACCACAATCAGATATCACTTCATACCCATTAGGAAGGCTACTACTAAGAAAAAAAAAAAAAAAGAAACAAGAAAACAACATGCATTGGTGAGGATGTAGAGAAACTGGATGCCCTGTGCACTGAGTGGGATTATAAAATTGTGCAGCTATGGAAAACAGTATGGTGGTTCCTCAAAAAATTAAGAATAGAATTACCATATGATCCAGCAATTCCACTTCTCAGTATGTATCCAAAAGAATTGAAAGCAGGATCCAGAAGAGACATTTGCACACCCATGTTCATAGCAGTATTATTCACAGTAGTTAAGAGGTAGAAGAAACCCAAGTGTCCATGGATGGATGAATGAATAAACAAAATGTGGTACATATATACAATGGAATTTTATTTAGCCTTAAAAAGAAAAGAAATTTTGACACATGCTACAGCATGGATGAACTTTGAGGACATGATGCTAAGTGAAATAAACCAGTCACAAAAAGACAAATACTGTATGATTCCACTTATATGAAGTATCTAGAGTGCTCAGATTCATAGAAAAAGCAGAATGGTGGTTTCCAGGGGCTGGGGGCAGGGGTAAATGGTGAGCTGTGCAATGAGTACAGAATTTTAGTTTTGCAAGATGAGAAAGTTCTGGAGATCAGTAATGTGAATTTATTTAACGCCATTGAACTTTACACTTCAAGATGGCTAAGGTGGTAATTTTATGTTATGCATTTTTTAGCCACATTTTTTAAAAATTGAAAACAAACCAGAGATAAAAGCCTTACCTCTGAAATCAGGTGAGCTAAAGGTGAAGGTAAGATTGGCAGTCAGTTCATTCATTTAAGGGAGTCGTTCCAACTAGCTGGAGAGTGGCTTCTTAATATTCTTGCAGAGCAGATCTGAGTGGCATCCAGACTCAAAGGGGCCGTGCTCAGGCCCAACGCTGGCATGATTCTTGAGTCATTAGGAAGGATTCCTTACTGTGGAGACCCCTGTCTTCTGGTCCCTCTGGTTTGGGGAGACTTCAGGTGGGGGAGAACTGGAGGAATAAAGCCACATTGTCCACAGGACATGTGTCCCTAGAACTTCCCAGGAGCAAAAACAATGGTGGAGGGAGACTCAGGGCCAAGCCCGCCAGGGTGACCCACAGGGTGGATAATGTCCCTGGGAAGGCAGGGCACCTTGGGCTTCTTGAGAGGGGAGAGGCAGGAGCAGAGTAGAACTACCAAGAACCAGCCAGACCCTGGGGTGGGGACTGGGTCTTTCGCAGACCCTTCTTCCCTGGAGCTCTCTTCTGCAAAAGTGGCCAACCGGGCTCAGAGTTTTAACTTGCCCTTGGTAGCCTGAGGACACTGTGACTATCGTGGGTCAAAAGTGCCATAAAAACCTGATGGGCGTTTGGAATGAAGGTGTACCGGTGGATGGGGAGAGAGGAGCTATTCCTGTTTGGGGATCCTGATGTCTTCACACACCTGCCTGACCCCCACTCCTGAAGCTCTTTGATCATCATATCATATAAAGGAGGACCTGCAGACCTATGCCGTGGCCAGAGGGGCTGGGCATGGCCCTCGCTTCACTTTCCCAGAATGAACTCATCATCCTGGCAGTAAAAGAAAACAAGAGGTGGGGCGCCTGCTAGGCTGGGCTGGGCTGGCAACAGCGAGCCTGTAGCGACTATTCTGGAGGAAACAAAGAAGACCGATGGCCTCAGACAGTGGACATGGACTGCGAACTTGGACTGGGCTGGGCCTCTGCTTTGTCGTTGGAAAGGCTTGGGTCATGCTTTCCTTTCCTCTTGGGAGACATTAAATGGGAGCCTGGGGGGCCAAAGCACCAAGTGGCGCCGTTTCCTCCCTTCAGAGCCAACCTTGCTGGGCGTCTCCGGTCGGATCAGCCCTGGCCCAGGGTCAGCCGGGCGGGGAACGGGTCCCTCCTCTGCCGGCGACCTCAGAGCTCCCGGGCACAGCCCCGAGCACCTGCCCCGCCCACGCCCGCCCCGCGCACCTGCCGGGTCCGCACCTGCCTTTTGCCCGACTGGCCGCGCACCCAGCTGGCCCGCCCCTGCCCGACACGACCGCTGCCCGCCCCTTGCCTTCCTGACCCAGGGGCTCCGCTGGCTGCGGTCGCCTAGGAGCTGCCGCCAGGGCCAGGAGGGGAGCGGCACCTGGAAGATGCGCCCATTGGCTGGTGGTGAGTGCGCCCCCGCCTCGGTGCGAGGGTAGGGGCCGGGAAGGAGGACCCCAGGGGAAGCGTCGCTCCCTGACCCTGCCTGGGACCCGCCACGCTTAGCAAAAGTGGGAGGGCTGGCTCTTGGCGCCGAGGCTGGTCTTAGACCTGAGATCAGGAATGCGGGAAGCGATTCCAGAGGGGGCGAACAGCGGGGGTTTCCAGCAGGGTTCCCCGACCCTGCTTCCCCGCGCTCGCCAGGCCTGTTCCCGCCGCCCCAGCCGGGGTGCATGGGATTGGGGAGGAACCTGGAATGTAACACTGTAACATTTTACTTGGAAAGTAGATTGTAGGGGAACGCAGGCACAGCCCCGCACCCCACCCGGGCTCCCCAGGCTTCTCCTTCCGGGGGAGGGTACGCGCCTGCCCAGACCCCTGACCTCGCACGCCAGGGAGGGGCTGGCCGCTGCCAGTTGGTAAGGCTGTTTTTATTTTTTCCATTTTTCAAACGACTTGACACTGTAGACGACTTGGAAAAATAGGAAAAAGGAAAGGAGAAACCCATTATTTTGACCAGTCATCGCGTTTCTTGCAGTCTGTCTTAGCTGCGCCTCTGTCCTCTGTCACAGACCATCTCGGGTCCTGGTGTCCACTGCCCTGGCCTCTGTCACACATACCCTTTCTAATTGGTTTTGCGGGTCTCCTCCTATAATCTGAAGAATATGGATTCCTCCTGGAGCGACGTAGCCTGGCTGTGTAAAATGGAAGGTTCAGAAGTGGGAAGTTCTCTGGGCCTTTTCGGTAGATCACTTCCTGGTCCGGGATCCCAGGTCCTCTGTAGTGAGGGTGTTGGACTAAACCGTCGCCATTCCTGCCAGCACCAGCATTCTGGCGGTGATCACACTCCAGCAAGTTCTAAATGCTCTCTTTTCTGCACCATTCCCAAATGTAGGAAAGCCACATTTTAAGAATTTTGCCTCGTGTAAAATATTCATATTTTCCTTAAAAACTATGAATGACACTGTTTTCCATAACTTGTGTGGATTGTAGGAGAGATGGGTATCTCCTCCCTTAAGGCATCGACTTTCATTATGGCTATTCTGGAAAAGTGTTTTCTCTTATTTCTGTGTTGTGTAGTTATTATTTCCCGGTGACTTATAGACAATGCTGAATATGATTACATTGCTTTCCCTCAGCCAGGACTTTTTCACATCCGGACCTCACGATTCACTCATGAGCTGTGGGGTCCTTTCGTAGGAAGCTTCGAGATGACACCAGGTTTGTATTTATCCAGGCATATGTGATTGTGGAGAAGCTGCCCAGGGAACTCAGAGATGCCTCACTTTTGATTTTATGAGCTAAAGATCAGGAGACATTCTTGGAGTGTGCCTTGTCCTGGACGCTTGTGTCCAGTGCTGGGTTTGTTCCAGGCAGACGTTCCCAGGAGGGACATTCAGACTGAATGGAAGGAGCAAGTTGAGCTGCCACGATGCCTTCACCTGCAGGGCCTGGTAGTGGGGATCATAATGCCTTGAAATGGGCATTGGCGTGTGGACCGTCAAGGCCAGTTACACTGCACTCCTGCTGTGGTGTGTCAGAGTGGCCCTTCCTAGCCCTTCTGCCAAAAAGGCTCAGTGCACAGGACAGTGATGACAGTGGACACTGAGGCCAGCAGAGCCTGGGATCCCAAAGGCAGTGAGTCCCAAAATATGGACCATCCACCCTCAGCTCTCCTGGCCTCTCAAGTACAAAAGTTGTGAGTGTGGCCTTCATGGTGAGGTGATCTGAATACATGTTGGTAAGACAGCAGTGAAAACAGCTTCCCTGTCCTCGTTCAGGTTGAAGCAAATCGCATCAATAGAAGTGGGTCCTGGGGCCTGACATTGGCCTTTTTAAGTGGCCCTTGGATTGGAGGGAGGGAGAAAGCCCTAAAATCCTCCTACCTGTAACCCAGTGTCATATGCATTTGGTTTCAGGATCACTTTCTTTCTGGCACCTTTTAAATGTTTATTGTTTACAGACAGGGTCTTGCTCTGTAGCCCAGACTGAAGTGCAATGGTATGATCATAGCTCACTGCAGCCTTGAACTTCTAGGTTCACGCAATCCTCTTGCCTCAGCCTCCTGAGTGGCTGAGAGTACAGGCACATGCCACCATGCCCAGCTAATTTTTTAAAATTTTTTGTAGAGATGGGGTCTTGCTATGTTGCCTAGGCTGGTCTTGAACTCCTGGACTCAAGTTGAACTCCTGGGCTCCTCAGCTTTCCAAAATGCTGAGGTAACAGGCGTGAGCCACTGCACCCAGCTTCTGGCTCTTAAGTGAAGCAGCCAGGACCCTCCTGAGACCCCTGTGGATCTGAGAGTGGGGATTGGCTGGGACACGCGTACATGCACCCACACACACGCACACAGAGGCAGACACACTACAGGTGAGTCTCTTAGGAGAAAGTTCACTAGCTTTCCTCCTGTGCTAAGAATGGCCTTTGCTCTAACACTCATCCTGTCTGCTGGGCAGCAAGCACAGTGGAGGAGATTTCCATGAGCCGATGATGACTTTATTACCTTTCAGGGAAAGGCAGGATGGTGGTTTCAAAATCTCAGCAGTGTTCGTGGACTCTGTATACTTCCTCCCCCGCCTCTGAAGCTGCTGGGTCTCCTCCCATCGGGGCAGGCCCACTGGGGCTCCGGGAGTCATCTTAGTGGAGGCCCTGGGCTCCCAAGCTTTCTTCTTCCCAAGTGTCTCCCAGCTTCAGCGCTGCCTCTTCCCTGCTGCCTGGTGTCTGAGCCTCTGTCTTGACAGGCTGCCTCGGCTCCTGCCCATCCTGCTTTCATCCCCAGGACTCAGTTCTGATTGCTGGTGTCCAACCCACAGAGAGGCTGTGTCACAGCTCCCCCAGTGCTGTGTTGGGGCTGAATTGTACCTTCCCCCCCAACCCCCCAACCCCATTTACGTGTTGTAGTCCTAACCCCTGCCCAGTACCTCAGAATGTGACTGGATCTGCAGATAGGGTCGTTAAAGAGCTATTTCGGGTATAGTGAGGTCATCAGGGTGAGCCCTGATCCAATCTGACTGGTGTCCTTACAAGAAGAGGAGATGAGGACACACACAGAGGCCCTGTGAGGACACAGGGAGAAGACGCCATCCGCAAGCCAAGGAGAGAGGCTCAGAGGAACGTTGACCTTGGACTTTCAGCCTCCAGAATCTTGAGAAAATAAATTTCAATTTCATTTTTTTTTTTTAAGAGATGATGTCTCACTGTCACCCAGGCTGGAGTGCAATATTGCAATTGTAGCTCACTGCAACCTCAAAGTTCTGGGCTCAGGCAATCCTCCTGCCTTAGCCTTCTGTGTAATTGGGACTACAGGTCTGTGCCACCACACCTGACTATTCTTTTTAAAATTTTTTGTAGACATGAGGTCTCCCTGTGTTGCCCAGGGTGGTCTCAAACTCCTGAATCAAGCCATCCCTCTACCTTGGCCTCCCAAAGTGCTGGGATGACAGGCATGAGCCACTGAGCCCAGCCTAAATTTCTATTGTTGAAGCCACCCAGTTTGTGTTAATTTGTTACAGCAGCCTGAGGAAATGATGCTGCCTGCCTGGATTTTGTCTGTCACCTCCTGGCTACTGTGTCCTGCCCTCCCTCTGGTGGCTGGGATACTTCCGTGACTTTGTGCTAGACCCGAGCACAGGCTGCTGGTCCAGCTCCTCACCCATCTTCTGATGATGTTCCGATCCCAGTGCTGGTGGCTGGATCTGCCTCCCACCCTGGAGGTGCTTAGGACTCTAGATCATGGCTTTTCCCAGCCAGCTGCATGCTGGACTCCAGATTGTCCCCAGCCTAGAGGTCATTGGATGCACCCCTCACCCAAAGCACAGATACTCTCTAGTCTTCCTAGGAGTCCTGAAAAGTGTCCCGGAAGAGAGCTCCCTGCCGCACCAGGACCCGCCATGGGCTACCCTTCTTCTTGTGAGGACACTTGGCTTATTTATTCTCCATTTTCTTCTCTGCCATGTCCACCTATTTTTGTTCAGCTGGGGCCCCAGTTACCTCTTCCTTCATGTAGCTGCTTGTTACACATTCAAAAGGTAGATAATCTTCCTTTTCAGCCTTCTCCAAGCTAAACAGCAGCTTGTTGCTGAGGATCTCGGGTGTGGCGTGTTGTCTAGAAGAGCCGTGAACATTGTCTGGTTAGCCAGTTTCCTTCTTCAAATACAACACTTGGATGAAATAGTCCAGGTGCGACCCACATGCACAGGATACAGGGAATAGCCTTTGCCTTTGAACGTGTTCTGCTGCTGTCTTAGCCCACTCTGCACTCTGTGTTCATCCAACAGAATTTTCTGGAAAATCAGCGACCCATGCGGTGTCACAGGCATGCTGGGTGGCCCTGGAGGGAAGCATCTGTGGTGTCTGTGTGGGCGCTGTGGCTGGGCTGCATAGGGGAGAGCACCCTCTAGGCAGAGACCACTCTTGCAGAGGAGTGAGCCCGGGAGTGCAGCACCCGCAGGTGGCTGAGCACAACTGTTGGCGCAGCTGCGGGAGAGGGGCCTGCAAGCCTGCACCTGTCTCATTTTGTTTTCTGTGTCTGGTTTATCTGCTTTGAGATGACCTTCCGGTCCTAAAAACTGCACTGATCGCACTGCCTTGGGCCTTTCCCCAGAGGAAACCACCTATGCTTACTAGTCTAACAATCTTAGCAGCTTGGAAATTCGAAATTTAAAAATGGTGTTGAAATATGCACTTGAAAAAGCAAAACAAAACAAAACCCCAAGGCTAACCAGAAACATCTCGTTCCATCCCCATGGCTCCCTCTGCTGAAGCGCTGGGCCTCCAAGCAATAGCACACGCTGCCTTGGCACAGCATAGCCAGTGCATGGGCCGGGGACAGCTGCGCTGCTGAGAAAGGAAGGACGATCTCTAGATGCTGGAAGTCAAGCTGAGGTCCAGAACTGCATCCCGGGTGGGGCCCATTGTCAGGCCCTTCAGACTTGACATTCCCTTCCCTTCCTTTCCTTTTTCCTGCTTTCCTCCTTTCCCCTTCACTTCCTTCCTTCTTTCCTCCCTGTTTCTCTCCCTCCTTCCTTCCTTCTCTTACTTCTTATGACTGTCCCTATTAGCACATACTTAAATGCACTGGGCACATACCCCAGTGCCCATCCTACTCAGGGCCTGTGGTTATCCCTGCATGGCAGCAATCTGAGTAAGCAAACTGCTGAATGAGTTCTGATCTATGCTGTATTTAGGGAGCACACTCTAAAAGCTCTGGCCATGGGTTGCCTATGAAAAGACAGAGAGCCGCCCCCCAGGCCTCTGGTGACCCAGGAGGTTATCAATGCCTTCTCCTTGGAAATTGTGCTGCTCACATCAAACAAGAGAAGTAATATATTGTTGCCAATCAACCAGAAAGATATCTCCAGGGACTTTCTGTCATTGGGAACCTTGACTGGCCCAGCAGGCACATCCGTGATGATAGAACAGGTTTGGGGACTTTTTCCCAGTATTGCGTGGCCAGGCCTTGATCCAGCAGGAATCTGTTGCATGCTTGCTGGGCGTCAGCTACTATTCCCAGTGCTGGTCATATGGAAATAAACAAAACAGACAGAGCTTTACCCCTGAAGCTTTCAGTGTAATTGCAGGAGCGTGCTCAAATCCAGTTGTGTCTCACAAAGGGAATGAGCCGCTTTTGTTTTTTCAGGTTCACGTTGGGCATGCTGGTTCACAAGGTGCTTGATTAGCTGTTTTGACATTAACGTTCAAGGACGCACTTAAGACCCAAACCAACAGCAAATACAACTTGCCCTTGAAAGCATTCCTGTCTTGTTTGCATTCTCTGATACGGTCTACTTCAAAGACCCTGACACCGCCTCCCACCCTGGGAGCCTCCTCCCAGGAGCGCTGTGCCTATAGCGCAGTCCCCTGACACTGGGCCGGGATGAAAAGCCACAGGGGGGATGGGGAGAGCCAAGGGCCAGGGCCGCCACCAAGTCGTTCACAGCAGCTGCTTGATGTCCTCTCTGCAGGCCTCCTCAAGGTGGTGTTCCTGGTCTTCGCCTCCTTGTGTGCCTGGTATTTGGGATACCTGCTCGCAGAGCTCATTCCAGATGCACCCCTGTCCAGTGCTGCCTATAGCATCCACAGCATCGGGGAGAGGCCTGTCCTCAAAGGTGAGTGCCGTGCTTGGGGCAGACGGCTGCCTTCATGGCTTGTGTGCAGAGGGAGGAGTGTTGGTTTCTGTCCCAGCTGGAGGCTGGGGGCCCCTGATGGCTTTATATCAGGAAGGAGGAGGAGAGAAGCATTTTGCAGTTACTCATTTAGGTCCCACGCCATTCCAAGGCACGTGCCGCTGCTGACCCTGTGTCAAACTAGAACAGCGTAGCTTCTGGTTACCAGCACAAACCTGCAGCCTGACCTTGAACTGTGCTCTTTCCGCCCAGATCTTGGCTTCCTCCCCTGCGAAGCACAGGAGGGTCCAGGTTCTGAGCTCCAGAATCATTTTAAGGTTTCTCTCAGACTGAACAGCTGTTGGGAAACCTTCTGTAAAGTCTTGGGAAGCAAGAGCGAGTAATTGAGTAGATGTGAAAGAAAGGTCAGACATTGTATGTTGGTCAACAGACGCCCTCAACCATCAGCTTAGGAAAGGCCCAGCTCTCTGTAGGGCGGCTGCTTTCTGTCCTTCCCCACAATCCAAGTGGGTTTTCTGAGAGCCTGCTGTGTGCTGGGCATGTCCAGGAGCTAAGGAGAGATGGAGGACAAGCACACGAGGTCCCTGCCCCTTTGGCACTGATACCCTAGTGAGGGGAGGTGACAGCTTAACACATGAACAAATGAGATTTGAGAGGATGGGCGGGGGAAGCCTCTGAGAAGGAGGTGACAATTGAGAAGCATCTCAGTGAAGCAAGGGAGTGGGCCATGCTCGGTTCTGGGGGCTGTGTGCCAGTCTGGGAGCATCGTGACTTAGTCCACCCAGATTACTGTAAGAGAATACCATCGACTGGGGGCCTTATAAACAACGCATTTATTTCTGACAGTGTTGGAGGCTGGGAAGTTCAAGATCAAGGTACCTGCAGATTTCGTGTCTGGTGGGGACCTGCATTCTGCTTCGTAGATGGCTCCTTCTGGCAAACGAGGTCTCTGAAGCCCCTTTCATAAGGGCACTACTCCCATTCCTGAAGGCTTCACCTGCCAAAGGCCCCACCTCCTAACACCAGCACACTGGGGATTAGGTTCCAACATGTGAATTTTGGGGGGACACATTCAGTCCATAGCACATGAGTTGCAAATTGGGGGCCCAGAGACAGACCTGTCAGAGACAAGATTTGTCTAAAAGCAAAACACATAAAATATGGCCAAATATTTTAAAATCAAGAGATCTCCCATAAAACTCCATGTTACAGCATCTCTTGAAACAGGAGAAGCTCTGATACCCCAGGCCCTCATTCCTGCAAGGCAGGTATATTTAGTAACAGCATCCCTCTCTGGGCCATGGTCTGAGTGCATGTGTTTTAAGGTTCATCCTTTACTTCTAAGAACCTCAGAGTCTACTAGAGAAGAACCTAAAAGCTAAACCATAATGTTAGGAAACTGAACAAAGAAACTTAATGTGCAGCGTATGTTGAACAAAAATATGCATTTGGGGCCTGGCGCAGTGGCTCACACCTGTAATCCCAGCACTTTGGGTGGCCGAGGCGGGTGGATCACCTGAGGTCAAGAGTTCAGACCAGCTTGGCCAGTGTGGTGAAACCCTGTCTCTACTAAAAATACAAAAGTTAGCTGGGCATGGTTGCAGGTGCCTGTAATCCCAGCTACTCAGGAGGCTGAGGCAGGAGAATCGCTTGAACCCAGTAGGTGGAGGTTGCAGTCAGCCAAGACTGCGCCACTGCACTCCAGCCTGAGTGGCAGACTCCTTCTCAAAAAACAAAAACAAAAACAAAACAAAACAAAAAACATATATATGCATTTGGAATACAACTCCAATTGGGAAGGGGTAAAATTTTGAAGGATTTATTTAAAAATATGTTGGAAAACTGTGGAACACTCAGATAGTAAACTGTGGCCTTTTCAAAATTTCACTGGAAATAGATATGCTGGTATATTTTTAATACAAAAATAAAGTATAAAAAATCAATTTGCACAAATATAAAGAACTGGGTAATGGTAAAATAATTCTGTAAAAACCATTTCTTTTCAGATGAATTACCTTTTATGGCCAAAAAAAGGAGAAAAAATAACTTCATAGGAATTGACTATGACTGGGTGTTTTTATTTGAACCCGGGAGGTGGAGGTTGCAGTGAGCTGAGATGGCACCACTGCACTCCAGCCTGGGTGACAGAACGAGACTGTCTCAAAAAAAAAAAAAAGATCTTCTTTGACTTTACTTTCTGCCTCTTCTATTTGTGTGTGAGCTATTCTATTCACGCTATACCTGTAGAATCTAGGCCAGTTCCCGGTGTTTAATAAATGTTTGTGAATGAGTAAAGGAGTGAATCTAGTTTAGAGCCCCAGGCTGTACAGGTGAGCTTCAGGGGAGAGCCCCTAGAAACAGCACCCTGCTGACTTTGTCTTGCATATACTCAGACCTTAGGGAGGGTCATCATTTTCTCAGAAAGTCTTGTAAAACAGAACTAAACCAAGCACATCAGCTGTGTTCAGTCACCTCCCTAGACTCTCAACCAAGACGAAATGAACTGACAACTCTTAAATGGCTATAGTTGAGGTAGCACTGAAGTTCAAGTCAGGAAAACTAACATGTAATGCTAATCTTGCCACTAAGTCTCTGTTAACATCTTGGAGTTGTTCCTCATCTGTCAGTGAGGGTGCATAGCAGATGCCACCTATACCTAAGGCTCTTTCCAGTCCCAAGATGACATCTACCTCCGATGGTGCCATGTCCTCTGAAATATCGCTCTCTTTAGTAAAACCCAAGATTACCCCAGAAACACATTGTGTAGGATTCACTGCAGTGCCCCCTGGCTAAAGGTGTATAGGAGCAATGCTATTCTCATGTGGTGGCAAAGGCTTAAGGCTTACTAAAGGTGACACACTGCTGGGAATGGCCACCAACCCGGGGCGGGGGGAGTTCAGCAACTTTTGACAGTGGCTTCCCTTAGCCAAATGCACACCCAGCCATACTACCTTCGCTGTACTCAGAGGCACCTAATAAATCATTAGCATTGATTAGCAGAGAAACAAACACTCTTTGATGGCTTCTGGTCTTTGGTTTTTGCAGACTGGACTTTTAATCTCCTATAGAACAATGAGCTAGTTGAAATGGTCAAAATGCCATATGCAAACAGCCACCTTCTTTGTTTGCCTGGTCTATATTGACAGGATCTTATTTCATGACTCAATATTTCTAGTGACTTTGCATTGATCTCCCACCCTCTGGAATAATCTTCCTCATTTATAGGAGTTAAAATGAGATCATAATTCCTAAATCAGGAAGATTTAGGAAACTGTATTTTTAAAAGACAGATTCCTGGACCCCACTCTGGGAAATTCAAAGCTCCCTAGGTCCAGGGTGGAAGCCAAGAACCTGTATTTATTTTAATTTGTTTTAAAACTTGGCTTCATACAGAGCCAAATTTGACCGTCCTGGAACTAAAGGATCGCTATGGTTTCTTTTTTTTTTTCTTTTTTGAGACGGAGTCTCGCTCTGTCGCCCAGGCTGGAGTGCAGTGGCGCAATCTCGGCTCACTGCAAGCTCCGCCTCCCAGGTTCACGCCATTCTCCTGCCTCAGCCTCTCCGAGTAGCTGGGACTACAGGCGCCCACCACCACGCCCGGCTAATTTTTTTGTATTTTTAGTAGAGACAGGGTTTCACCGTGGTCTCGATCTCCTGACCTCGTGATCCACCCACCTCGGCCTCCCAAAGTGCTGGGATTACAAGCGTGAGCCACCGCGCCCGGCCTGGTTTCTTTTAAATCTAAGGTTCTTTGTGATTTGTATCTAAATTTCATAAAACTTCCTCTCCACCCTTCCAAGTCCCAGTCTACACATTCCTGTGGTTACAGCACATCTGGGGAAAGCCACCAAGAGAGTCTGGATGCAAGGCTGTGCGAGCTCCATAGCTAGGTTCTCATTGCTGTCGCTACTTTCAGAGCTGGGTAAAGCAGCTATTGTATTATAATATAAATTTATATTTATAATATAAATATAATATAAACCAGGAGCTGCCCATAAGGATGAGGAATCAGGTGGATTTTCCTCAGCAAGAGAATAATTTCTCAGACTGAAACTGATAGCAGAAGGCTGACTGCATCCTAGGGAATGGTGTTGCTGCTGGGGGCTTTCAGTCTGAAACAAACCAGCTTTTCATGAGGCATAAGAAACAGGAGACTAAATAGAACGTCCACCTTTCTCCCTGGCTAGGACACTGGCTTCTACGTAAGCCACATGAACTTTACCTTTTGATTGTTTGGGGGAAGGAATTTCAGGAAAAGCACTGAAGACCTAGATGTGGTTCTCCAGGCAGGTTTGGAAAGAGCTGTGTTTTCCCAGGAGCCGTGTCCACCCTCCAACCCCACGCTGAGTGAGGAACATGGTCTTCTTTCTTCATGCACGTGGTGACGCTTTGTGCTTCCGGGAAGTGGATGGAGGACTCGGAAAGCTACTGACTCTTTTTTAAAATGACACTTGGGTTCCCTGCCCACTCCCAGGCCCTGCGAGGAAACACAAACGCCCATCTGTATGTCACCCTTAGTCACTAAAGCCACACACTCCCTGGAGGATATGAGGCACATCAAACACCTCCCTTCTGGAAAGCCCTCCTGCACGTGTGCACACGAAACAGGACTCTCATTCTGCAGAGCGCCAGGGGCTGCAAGTCTGGAAGCTGGGGAGGAGGCCATGCTCCTGGCTGACGGGCTGCCAGGCCCTGGCGTGGGGACCTGCTCGTTCTGCTGCCGATCCCGTAGGAGGAGTCCCTGGGGAGAGCAACCCTATGGGACCCCCACAATGGCCCCGCTGGAGACTCCGGCACCAGCCCTTTGGGTGAGTGTCCTGGGTCCAAGGGTGGGAGTGCTGGGCAGGCCTGTGTAGGCCTGTGCACCCTGAGCCCCAGCCCCTGAGGCAGGAGGAGGAACAGGAGCAAGTTAGGCTAGAACCCAGCCCACTGTTCTCCAGTTGGGGCGCTTTTCACCCAAGCTCCTCCTTTCCCTTCACCTAAGTTTAGCAGCTGCTGCCTCTGCCTTGGGAACCTGTCATGGGATTGAGGCCAGGCCTGGTGCCCTTTGATCACTGCGAAGGCTCCCAGTGCCTATTGGTGCCAGAGCCATGGAAAGCCAGAAAACAAAGAATGAGGATGTCAGGTGGGAGGAAGGCCCGGGTGTCCTGTGGCCCTTCAGCCTCCCAGGGTGCTTTTAAAAGAAATATTTAATGCATCTGAAATAAACTTTACCTGGAAAGCATTTACTGCTAGTTTTAGAATGAAAAATGTATTTTTAGGTCAAAACTGTTATTGGATATGTTTGCAGGCACAGCCCTTAGCTAAATCACAAAACACGGATTATTTTATAAATCTTTCCACCATTTCTGGAAAGAAGAACTCCTTGGCTTTGTTATCCTCTCCTCCCTTATTAATTAAAGGTTTAACTTTGAATTTAGGCTTAACTTCTGCTTCCTGTGTTGCTTTTGAGGCTTATTGACCAGAATGTGTGACTTGCACAGGAGCCAGAATCATCCCAAAGGTTAGTAGAGGTTGGAGAAATATGAGGACCAGATATTTATACCAGTCTAGTTGCAAAGAGACGCTGCCTTATTCACTTTGCATTCCCATTTCCATTTGTCTTAAGATATTTTTAAATTTCCTTTTAATTTATTCTCTGACCCACTGGTTGTTAAGTGTCTACATATTTGTAGATTTCCTGAAATTACTCCTGTGATTAATTTCTAGTTTCATACCCTCATGGTGGGGATCTTCTCTTTGCCTCTTTGTGGTGTCTTCAGACCATTTGCTCACTTGTAATAGTTCAGCTGGCTTTACCACAAAGTAAAACTACCTTTTCTATCTTCCCTTGCTACCTCTTGTGCTAAGCTGCTGCCGTATTGTTGTCCTAATGACCATACCCTCCGGGATGCAGAGGTGGTTTTATCTTTTAGGAACCATCAGGGCCATGGATGTGGCATGCCATCCACCTCTGTGAGTAAGCATACCACACCTGTCAGCATGCACAGTGTGTCTGTATAGAGACATGAGTCCTCTTCATCCTCCAGCTGAGAGGATTCTGTAACCAGTTTACTCCCTGCAGCATCCTGATGATGACAAGAGGACCTGGAAGTGTTTCTGAGACACAATTCATAAGTCTCTGACAGCAGGGCCTGGTTAAACAAACCATAGAGCTGTCGTGCTGAGAACAGCACTGCCCATGGGAAAGCAGACAGGTCTGTGCGCTTGTGAAGGGAACAGGTCACCTACACTAAAGGGGAGCGTGGGCTCCAGGGAGGATTCCTGAGTATTCCCATTCGTGTATTCTCTCTGAATTGAGTACCCATACACAGGATGTCTGCAAAGTTGGGAACCAGGACACACCTACTTTTAAACTGTTGGTTACATTTTCAAATGCTATATTCAACGTGTTTTCAGGCGAATACCTAAGTAATGAGCATAATTATTAAATTGAAAAAAAGGCACTAAAGACAGAGTGTCCAAAAATCTAGAAACACTGGAAAAAATAGTCCATTTATAGCACGTTTTCATATGAGCAATTAGACACTTGCTTTAAATTTAGGTATCTGGAGATTGAAAAAAAACATTAAGTTAATTATTTGAAAAAAAAAACCATTAAGTTAATTATTTGAAAAGTTTCACCACTTTGTCCAGGCTGGTCTCAAACTCCTGACCTCAGGAGATCCATCCGCCTTGGCCTCCCAAAGTGCTGGAATTACAGGCATGAGCAATTGTGCCTGGCTGAGAATTTTTAAAAAGGGAAGAGAAACTGTAGGTTATTTGAGTGTTAACTGCTAAGAAGAATAAAATAAAACAGGGAGTGGGGCTGGGTGGTACTGGGGGGAGCTGGAGCGTTCAGACGAGACGGAGCAGGCAAGGAGGAAGGTCTGAAGGAGGGGAGCCAGCCTGCAGGGTTGGTGTGAGCACTCCCGGGAGAGCTCTGTGTTTTCACCTACTGGGGACGGAGGACTGTGGTCATCAAAAAAACCCAGACCACGTCCAGCTCGGCCCTGGCAGCTTGCTCTGATGTCACAGCACCTCTGTGTGCCCAGTTTTCTCCAGCAGGCCCTTCCAGCACCAGTGCTGTTTGCCCTGGTCATGATAGCTTTTATCTTTAATTAATTCATTGACAGCATGTGTTGATATACGTATACATCGTGGAATGGCCGAATTAAGCCACTTAACATGCATCACCTCACATATTTAGCATTTTTATGTGATGAAAACACTTAAAATCTACTCTCATGGTGATTTTCGTGTATACAATACAGTAGTTCCCCCCACTTATCTGTGGTTTTGCTTTCTGTGACTTCACTTACCCTTGGCCATTCACAGTCCAAATATACTAAATGGAAAACTCCAGAAAAAAGCAATTTATATGTTTTGAATTGTGTGTCATTTTGATTAGTGTGATATAATCTCACACCTTCTCGCCTTGTCCTGCCTCATCCCATGGGGGACCTGAATCGTCCCTTTGTCTAGCATCTCCGTGCTGTACGCACTCCCTGCCTATTAGTCACTTAGGAGCCAGCCTGGTCATCAAATTGACTGTCACAGTATCTGTGTTCAAGTCACCTTTATTTTACTGAATAATGGCTCCACAGAGCAAGAGTAGAGGTGCTGTCAACTTGGATACGCCAAAGAGAAGCCGGAAAGTACTTTCTTTCTCTCTTTCTTCCTTTTTTTTTTTTGAGATGAAGTCATGCTCTGTCATCCAAACTGGAGTGCAGTCGCACCATCTTGACTCATTGCAACCTCTGCCTCCTGGGTTCAAGTGATTCTCCTGCCTCAGCCTCCCAAGTAGCTGGGATTACAGGTGCTTACCACTATACCTGGCTAATTTTTGTATTTTTAGCAGAGACGGGATTTTGCCATGTTGGCCAGGCTGGTCTCGAACTCCTGACCTCAGGTGATCTGCCCACCTCAGCCTCCCAAAGTGCTGGGATTACAGGCATGAGCCACCACGCCCAGCTGGAAAGTGCTTTCTTTAAGTGAAAAGGTGAAAGCTCTCAATTTCATAAGGAAAGAAAAAAATCATTTGCTGAATTTGCTAAGAACTTCAGTAAATACAGTAAGATATTTTGAGAGAGACCACATTCACATAACTTTATTAGAGTTAGTTGTTAATCTCTTACTCCAACTAATTTATAAATTAAACTATATTGTTAATTGTTGTTAATCTCTTACTCTGCCTAATTTGTAAATTAAACTATCATAGTCATGTCTGTATAGGAAAAAAAAAAAAAAAACATAATACAGGTAGAGCATCCCAAATCTGAAAACACACAACCTGAAATGCTTCAAAATCCAAAACTTTTTGAGCAGCAACATGACACTCCAAGGAAATATTCATTGGAGCATTTTGGATTTTGGATTTTCAGACTGGGGATGTTCAACTGGTAAGTATAATGCAAACATTCCAAGATCCAAAAAAATTTGAAACACTGCTGGTCCCAAGCATTTTGGATAAGATATACCCAACTGGTATCTATAGGGTTCTGTACTATTTGTGGCTTTATGCATCCCCTTGGTGTCTTGGAATGTACCCCTTGTGAATAACAGGAGGACCACTGTATATTGTTATTAACTGTAGTCACCATGATGTGCAAGAGATCTCTTGAACTTATTCCTCCTGTGTAGCTGAAACTTTGTACATTTTGACCAACATCTTCCCAAACCCCTGAACCTCTGGCCACTGGTAAGTACCATTCTCCTCTCACCATCCTACCCTCTGCTTCTATGAGTTGAATTTGTTTAGATTCCGCATGTGGGTGAGAACACGTGGTAGTTGTCTTTCTGTGGGTGTGTTATTTCTCTTAGCATAATGTCCTCCATGTTCATCTACATTGTCACAAATGGCAGGATTTCCTTCTCTTTTAGGCTGAATAGTATTCTATTGTACACTCTGTTATACCACATTTTCCTTATTCATTCATTCATCGATGGGCACATAGGTTGATTCCGTATTTGGCTATTGTGAATAATGCTGCAGTGAACCTGGGAGTGCAGATCTCTCTTTGACATACTGATTTCATATCCTTTTGATATATGCTCAGATGTGAGATTGCTTTATCATATATTCTACTTTTAATTATTTGAGGAATTTCCATACTGTTTTTCCATAATGGCTATACTAACCTACATTCCATCAGTAGCATATAGGGTTTTCTTTGCTCCACATCTTCACCAACACTCATTATCTTTCCTGTTATTAGTAATAGCCGTTCTAACAGGTGTGAGCTGATATCTCATCGTGCATTTGCATTGCCCTGATTATTAGTAATATTGAACATGTTTTCATATATGTTTTAGTTATTTGTATGTCTTCTTTGGAAAAATCTTTATTCAAGTTCTTTATCCATTTTTCAATCAGGTTTTTTATTTGTTTTCTTGTTATTGGTTGTTTGGGTTCCTTGTATGTTTTGGATATTAATCACTTATCAGATTTACACTTTGAAAATATTTTCTCCCATTTTGTAGGTTGTCTCTTCACTCCATTGATTGTTTCCTTTGCTGTGCAGAAGCTTTTTGGTTTGATGTAATTCCCTTTGCCTATTTTTGTTGTGTTGCCTGTGCTTTTAGGGCATATTCCCCAAATCATTGCCCAAACCAACATCATGGAGCTTTTCCCTTATATTTTATCTCGTAACTTCATAGTTTCAGGTTTTATGGTTAAGTCGTTAATTTATTTTGAGTTGAGTTTTTATGTGGTGTGAGGTGAGGATCTAATTTCATTCTTCTCCATATGAATATCCAGTTTTCCCAATACCATTTGTTGAAGAGACTGTCCTTTCTCCATCAACTTGAGTTGATATTATGATGTTAACTGTGAGCTTTTCATATGTGGTCTTTATTGTGTTAAGGAACATTCCTTTATCACGAAAGGATTTCAATTTTGTCAAATTCTTTTCTTGCTTCTATTTTCTGTCTAAACCATATGACATTATCATACAGTTTTTGTTCTTCATTCTGTTGATGTGGTGATCACATTATTGATTTGTGTATGTTGAATCATCCTTGCATCTGTCCTTGCAAGGACAGATCCCACTTGGTCATGGCAATTTAGTTTGGATATTTGGCCCTGCCCAAATCTCATTTGGAATTGTAATTCCCAGTGCTGGAGGTGGAGCCTGGAGGGAGGTATTTGGATGATGAGGGTGCGTGCCTCATGGCTTGGTGCTGCCTTCGCGATAGTGAGTTCTTATGAGATCTGGTCATTTAAAAGAATGTGGCATCTCCCCCTGCCACTCTATCTCACTTACTCCTGCTTTCACCATGTGACATGCCTGCTCCCCTTCACCTTCCACCATGATTGTGATTGTAAGCTTCCTGAGGCCTCCCTAGAAGTGAAGCATATGCCAGTACCAAGCTTTCTGTAAAGCCTGAAGGACCATGAGCCAATTAAACCTCTTTATCAATTACTCAATCTTAGATACTTCTTTATAGCGATGCAAGAATGGACTAATACATATGGTGAATGATTTTTTTAATGTCTTGTTGAATTCAGTTTGCTAGTATTAATATTTTGTTGAGGAATTTGGCATCTATGTTCATCCAGGATATTGACCTACACTTTTATTTTCTTGTAGTGCCCTTGTCTGGCTTTGGTATCAGGGTAATGCTGGCCTCATAAAGTGAGTTTGGAAGCATTCCCTCGTCTTCAATTTTTTGGAAGAGTTTGAAATTAATTGGTATTAGTTCTTTAATTGGTTGGTAAAATTCAGCCATGAAGCCATCTGGTCCTGGGATTTTTTTTGATGGGAGACTTTTTATTACTGACTTAGTCTCCTTACATTTATTGGTCTGTTCCTTTTTTTGGTGTATAATTGTTCACAATACTCTCTTATGATACTTCAGTGTTCCTG
This sequence comes from Nomascus leucogenys, assembly GCF_006542625.1. Classification (NCBI taxonomy): domain Eukaryota; kingdom Metazoa; phylum Chordata; class Mammalia; order Primates; family Hylobatidae; genus Nomascus; species Nomascus leucogenys. The sequence goes on from NC_044405.1 coordinate 26,491,393, forward strand.
TGGTATCAGTGGTAATGTCTGCTCTTTCATTACTGATTTTATTTGACTCTTCTCTTTCTTTTTTTCTCAGTCTAGCTAAGGGTTTGTCAATTTTATCTCTTTTCAAAAAATCAAGTCTGTTTTTTGGACCTTTCTATTGTTTTTCTAGTCTCCATTTCATATACTTCTATTATGATTGTCGTCATTTTTTTCCTTCTGCTAACTTTGAGCTTAGTTTGTTCTTCATTTTCTAGTTTCTTGATGTATAACCTTAGGTTGTTTATGTGAGACTTTTTTTAATGTACGCATTTATTACCATAAACTCCTCTCTTAGAAATGTTTTGCTGTATCTCATAAGTTTTGATATGTTGTGTTTCTGGTTTTATTTTTTTGTCTCAAGATAGTTTTTAATCTCCCTTTTAATTTCTTCTTTGATCCATTGGCCGTTCAGAAGCCAATGTTGTTTGATTTCTACATATTTTTGAATTTTCTGAAATTACTTTTTGATATGGCTTGAATCTGTGTCCTCACCAAATCTCATGTTGAATTGTAATCCTCAGTGTTGGAGATGGGGCCTGGTGAAATGTGATTGGATCATGGGAGTGGATTTCTTATGAATGGTTTAGCACCATCTTCTTGGTGCTGTTCTCATGATAACGAGTGAGTTCTCATGAGATCTTGTTGTTCAAAAATATGTGGTACCTCCCTCTTCTCTCTCTTGCTTCTGCTCTGGCCATGTGATATGCCTGCTACCCCTTTGGCTTCTGCCATGATTGTAAGTTTCCTGGGGCCTCCCCAGAAGCTGAGAATATGCCAGCATTATACTTCCTGTACAGCCTGTGGAACTGTGAGCCAATTAAAACCCTTTTCTTTCTAAATTACCCAGTCTCAGATATTTCTTTATAGCAGTGCAAGAATGGACTAATACAGAACATTGGTACATAGGAGTGGAGCATTGCTATAAAGATATATGAAAATGAGGAAGCAGCTTTGGAACTGGGTAACAGGCAGAGGTTGGAAGAGTTTGGAGGCTCAGAAGACAAGAAGATGAGGGAAAGTTTGGAACTTCCTATAGACTAGTTGAATGGTTGTGACCAAAATGCTGATAATGAGATGGATGGTGAAGGCCAGGTTGATGAAGTCTCAGATGAAAATGAGGAACTTATTGGGAAATGGAGCAAAGGTCGCTTTTATTATGCCTTAGCAAAGAGCTTGGCTGCATTGTGCCCCTGACCTAGGGATCTGTGGAACTCTGAACTTGAGAGTGATGAGTTAGGGTATCTGATGGCATAAATTGCTAAGCAGCAAAGCATTTAAGATATGGCCTGGCTGCTTCTAACAACCTGTACTTATAAGTGTGAGCAAATAAATGACCTAAAGTTGGAACTTACATTTAAAGGGGAAGCAGAGCATAAAAGTTTGGAAAATGTGCAGCCTGGCCATGTGGTAGAAAAGAAAAGCCTATTTTCACAGGAGGAATTGAAGCAGGCTGCAGAAATTTGCATAAATAAAAAGAAGCCAAGTGCTATTAGCCAAGACAGTGGGAAAAAGGCCCCAGGGGCATTTCAAAGACCTTTGCAGCAGCCCCTGTTGTCACACAGGCCCAGAGGCTTAAGAATACAGAATGGTTTCATGGGTCAGCCCCAGGGCCCCACTAACCTGTTCAGCTTCTAGACACTGTTCCCTGCATCTCAGCAGCTCTAGTTTCAGCCGTGGCTCAAAGGGGCCCAGGTACAGCTCAAGCTGCTGCTTCAGAGGGTGCAGGCCATAAGCCTGGGGGGCATTCACATGGTATTAAACCTGCAGGTGCACAGAATGCAAGAGTTAATGCTTGGGAGGCTCCACCTAAATTTCAGAGAACATATGGGAAATCCTGAGTGCTCAAGCAGAAGCTGCTGCTGGGGCAGAACCTCTACTAGAACAGTGCAAAGGGGTTTGAGCCTCCACACTAGTCCCCACTGGAGCACTGCCTAGTGGAGCTGTGGGAAGAGGGCCACCATCCTCCAGACCCCAGAGGGGCAGATCCTAGCAGCTTGCACCCTCAGCATGGAAAAGCCACAGAAACTTAATGCCAGTTTGTGAGAGCAGCCTCAGGGACTGAACCTTGCAAAGCCACTGGGGTGGAACTAGCTGCCCAAGGCCTTGAGAGTCCACCCCTCACACCAGTGTACGCTGGATGTGAGACATGGAGTCAAAGGAGATTGTTTTGGAGCTTTAAGATTTGATAACTGCCCTGCTGGGTTTTGGACTCGTGTGGGGCCTATAGCCTCTTTCTTTTGGCTGATTTTTTCCCTTTTAAAATGGAAATATTTTACCCACTGCTTGTACCTCCATTGTATCTTAGAAGTAAATAACTTATTTTTGGTTTTACAGGCTTGTAGGTGGAAGAGATTTGCCTTATCTCAGATGAGACTTGGGACTTTGGACTTTTGAGTTAATGCTGGAGTGATTTTGGACTTTGGGGGACTATTGGGAAGGCATGATTGTATTTTGCAATGTGAGAAGGACAAGATATTTGGGGGACCAGGGGCAAAATGATGTGATTTGGATTTGTGTCCCCAACAAGTCTCATGTCAAATTTTAATCCCTGTTGTTGGAGGTGGGGCATGGTGGGAGGTGTTTGGATCACGGGAGTGGATTCCTCATGAATGGTTTAGCACCATCCCCTTGATACAGTGCTCATAATAGTGAATTTTCATGAGATGTGGTTGTTTTAAAGTGTGTGGCACCTCCTTCCCACCCTCACTCTCTATTGCTCCTGCTCTGGCCGTGCTCCCTCTTTGCCTTCCACCATGATTGTAAGTTTCCTGAGGCCTCCCCAGAAGCTAAGCAGATGCTAGCACCATGCTTCCTTTACAGCCTGCAGAACCATGAGCCAATTAAATCTCTTTTCTTTATAAATTACCCAGTCTCAGGTGTTTCTTTATAGCAATGGGATAATGGCCTAATATACTTCTATTATTGATTTCTAGTTTCATACCATGGTAGTAGGAAAAGATACTTGATGCAATTTCAGTCTTCTTACATTTATTAAGTTTTGTTTTGTGACCTAACACATGGTCTGTCCTGGAAGACATTCCACGTGTGCTTGAGAAGAATGGATATTTTGTTGCTGCTGGATGGAATGCTCTGTATATGTCTATTAGATGCTTTTGGTGTAAAGAGCAATTCAAGTCTCCTCTACTGAGTGTTGATGTCCCACCAGTATTTATATGTTGAAACCTCATTACTCATCTGACAGTATTAAGAGGTAGGGCCTTGTGGAAAGTAAGACATGAAGACTTACGAATGGGATTAGAGCCTCTATGAATGGTATTAGCACCCTTATAAAAGAGATTGAAGGGGGCATGTTTGCCCCTTTCCACCATGCCAGGACACAGCAACAAGGTGCAATCTATGAGAAATGGGCCCTCATCAGACATTGTATCTGCTAGCACCCTGACCTTGGATTTCTCAGCCTCTAGAAGTTTAAGAAATAGGCTAGGCATGGTGGCTCACATCTGTAATCCCAGCACTTTGGGAGGCCGAGGTGGGTGGATCAACTGAGGTCAAGATTTCAAGACCAGCCTGGCCAACATGGCAAAACCCCATCTCTACTAAAAATACAAAAACTAGCCAGATGTGGTGGTGCGTGCCTATAGTCCCAGCTACTTGGGAGGGTGAGGCAGGAGAATCACTTCAAGCTGAGAGGTGGAGGTTGCAGTGAGCTGAGATCACACCACTACACTCCAGCCTGGGCAACAGAGTGAGACTCCATCTCAAAAGAAACAAGAAGTTTAAGAAATAAATTTGTGTTATTTACAAATTGCCTAGCCTAAGGTATTTTTTTAAAACAGCCTGAACAGACTAAGACAAAATTTAATTTTTAAAAAATTTTCTGCCTGGCTGATCTGTCTATTGTTGAAAGTGGGGTATTGACATTTGCTACTATTTTTGTATTACAGTTTATCTCTGCCTTCAGATCTCTTAATTTTTGCATTTCGCTGCTCTGATGTTTGGTGCATATATATATATATATATATATATATATATATATACACACAGACACACACACACACACACACACAATTGTTATGTCTTCTTGATGAATTCACTCCTTTATTATCATATAATTGCCATCTTTGTCTTTTTTAAAAGTTTGACTTAAAGTCTATTTAAACTAATGTAAATATAGCTATCCCTGCTCTCTTTTGGTTTCCATTTGCATGGAGTATTTTTTCCATCCTTTCACTTTCAATCTATACATTCTTTTTAAAGGTGAAGTGAGTCTCCTATAGGCAACATATAGTTGGGTTTTGTTTTTTGTGTTTGTTTTTAAATCCGTCGAGCTAATCTGTGTCTTTTGATTAGAGAATTTAATTCATTTACATTTAAGGTAATTATTGACAGATAAGGCTTTACTACTTCCATTTTGTTCATTGTTTCCTGGTTGTTTTGTACATCCTTTGTTCCTTTCTTCCTGTCTTGCTGTCTTTGTTTCTGATTATATGATTTTCTATAGTGGTATATTTTGATTCTTTACTTGTGATATTTTATGCATAATCTACCATTTTGCTGACTATACTTCTTAGTTTAAGGTGCTAAGAGTACAGTAATTCATAAAATAGAGCCAAGTCTCTACTCAAACTTAAGGTGAGAGAGTGCTTTCTGAATTCCTTTCTGCAGACTTAGATTTAAATCTGAAGTGAGCACAGCCTTGTGGGTTCTGTGGGTGATGATAGACAACTCCTCTGGGATCTGAGTGGGATCAGTAGTGATGCAGTGAAAGATGTGTGGGGGCTGTGGGGGCATGGGAGCCTCAGGGGTGTTCAGGGCCAGGTGGGCTCCTCGCATTCCAGCCTCAGGTCCCTCAATCCTCCCAAATTGCTGACCTGTGTGAAATAAGGATGCTGATGCTAGGAGAGATATCTCCAGGATCTGACATCATAGCATCCTGGGCAAAAAGCTCAGTTCCTCGCACTCAATTGAAAGGAGAGTGGGTCAGCTGTGGTGGTCAGATGTACGTGGTATAGAGTGTATGTGTGTCTGTATGTGATATGGTGTGTGTTGGGGGAGGGGATGTGTGTAGGAGTGGTGTGGTGTGTGTGTGTACATGTATGGTGTGTGTGTCTATATGGTATGGTGTGCATATGTGTGTGGTGAGTACATGGTGTGTGTGTGAGATGTGCAGTATGTTGCATGATGTGTGTGAATGTGTGCTGTATATGGTGTGTGTGATACATCATGTGGTGTGTGCGTATGCATGTGTGGTGTGGGTGTCAGTGTGTTGAGCATGTGGTGTGTTGTATGATATGTATGATGTGTGTGTTTATAGTGTATGTGGCATGTTGTGTGATGTGTGTGTGTTTAAGGTGTCTAAGGCTGTGCAGATGCAGAAGCTTTATAGATGCTCCACAGATGGCTGTCTTTGCTCACCAGCTCTCTTAGACCCCTGTAATCTTTCTTTTATTGTATTGCAAATTACATTGCCCACCAAGAATGTCACAATGGGCAGCCATGGGCAGTGATCCCCAGCCCTTTTGAAATTGTTATGCCTACTCAGTACCCCTCTCCCTCTTTGCTTATTTGTCACTTTAAAATAAAATACCATCCAGTGTGCTTTGTGTCTTTAGGGGAATTCTCAGTGAAGTCTGGAAACCCTCCCCCTCAGGCTTTCCCACCGCTGCTTAGAGTTTCTGGGATGAAGCGCTGGTGTTCTCCGCCAAGCAGCAGGTGCATCTGTAAATTACTGTGGGATGTTAACGGCTGTATACTTTCTTATTCATTACAGCCCCAGTCCCCAAAAGGCAAAAATGTGACCACTGGACTCCCTGCCCATCTGACACCTATGCCTACAGGTTACTCAGCAGAGGTGGCAGAAACAAGTACGCCAAAATCTGCTTTGAGGATAAGCTGTAAGTACCAGCATTTAGAAGGAAAATAAAGCTATCCTACTGATTCTTGCTCCTTCCCTGAGGCTGACCAAGCAGCAGTTCTGCCCGTAGGAGAGAACCATATGTCATTGGTCTCAGGCAAAAGGCTGAGAGCATCCAAGTGGAAATGAGAAAGCTCCGCTGTATTCACCAGGGAAGGAGCTGATTGTCTCTAATGGCTGTATGTGTCTTTTGTTTAATGGTGTTACGGTTTCATTTGACTGCAGTTATACTTAGGATTTAAATCTGAAGTGAGCACAGCCCTACGGGTTCTATGGGTGATGATAGACAACTACTTTGGGATCTGAGTAGGGATCAGTAGTGATGCAGTGAAAGGTGTGTGGGGGATGTGGGGGCATGAGAGCCTCAGGGGTGTTCGGGGCCAGATGGGGTCTGAACAAAGTTAGACTACTTTAAAAAGCAAAGTTAGACTACTTTACTTTGAGTATGTGGCAAAGTCCTTCAAAGTCATGGGAACATGAAAATTCAGCTGATAGTTTCTTAGTTTTATTTTATGATCCTCACCTTCCTGGATTAAAGCAAGTGTTGTTTCTGTTTGCAGTCCATACTTTACACTTCTTCAATATTTTGGGAAAATCCATATAGGATTGATAATATTTCTTCTTTAAATATTTGGTGTGATTTCCCAACCAAGTCATCCTGGCCTGGAGGGGTTTGTTTTGAGGTTTTTAACTGCAAATTTAATTGATGTAATAAGTACAGCACTACTTAAGTTATCTGTTTCTTCTTGAGTGGGCCCCATTTTTATTATTTTATTTTATTTTATTTTATTTTATTTTATTTTATTTTATTTTATTTTATTTTATTTTTTAGTGCTTCCTTGATATATAGAACAGCTAAACTCAGCCGAGTCTTTCTTCGTTCAGACTGAAATCAGCCATTTCTCTAAAGAGACAGTTCCTTAATGGGACATGGTATTTAGAAACTGAGATCCAGACACTCATGGGCCCTTGATAGGGTTCCTCCTAAGCACTTTTAGTGGACAGAATCAAGCAATGCATTAGTTTCTAAACCATGAATTTACATTAGCATTTACAATTCAAATTCAACAGTGCGGGAGTCTTACCCCCTTAAGTTCTTTGATTTTACATTTTAACTCTTCCATTACACTGAGAATCTTGGTTCCTAGTACTATTAACCTTTGCCTTCAAATTACGATACCAAGACTACTAACAATACAACTACTGAGTGAAGTTAAAAAATGTTGTTTGCAGTTCCTTATAGATTTAAAAATGTTTTATTAAGGGTATAAAGAGTCAGATGTCTATATTAATCAAGGCTCTCCAGAGAGACAGAGCCAATGGTGGTGGGAGGTAAGAAGAGAAAGGAAAGAGTGGATTTATTTATTAGAGAAATTGGCTCATGCAATTATGGAGGCCAAGAAGTCCCATGACAGGCCATCTGCAAGCTGGAGACCCTGGGATGCTGGTAACATGGCTGAGTCCAAGTACTAAAGCCTCAGAACCAGAGAGGCAGATGGTGTAATCTTCAGTTTGAGAATCTATAGGAGTTGGGGGGTCTGCTGGTATCAGTCTTGTAGTCTACAGCCTGGAGAGCCTGGAGTTCTCATGTTCAAGGTAGGAGAAGTAGAAGGGTGTCCCAGCTCCAGCAGAAAGAAAGAGAGAGGCAAAAGGGGACTGAAGTTGTCATTTTTTTTTTTTTGAGACAGAGTCTCACTCTGTCACCAGGCTGAAGTGCAGTGGTGCCATCTCGGCTTGGGTTCAAGCGATTCTCCTGCCTCAGCCTCCCAAGTAGCTGAGGCTACAGGTGCACACCACCATGCCCAGCTAATTTTTGTATTTTTAGTAGAGACAGGATTTCGCCATGTTGGCCAGGATGGTCTCTATCTCTTGACCTCGTGATCTGCCTGCTTCAGCCTCCCAAAGTGCTGGGATTACAGGCATGAGCCACCGCACCCAGCCAAAGTTGTCCTTTTATAAGGAACCCACCCACTCCTGTGATAACAGCATTAATGCATTCAGGATGGCAGAGTCTTCATGGCCTAATCACCTCCTAAAGGTCCCACCTCTTAATACTGTTAGAATAGCAATGAAATTTCCACATGAGTTTGAGAGGTGACAAACATTCAACTCATAGCAATGACCAAAGTCATATGAAACAATTACTTTCCCTATAGTTATTTTACTACATTGGAAATTGGATTAATTTCCATTTGCTTTCAATGATAGGTTTGTCTTTCTTTGGGTTTCATTTAGTTTTTGAATATATATTTATGCAGTTCAGAAATCAACATTATGTTTGAACGTTACATGTCCCAAAAAAGGAGGATCAGAGAAATCTTCCCTACATTCTCCACCTTTTCTCCCCACCTCCTGTTCCCATCTCCATTAATTTTTTAATTAGTTTTTGATTTATTCTTCCAGTATTTTTTAATGGCAAAAAATAAGCTCTCTCTCTATATATAATTAATACATACCTATGTATATTTTTATATGCATGTATACATGTGTGTATGAATATGTGTACATATATGTGTATATACACATGTATACACATTATACACTCACATGTACACACACATATATATCCTTTTTTACATAAAAGGTGGTAAACTCTATACAGTTTTGACCTTGGCTTTCTTCACTTAACAGTTAATAGAGATTACTCCATATAGGCCGGGCACGGTGGCTCACGCCTGTAATCCCAGCACTTTGGGAGGCCGAGGCAGGCGGATCACGAGGTCAGGAGATCAAGACCATCCTGGCTAACATGGTGAAACCCCATCTCTACTAAAAAAATACAAAACAATTAGCCGGGCGTGGTGGCGGGCGCCTGTAGTCCCAGCCACTTGGGAGGCTGAGGCAGGAGAATGGCGTGAACCTGGGAGGCAGAGCTTGCAGTGAGCCGAGATCACGCTACTGCATTCCAGCCTGGGCGATAGAGAAAGACTCCGTCTCAAAAAAAAAAAAAAAAAAAAAAAGAGATTACTCCATATCAGTACATAAGGCTTTTCCTCATTTCCTTTATTGATATGTGGTATTCCATAGCATGGATGTGTCATAGTTTATTCAACTAGTTCTGCACTGATAGGCATTTCTGATGTTTGATATCTTTTGGTATTACCAATAATGCTGCAATGAATAACCTTACGAATATATCAGTTTGTAATAAATTATGATAAGGTGAACCCTTGTGTAACCACCATCCTGGCTAAGAAATAGACTATCACTAGCACTCCATAAGCCCTCTGTGTACCCCTTCCCAAATGCAGCTTCCTCTTTCCTTCCTGCCCAATGGTAACCTGGATTTTTTTTTATGGTGATTTATTTCCTCACTTTTCTTGGTAGTTTCACTGCCTAAGCATGCATTGCAAAATACTATTATTTAATTAAACACTTGTTTAATGTTGTCTGTTTTGGACTTTGTATAAATGGAATCATAAACCAAATACTCTTTTGTGTCTGAGATTTATCCTTCATGTTGGATGTAGCTGTTGTTCTTAGATGTTCATTGCTGTATCATATTGCATTGCATGAATATGTTACAGTTATCCATGCTATTGTTGAATGACATTTGAGTCGTTCCCAGTTGGGGGTTATTATGAACAGTGCTGTTTATGTCTCTTGGTGCACGTGCACATACATTTCTGTTGAGTGTTTTTTTGAAGAGGGATTCTCACAACTAGCCTCAAATTTGTTGATACTCTAGAAAAACTCCTAAGACCCAATAACAGGTTACACTTATAGGTAACGTTTATTACAGCAAAAGACACAGAGCAAATGCTGCTGCATGTTCTGCTGATGGTGAATCCTTCCAATTTATGTTTCTCTGAAATATCTTTATTTCATCTTTGTTCCTGAAAAATACTTTTGTAGGCTGTGTTAGCCATTATTCTCTTTCAGCACATTCAAGGTACTATTCCACTGTCTTCTAGGTTCTATATTTTCCTTTTGAGAAGTCAGCTGACAGTCTTATTGTTGCTACTGTGAAAGTAACTGCCCACTGCCCTCATCCCTGTCACCTTCGAGATTCCTTGTCTTTGGTTTTCAACACTTGTACCCCAATGTGTCTTTTGTTGTTGTATCTTCTTTGGAGTTTTTTTGAGTTTCTTAAATATGTAGGTATTGAAGTCCTTCATCAAATTTAACAAATTCTCTGCTCTTGTATCTTCTGCCCATTCACTTTCTCCTCTTCTTCTGAGATTCTTAATGAAACATATGTCAGACCTCATCACTACTATATTCTCTATAGCCTATAGTCTATTTTGTATTTTCCATTTGTTTACCTCTCTGCTCTTTATTGTGGACAGAGTTGTTTTCCATTTACTAATTCTCTCTTCCGCTGTGCCTAATCTGCTGTCAAACCCATTCAATCACTACTGATTTTAGGTTACTATATTATCTTAGTTTTAGAAATTTATTCTGGTTCTTTTTAAAATCAGCATGTCAGTTTTGGTACTTTTCAGTTCTGAAATGTTTAATTTTATCGACCATGCTTTTGAATACATTATAGTTAAAGTCTGAGTTGGATAACTCTAGCATTTAGAGTGCCTGCGAGTCTGTCACTATTATCTACTGTTTTCTGCTGCTTCCATTGGCTCTTTGTGTGTTGGCTTCTTTCCTCACATGTCAGGTTTCATTTGATCCTGTGCCTGTTTTTTTAAAAAATTGAGGCATGGGATGATATCTTCTTCTGAGGCATTGTCTTTGCTTCTCCCAGGGACCTGGACCCTTTAGCAGAACAGGATGACCTGAATAAGTGTTAAAGATTTTCTGGGCCACCTAGTTGACTAAAAACTAGGCTGAAGTTTATACAAGCTCTGATTTATTTCCAGTTTGCTCTCACTTTCAGGATTCAACCCCTTGTGACCCCAGCCCAAATAAGATGTAGCAGATTTAACATGGCCCTGACCCTGGCTTCCAACTTCTGTTCCCTTGGCTCACATGGTTGTCAGAAGGGCTGTTCACTTCCTTACGCACCTTTTCTGGAATCAGCAAATTCTCCTTGGTTAAAAGTAGCTTTACTATTGTGAATAGTGCTGCAACAAACATACGTGTGCATGTGTCTTTATAGCAGCATGATTTATAGTCCTTTGGGTATATACCCAGTAATGGGATGGCTGGGTCAAATGGTATTTCTAGTTCTAGATCCCTGAGGAATCGCCACACTGACTTCCACAATGGTTGACCCAAATGTCCAACAACGATAGACTGGATTAAGAAAATGTGGCACATATACACCATGGAATACTATGCAGCCATAAAAAATGATGAGTTCGTGTCCTTTGTAGGGACATGGATGAAACTGGAAAACATCATTCTCAGTAAACTATCGCAAGGACAAAAAACCAAACACCACATGTTCTCACTCATAGGTGGGAATTGAACAATGAGAACCCATGGACACAGGAAGGGGAACATCACACTCTGGGGACTGTTGTGGGGTGGGGGGAGGGGGGGAGGGATAGCATTAGGAGATATACCTAATGCTAAATGAGGAGTTAATGGGTGCAGCACACGAACATGGCACATGGATACATATGTAACAAACCTGCACATTGTGCACATGTACCCTAAAACCCAAAGTATAATAATAAGTAAATAAATAAATAAATAAATAAATAAAAGTAGCTTTAAATGCTGGACTTATCACCCTGAAATTTAGTCTTCTCCCAGCTCTTGGCCTGAGAAAGTCTTCACTACCTGATTTGGTCTCTAACGTACACAACCAGATCTTCAACAACGATAGCAGCAACAACATTTGCCTCATGTTTTCTGCTTTTCTCTATGAGAGAGTCGGTTTAGATTAGCCAATTTGCTATTATCGGAAATTTCTTTCTGCTTCAAGTTATTACGGAATAGTCTCTAAACCTGTCAACAAGCACTAAGCATAGAAAACTCACAGGGGAGCTTAGGGAAAGGTGTCAAAACAAAATATTAAAGTTCCGTGTTCGCTATTCGAAAGCATGGAAACAGGAGGAAGCCTTCCAACAAATTCTTTTCATAAAGCTAACATGTCATTGATTCTGACACTTGACAATGGGAACATGCACATATACAACATGCACACACACAATTTCTGTGATCTTCAGCAATAATTATCATCTCCAGGAAAGTCATTTAGTCTTCCTGATTTTACGGCACAATCCTCTTGAATTTGGCATTTCATATTCTACAGTTTAAAGGTTAAAAATTAAGTGACATAGTCAGGCACGGTGGCTCATGTCTATAATCCCAGCACTTTGGGAGGCTGAGGCGGGCAGATCACTTGAGCCCAAGAGTTCAAGACTGCCCTGAACAGCATGGCAAAACTCCGTCTCTACAAAAAAATTTTTAAAATTAGCCTGTTGTGGTGGTGCACGCTTGTACTTCCAGCTACTTGGGAGGCTGAGATGGAAGGATTGCTTGAGCCCGAGAGGCAGAGGTTGCAGTGAGCCACGATCGCACAACTGCACTCCAGCCTGGGTGACAGAGTGAGACCCTGTCTCAATAAATAAATAGATAATAAATTAACAATAAAGTGCATCTGTGAAGAGTCTCGAGCTAAATAAGTGTTAGTTTTTCTTCCCCCTAGCCGTTTGTCTAAATTATAAGATTGAATGCAGTGTCCAGGTCCCCTGAGAGTCCAGGTCCCCTGAGGGACTGAGTCTGTAGACACTGGGAATAGATGTGTGTGGATGAGCATGGGGGTGGCGTTCTCCGGGGCTGCACCAGGGCCAGTGCAGACCTTCAAGGAAAAGGTGGGGGACAGCAGATGAGACTGACATTCGGTCAGGCGAAGACTTCGCGGAGCGGGGAGAGTCGCACGCCTCTGGGTACTTGACTGATGCTTCGCTCCGTTTCAGGCTTATGGGAGAACAGCTGGGAAATGTTGCCACAGGAATAAACATTGCCATTGTCAACTGTAAGTTATTAAGCATTTTCTTTAAACTTCTCTAAAAGCTCTCTGGTCAGATTTTCAAAGGTACCTTGGGTTTTCAAGACTTTTGCACAGGATTTAGTCTAGGTTTGTATTTTAATGCATTTTAAGATTATATATTCAATTATTTTTACAAGTCTCACTTCACAGATTATTTGTGGTTCTAACAACAAATAAACAACTGAAAACCAAATATAGACTTTATTTAAAAAAAAAAAGAAAAAACAGAGGGATAAGCCAAAGGTAGGGGTTAAAACCAGAAGGGCCGCCAAGGGGGTGCAGCCTGTGGTCCTGGACTGAGCCTCTCATTTGCTCCCAGAGTCCCGGTGTCTGCTCAGGGGCTGGCATCTTAGACCATCTCATCCTGTGTGATAAAAGCCACTGCAACCTCATGGGAAACAAAACTTGGCCTTTCTCTTAGGTCTGGAATAAAGCTCTCTCACTGTTGCCATTGAGGGCTCCAGAGGAGAAGGAAAGGGTTTCCCACAACGTCCCTGTGAGTGAGTGGGCAGCATAGCCCCGAGACATGAGGGCAGTGGAAGGGGAGATAAAATGCTCCTAGTCTGACAGCCCTGAAGGAGACTGTAAAGTAGGAAGTGAACAGGCTGAGGGGGCTCTGGTGTTTCTGTGGGATGAGGCGGGTGGGCCTGGTTGAGGGGGGCATCTGGTGTTTCTGTGGGATGAGTTGGGTGGGCCTGAGTGAGGGGTCTCTGGTGTTTCTGTGGGATGAGGTGAGTGGGGGAGGTATTAGTGTTCCATCAGGTGTAACCCAAAGCAAACTGGAAGAAAGTTCTAGCACAGCTTCCAGCACTTTCCTTTGACCTGGTTTTGGGGACTCTCCTCAAGGGGCCCGCCCTGTCTCTGCAGGCTGGGTCATTACATCAGTGGTGTTTGCTGGAGATAGACAGGGAAGAAATATTTCCTTCCCCAGGCCCTGGTGCCACAAGTGCGCCCTGGTTCTGTGAACTTTCTTTTAAAATTCCATTTCTTTTATTTTCAGATGTAACTGGGAATGTGACAGCAACACGACGTTTTGATATGTATGAAGGCGGTAAGAAAATTTTTTCTGTTAAAATTCAAATGAATTTTAAACAGAAAATTAAGATTAAAAAGCACAAAGAAAAATGTCAACCATTTTTATTTTGTCTACTAGAAAAATGCCAGCAGCTCTCCTGAGTAATCTAGAGTGGTCTTATGTAGATCCTCTTAAACTCTAATTGAATTCATAGAACATTTGAAGGCATCATCTAGAAATGTCTTTTCTTCTGTTAGTTTTCCTCAGTCTTTCTCTTTTTAGCTCTCATAATAAGAAAGAGAAAAAGCCTTTTTTAAAAAAAAAAAAAAAGCCAAATACATTATATGTAAAATAAAGCCACCAGCATCCAGCCCTAAATATCGTCATCCTTTGAAAGCTGTCACAATTACTCCTGGTGACTCACGGTGCTCTGCTGGGCACAGGGCAAGCATTCCCGGAACCCCCAGGTGCCCAGTCTTTCTCGATAGTCTCTCCTTTCTAGGCACTGACTCTTGACTACAGTTGTTGGCCAGGATATACAATCCCCTCTTATTTTTATATATCAATGAGACTTTCAAAAACAAGTTTTTATAAAGATAGTGAAGACGAAGAATAGAAAACGCCTGCACCCACCCAATGAGAAGGACACAGTTGTACTCTGTAGTTAACCTGAGCAGAACAGTAAATAATGAGCCACAGCGGTGAGTAATGGGGTTTGAGGTTTACCTTTATTTTATAAGGCGTAGATAAGTCTCTTGGCACAGACTTGCCCACGGTCCACACATCTCGTATTTGAGTTCTGTGAGAGTCACTCTCCTGCACACGTCGGAGTGTTTGTAAGGCCATTCTGCTCAATGGTCATGGTGTGGGTGTGGCCCTTTATCAGTGACTGCAGAGAACACTCCACCTGTGGCACACAGGCTGCTGCTTGTTAAGAGTTTGGTTAATAGAATCTTTATGATCTCATTTCTAAGGAGGTTTTTTTTTTTTTCTACCAGGGGCTCCACTTCTCTTGTTTGTTGGTCAAAAAAGCTCCTTATCTTGACCCCCTTTCACTACCACCCTGAAATCCTATTGCAAGTGTTCTGCCTAGTTCTCTTCCTTCTACGCTGTGCCACTCACCTCAGATAGTCCCTATGGTACCCCAGTGAATGTTCACGCGTCCAGAGCTAGCACACCATCTGCAGGGTGGAGCAGCGAATGCTGGGACCCCAAGGATTCAGAGTGGACACAGAATGCAGGTGCAGGAGGAAGCCCAGCACCCAAGGCAGAATTTCAGTGAATAGCAAAGACCTTAAAACTGACTTACATCCCCCAATAGATAACTCTGGACCGATGACAAAGTTTATTCAGAGTGCTCCTCCAAAATCCCTGCTCTTCATGGTGACCTATGACGACGGAAGCACAAGGTGAGTGGGCGTAGATCTGTCACAGCGGTGGGCAAGAGAAGTCAGCTGGGACAGAGACTGCCAGGGTCTCTCAGTGACATCCTTTGGGGAGAAGCAGAAAGTCCAGGAGCAAAGTACTTCTCTAGGAAAAAGAATGAAAGATCATGACAAAATAGATGGCATTTCTTTAAAAAAAAATTAAATCACTAACCACAGAAGTACTAGAATCTAAATCAAAGGATTATTTCAAGGAATCAAGACAAAGCCACTGTTGACCATAATTAGGACAGAAAAACTAACCTCCGGACAGAAAGCCTTAACCCAGGGTGGCATTAATACTTACAGCAATGTGAAAGGAAATTGAGGTAATTTCCCTATAGAAAGAGGAAAAGAAGCTGGGCACAGTGGCTCACACCTGTAATCCCAGCACTTGGGAGGCTGAGGTGGGTGGATCACAAGGTCAAGGGTTCAAGACCATCCTGGCCAACATGGTGAAACCTTGTCTCTACTAAAAATTTAAAAAGTAGCCAGGCATGGTGGCGTGCACCTGTAGTCCCAGCTACTCAGGAGGCTGAGGCAGGAGAATCGCTTGAACCCAGGAGGCAGACATTGCAGTGAGCCAAGATTGCACCACTGCACTCCAGCCCAGTGACAGAGCGAGACTGTCTCCAAAAAAAAAAAAAAAAAAAGAGGAAAAGAATAAAGAAATACACACACACACATTCAATACTGTACTAGAAGTGGATGTAGCTCAGTGCCTCTCAGAGTGTGTCCTACTAAGTAAACCAAACCTGTGTCTTTGCTGCAGAATGTCTAAGAACCTTCAAAGTGCTTATTTGTATCGTGAATTTCCCAGACAGGGCTACTGACCACAGCATTTCCCAAATTTATCTGACCTCAGATTCCTTTTTTCATGGAGCATCTTACCAAATCGAAGTTCCTTGGCACATACTTTGAAAAACTCTGATTGAACTCACTTAGAACAATCTAAACTTAACTGTTTGCTTTCCTGTCTACCCTCCTGTCGCTTCCTCTAAATCTTAATGTTTGCAGTGGCAGTATTATTTTACATTTCTTTTTCCTTTTTGATGCGGACTTTTCTGATTATGAAAAGGGGGCAGTTTTGGCATAAGCTTTCATCTTTCAGCAACTTCTCTCCGCCTCATTTTGTGGTCAGTAAACGAGAGGCAGAGCAATAGCCGAAAATTGTGTTGGCTGAGTGTGAGCCTGAGATTGAACCCCAAAGCACAAGGACTTTCCAGAATTGAGAAGTAGAATTCTGTGCCCCAAACTGGGGCCTAAAATGGCTCTGGATGTCCAATGGTTAACTAGAAATGTGACATTCTCAGGAAGCATGTGTGCCTCTTAGCTGCCACTGTGTGTCATGCAGTGTGGCAGGAGATAAATGTGTTTAGAAACCTCCATCCAAGGAGGCACAGCGTAACCCATCCAGAGCAGAGCTCCACTCCCCTCCACATCTCCCTGAGATGGTCACATGCTTTTCCCTTTGTCCCGCAGACTGAATAACGATGCCAAGAATGCTATAGAAGCACTTGGAAGTAAAGAAATCAGGAACATGAAATTCAGGTCTAGCTGGGTATTTGTGGCAGCAAAAGGCTTGGAACTCCCTTCCGAAATTCAGAGAGAAAAGGTGAGTGGTTTTAAAATGTCCCTTCCCACCAATGGTGAGTATAGTAAGTGCCGTGACTTGAAAACGTTCCCGGTGGGTTATAACTCCCTGTCTCCAAACATAAGAGTTTTGTCAACTGTTCCCATGAGATCAGCATTAGATCCGGACAGAAGTTTCAAACTTCTCCAATCTCTCTCCAAGTTGAAAATTCTGAGAGGGCTGTTGGTATTGATTTTGCACCGTGCTGCAGCCAACGTGGTCTGTCCTGGGCCTCTCCTTCCTTGGGCAGGAGGTTTACCTCCCCAAGTCCCTGCTGTGGGGAAAGGAAGAGAGCTCACCTCTTAGGATGGCTGAGAGCATGAACAGACATAGTGAACGCAAAACACTCAAAACAGGCTGGACACCAAATCAACGCTGCACAAATGTGGCTTCCATTGCTGCTGCTGCTGCTGCTGTAGTAACTGGGCGCACGATTGATTCTAAGTCCCTCCCTTTATGTATCAAAGAGAAGTAAAGAGCAAAAGAATGGTGTTCTCACTTATTAACCACTAAGTCTCCTGTGAAAATTCCAACTGAGGGTTTGCAAAATGTGTGGGAGTAACAAGCTGAGCATCCGATAACAATCACAACATCCTGGAGAATTTCAGAGGGTTCTGCTCTCCAGCAAACGATGCTGAGGTAACCGGTGCAGAAGAGGAGGAAATTGTGCTTCATGACCAAGGAGTGAGACTTCCCTACTATACCTTCTAAGGATAAGGGCCTCCTTTCCACTTAGCCAGAAATTCCAAGAAAGCAGAGATTTCTATATCTCCAGGGTGTGCAGTAGGCTGCTTCTGATTTCGGGCTCTGAGATGTGGTCCCAGTCTGCCTCCTTGTGCTGCCTCTTTGTGCTGTGGATACGGGTCTGGGAAGGAAGACAAGCAACAGAAGCAGCTCGGCATCTTCTTGTTGCCATGACCACCTGAGGTGGAGGAGAAGGGGGCTGGATAAGGTGCGACTTCAGTGCAGGCCACACAATCAGATAACTTGTGACTGGTTCCCAGGAAACCCTAGACCTTCTGTGACCCCCTCTATTCTCATGTTCTGGAGGCCCGGAAACCATGGTGATTTTAGCTGCATCTAAACAAGCATGCTTTCCTCTTGTGGCTTCATGTTCCTCTACAGCCAGGAAGCCAGGCCTGCACAACACGTAGGGAATGTTTCCCGGGACCCTGGCCTCGACCCCTCCTTGCTTATGATTGTGCCTGGGCACTCGCATGCACAGTGAGCCCTCGTGGGTCTGCCCTAACCAGAGAGGCACTCCCTGAGCTCTGATTGGTGGAGCTCCTTGGGCCCCACCACTGCCTGGACGCACATTGAGGGCAAGCTGAACCAGCCACACGACAGTGAAGCCGGAGCTCAGGGTCCTGTGTTAGTTTTGCGAGGGGTCGTCGTGTGATCTTAAACAAGTCACGTCACCTCTCTGGGCTCCAGCTTTCCTGCCTCCTCCAGGGCCAGCAGCTGTGCTGCAGTGTGCACCCCATTCTCCCCGGGATTTCCTCAGGCTGACCCTGGGGAGCGAATACTGGGCCCCCTTCTCTCCGATCCCTTGCGTGATCCATGCCACAGGCTGTCGTCTTTAGAATGTCCAGGCTTTATCCAGCTGGCTGTGTGGTCTTGGAAAGTTATCTAACCCTTTGTGCTCAGAATCATCACCTGTGAGAGGTGAATAAAGATAGTTCCTGTCACAGAAGGGCTCCTGAAGATGAAAGAAGAGAAACACATGGATCTCAGAGTGGAGTCCTGTAACCCAGAACAGCTGGGCCTTCCTGGAGCTCCGTGGGTCCTGCCCTACCAGCCCACTCCAAGCCCAGATCCCTCCGCAAAGCTTCTGCAAACAATGTCTCTCCCAACTTGGGTCTCCCTAAAAAACAGTGATGTCCAGGCTGTGCACAGGACAACTGAACCAGCTTCTCAGAGGGTGGGGCCTGGCCTGGAGATGCTGGTGCACAGGGAAGGGAGCCTCTTTGCATGGATCTCCAGGAGAAAATGGAGGCCCTGGTTTCACATACACACCCACACTTCCCCTTAACAGCGTCCTCTGACTTCTCTGCTCCTTCCCCGGCTCTTACCCTGTTCTCCTCCTCCTCTTTCCCACCTTCCCAGTTCCACAGTCTCCTTCAGCATCTCCAGGGACCTTGTCCTACCCTATCTAACCACCCCAGCTTATTTAACTAGCAAGGGTGGCAGTGAGCAGGTACTCCTGGCAGCCCGGGCGTTGTGCCACACAGGGACCCACCCATGCACACAAGTGTCCGTGGTTATGATTACTACCAATGGTGCAGTTCTCCAGCTGATTTATGAGAGTGTCCAGACTGTACCAGAAAGGCTGGCATGTGAGGCTGAAATCCTTTTTAACTCAAATGTTAACATCTCATCAAACAGGTTCTTCATTAATGTTTAGCTAAGTCATAGAAAACAAAAACCTCACTGGAATTGCACAGAGGAAGTGGTGGGTCCTTCCTTATGATTTCCCTCATATGAAAGAGCTTCTGGAGTGGGAGAAATCAAGAAAAAGACTGGACGTCAAAGCCAGGGCTGAGTTTAGAGAATTGGAATGTGTTTGGAAATGGTGGCTCCAAGTGAATTTCAGGAAAACGCCTGTTTTGCCCATCTGTGTCAGCTAAAAGTTATCCAAGTTACTACAGGAGTATAAAGACAAGACCTAAACATAGCAAGCAGTCAGTGCTGGAGAGTTACTAGAGGTGCTGTGGTTTGGGGGCGCTAAAGGATGTTAGCTCAAATGTTGGTGAGGCCTGGACTGGTAGCCAGGGCTTCAAGACAGTTCTTACCGAGAGCTTGTGACAAGTGCCATTGGAGGAATCATTTGTGTCTGTGTTACTTTGGCTATTCAGACTTGCAGGTGGTGTATTTCCCTAAGGGTGGTGTACCCATGTTGGGAGGGCCTCCTGAGTCCTCAGGGGTCTCCCCAGCCCCCGTTCACTTCCACTCCACCTTCTATTCCAGGAGTCAGCTTTCTAGGCACAGCGCCTGGGCCGCTCTCATGCAGAGCCTTTAATGACCCCACTAGCTACCGAACTGAATTTTAAAGTATAACGAACTTCCAAGGTTATTCCATCCAACCTCTTGGTTTTATAGAAGGAAGGAAACTGAGAAATAAATAAGGACAGGAGTCTTGGAAGTGAGGGGAACCTGGTTCAGATCTGGACTTGGCCACCCCGACTGCATGACCTGAGGCTGGCACTTCATAGGCCTGAGCCTTTTCTGCAACCTGAACTGTGGGTAGCGGAGCCTGCCTTGCTCCCTGTGTGTGTGACAAGCATGACACAGCAGGAGGAGCCATCATTCTCCTCGCCTCCAGCATGGTCTGAGTCTTGTCCCTGGTGATCCTAACTGGAGCACAGACCCTTGTCTTCAGCCCCACTCAGCCCCTCCCATGCTTTGTGTGCTCAATACTCCAGCAAAGCCTCATGAGTGGCTGCTCTTACCATACCCTGCATCGCTTTGCTACTATGCTGGCTCTGTTCAGGTCTCATCTTTATATTCCTGCAGTAACTTTCCACATGTGGACCTCTGCACATGCCTCCCTCCATGCAGGGAGTGCCTTTGCAAAGCCTTAAAGATCCACCTCAAGGCTGTTTCTTCTGAGAAGCCTCTCTGGCCCCGCCACCGCTGCCCGTAATGCCCATGGCATTTTGTACCTTACCTGAGAAAAAAGAAAGAAAGAAAGAAAGAAAGAGAGAAGGAGAGGAGAGAAGGAGAGAAGGAGAGAAAGAGAGAGAGAGGGAGGGAGGGAGGGAGGAAGGAAGGGAAGGAAGGAGGGAAAGAAGAAGGGAAGGAAGGAGGGAGGGAGGAAGGAAAGGGAAGGAAGGAGGGAAAGAAGAAGGGAAGGAAGGAGGGAAGGAGGGAGGAAGGGAAGGGAAGGGGAGGGGAGGGGAGGGGAAGGAAGGGAGGGAGGGGAAGGAAAGGGAAGGGAAGGGAAGGGGAGGGGAGGGGAGGGGAGGAGAGGGGAGGGAAGGGAGATCAGTCCGTTATCGCATTAGAAAGGAAGACGTAGGCCAGGCACAGTGGCTCACCCCTGTAATCACAGCACTTTGGGAGGCCGAGGCAGGCAGATCACGAGGTCAGAAGTTCAAGACCAGCCTGGCCAACATGGTAGAAGAAACCCCGTCTCTACTAAAAATACAAAAGATTAGCCAGGCATGGTGGCAGGCGCCTGTAATCCCAGCTACTCAGGAGGCTGAGGCAGGAGAATCACTTGAAACCAGAAGGCAGAGGTTGCAGTGAGCCAAGATAGTGCCACTGCACTCCAGGCTGGGCAACATGAGTGAAACTCCATCTCAAAAATAAATAAATAAACAAACAAAGGAAGAAGTAAAACTATTTCTGTTTGCAGATGATATGATTTTATGTATACTAGGCTGGTGCAAAAGTAATTGCACCAACTTAATGGAAATCTTAAGAAGTCCACTAAAAAACTATTTGAACTTATATCAAGTTTAGCGAAGTTGCAGGATACAAAAATCAATGTAAAAACTCAATTATACTTCTCTTTACTTGCAATGAACAACCTGAAAATGAAATTCAGAAAGCAATTATATTTATAACAGTATCAAAAAGAATAAAATACCTAGGAATAAAGTTAACGTAGGAGATGCAAGACTAGCACACTGAAAACAATAAAACATGTTGAAAGAAATTGAGGACCTAAAAAAAAAGATATTCCATGTTCATGGGTCAGAAATTTTAATATTGTTAAGATGTCAATGCTTTCTTAATTGATCTACAGATTTAACACAATTCCTACTAGAATCCAAGTTGATGTATTTTGTAGAAATTGACAAGTTCATCCTAAAATTCATATGGAAATTCAAGAGACTCAAATAACAAAAACAGTCCTGAGAAAGAACAAAGTTGCAGGGCTCACATGTTCCAATTTCAAAACATAACACAAAGCTGCTGTGATTGAGATACTGTCACTCTGGCATAAAGATAGGCATACAGAGAAATGAAATAGAATTGAGACTCCAGCAGATGCGCATGTTCTCACATTTTTGATCAATTGACTTTAGACAACAGTGCCAAGATTATTTAATGGGGAATGAATAGTCTCTTCAACAAATGGTATTGGGAAAGCTGGATATTCACATGGAAAAGAATAGACTTGGACCCTACCTCATACCATATACAAAAATTAAGTAACAATAAATCAAATATGTAAACGTAAGGGCTAACACTATTAAACTCTTAGAGGAAAACAGAGGCATAAATTTTTGTGACTTTGGTTTAAGCAATGGTTTCTTAGATATGACACCACTAACAACAAAAGAAAAGTAAGTTGCCCTTCAGCAAATTAAAACTTTTGTCCTTCCAGCAAAAGAAACTATCAATTGAGTAAACAGACAACCTTTAGAATGGGAGAAAATTTTAGCAAAGTATGCATCTAACAAAGGTCTAATATCCAGCATCTAAAGGAACTTAAACAAATTTACAAGAAAAAACATCCCATTAAAAAGACAAAGGACGTGAACAGACATTTCTCAAAAGAAGACATTCATGTGGCCAACAAGCATATGAAAAAAAGCTCAACATCACTGATCCTTAGAGAAATGCACATCAAAACCACAGTGAGATGCCGTCTCACACCAGTCAGAATGGCTATTATTAAAAAGTCAAAAAATAACAGATGCTGGCAAGGCTGTAGAGAAAAAGGAATGCTTTCACACTGCTGGTGGAAGTGTAAATTAGTTCAACCTTTGTTGAAGACGCGGCAATTCCTCAGAGACCTAAAGACAGAAATACTATTCGACCAGCAATCCCATTACTGGGAATATTCCTAACAAATTATATTTGTTATAAGTAAAATTTAATATTGAAAAAACAAAGGAATAGAAGTTGTTATATTATAAAGACACATACACACGTATGTTCATTACAAAACTATTCACAATAGCAAAGACATGGAGTCAACCCAAATGCCTATCAATGATAGACTGGATAAAGAAAACGTGACACATATACATCATGAAATAATATGCAGCCATAAAAAAGAATGAGATAATGTTCTTTGCAGTGACATGTGTGGAGCTGGAGGCCATTATCCTTAGCAAACTAATGCAGGAAGAGAAAATCAAGTGTCACACATTCCTGCTGATAAGTAGGAGCTAAATGATAAGAACACATGGTCACATAGAGGGAAACAACACACAATAGCGGGGCCTATCGGAGGCTGGAAGGTGGGAGGAGGAAGAGAATCAGGAAAAATAACTAATGGATACTAGGCTTAATACCTGGGTGATGAAATAATCTGTACAACAAACCCCTATGATGCATGTTTACCTATGGAACAAACCTGCACATCCCGCACATGTACCCCTGAACTTAAAAGTTAAAAAAAAAACTTTTGCGCTTCAAAGGACACCTTATAGAAAGTGAAAGATAAACCACAGAATGGGAGAAAATATTTGCAAATAAGGGAACTGAATCTAGAATACGTAAAGAACTCTTACAACTCAATAATAAAAAGACAAGTAACCCAATTTAAAAATGGACAAAGATCTGAATAGATGTTGCATCAAAGAAGATATACAAATGGTCAATAAGCACATGAAAAGAAGCTCAACAGCATTCGTTTTCAGAAAAATACAAATCAAAACCATAATGAGATACCCCTAACACTTATTAGGTTGGCTATGATTTTTAAAAAGACATAATAAGAAGTGCTGGTGAGAATATGGAGAAATTAGAACCCTCATGCACTAGTGGAGGAAATGTAAAATGGTACAGCTACTTTGGGAAATATTCTGGCAGTTCCTCAAAAAGTTAAACATACAGTGACCCTATGACCCAACAGTTCCACTTGTGGGTATATACTCAAGAGAATGAAAACATAGGTCCACACAAAAACTTGTGCATGAATGTGCATAGCAACATTATTTATAATAGCCAAAAAATGGAATCAACCCAAATGTTTGATTAATGGGTAGGAAATATATATATATAATATGGCATAGCCATACAATGGAATATATTCAAATATGTAAAGAAATAAAATTCTGATACATGCTACAATATGGATGAACCTTGAAAGCAGGCTAAGTGAAACAAACAAACAAACAAACACAAAAGGTCACATATTATGTGATTCCATTTATTTATATGAAATTTCCAGAATGAGAAAATCCACAGAGTCAGAAAGGAGATTCATGTCTGCCTAGGGCGGGGGGAAAAGAGACTCGTGGCCGCTAATGGGTACATGGCTTCTTGTTTGGGTGATGAAAATGTTTTAAAATGGTTGCACAGATCTGTGACCATGCTAAAACCATTGAATTGTACACTTTACATTGGTGGATTTTATACTATGTGAATTATATCCCAGTAAAGCTGTTATATAAAAAGGGATATATTACTGGAATTCCAAGGTTATTAACAAAATGCACCTTACTTTATTTAAGCATCAAGTTCAGGTGCTCTATTATCTGTGAAAGAGTTGAAGATATGGAGGATTAAACCCACTTCGGGATGAATACACATTTGCTGAGGAAGGAACTATACAAGAACTCTGGGAAAAAAAATACATACACACATACACACACACACACACACACACACACGTAGTTTTACTCCCAGAGTTGAAAACTAAACATTAGAGCTACTGTCCAATATGGCAGCTACTAGCTAAATTTACATTTTATATTTAAATTTATTAAAATTAAATAGAATTCAAATTTTGGTTTATCAGTTGCACTATTCACATTTCAAGTACAGATGCTCTTCAGCTGACATTCCAATAAAAGCATCGTATTTGAAAATATTGTGAATTGAAAATGCATGTGGCATACCTAACCTACCAAAGATGATAGCTTAGCTTAGCATACCTTAAACATGCTCAGAACACTTACAGTTGACCGCAGTCGGGCAAAATCACCTAACACAAGGCCTATTTTACAATAAAGTATTGAGTGTCTCATGGAATTTATTGAACACTGGACTGAAAGTGAAACAGAATGGTTGTGTGGGTCCTTGGAGTATAGTTTCTACTGAATGCATTACCTCCTTTGCACCATTGTAAAGTCAAACCACCATGAGTTGGGGACCATCTGTACTCCATAACCAAGTGTCGCTAGGGGCTACTCCACTGGACATGTAGATTATAGAACATTTCTGTCATTGCATAAAGTTCTAGAGCTGTATTAACACCTGCTTCAAATATTATTAAGAAACAGGGTATAAATACACGGTTAGAAGAAATGAGACATAGTGTTCAATAGTTCATTAGAGCAACTATAGTTAAAAATCATCTATTGTACATTTCAAAATAGAGGAGAATAATTTGAATGTTCCTCTCATAAAGAAAAAGTAATTTAAGGTGATGGATATCCCAGTGACCCTGATTTGATCTTTACACATGATACGGATATATCACGTTATCATATATACCCCAAAAATATGTACATCTATTATATATTAATTTAAAAATATATTATTAAGAAATGTATTGGAAATCAAACACCCAGCTTTGGTTGGAGCAAATCCAAATCTAGGAAGTGGTTGTGTCGGCTCACAACTGACACTGATTAAATACTTGTTTATTAGATTAATGAATAAATAAAACTCTTCTTTTCTCTACACAGATCAACCACTCTGATACTAAGAACAACAGATATTCTGGCTGGCCTGCAGAGATCCAGATAGAAGGCTGCATACCCAAAGAACCAAGCTGACACTGCAGGGTCCTGAGCAAATGTGTTCTGTATAAACAAATGCAGCTGGAATCGCTCAAGAATCTCATTTTTCTAAACCCAACAGTCCATATTTGATGAGTATTTTGGGTTTGTTGTAAACCAGTGAACATTTGCTAGTTGCATCAAATCTTGGTACACAGTATTTTTATACCAGTATTTTATGTAGCGAAGATGTCAATTAGCAGGAAACTAAAATGAATGGAAATTCTTAAAGGGAATGAGGTGATTCAAGCTGGAAAGAGGGTTGGGAGAAACAGCTTGTCCAGGTGGAGCTATGTTATGATCAGATCTGAGTATGACCCCTGTGTGGTCCAGACAGCTCTGCAGAGAGAAAACCTTTATTCCATTATCACCAAGCACCTCCTAGTTTCTGACAGTCATCTCCTTCTGCTGGGAGAATTAGCAGCAGTTCCGAGGGCTTACGTTACTTCCTTGTTCAAGCTCTTCCTGTGGGCCCGTGAATGTATTCATTCATTCCACAACTCTGGGTGCCTCCCACGTCTGGCAGCGGGGGTACAGTACACAGTCCCTGCCTTCATGCCAGGCTGCTGAGTGGGGTGGGGAGAGAGGCGCTGCTCTAAGGAGGGCAACTGAACACCTCACTCTCTAGAAGATGCAGCAGTAGATCCAGGAGTCCAGGATGTTCCACACGTGCTGAAACGGTGGGTCAGATGACACATGTGCTAAGAAAATAGAGTCACTGGGGCCAGCAGTCGCTGCCAAGTGTCCCTTCTCATGTCTTTCCCGGGCCTGGCCCCAGAAGAGCTAGGAGACTTTGGTGCCAGGTTAATACTGCTTCTCTGAGCCTCTATATCTCATCTGTAAGATAAAAGAGTTGGGATAGATGAATGGTTTCCAAGCATTTTTGTTGGCAGGACTCCTTTTAAAACATGGTGCTACATGGCACCCCGAATTCCAGCATTCTCACAGTAACAAACTGCCCCAATTCTCAGTGGCTTACAACGGCACTGATTTCTTGTTCGTGTTAATGTGGCCACAGGCCAGCCACAGCTGAGCCCTGGGTATGAAAAGCCAGGCTGAAACAAGCAAACAAACAAAAAAGAAACAAAGAGCCAGGTCACACAGACGTGAAAGGGTGGAGTTCCACTCCAAGGTGCACCCGCTGCTCCTGTGCTCTGCTGGGAGGGACACACCCCAGGTAAGGACCCTGCTTGTCTACAGCACTTCACCATTGCCTTTGTCCTGTTAATCCAGGCAAGCCTTTGCTTGATCTCTCCTTCTGTGACTGGAGAGGCCATGGGAGAGTGGATGCACGCTGGCTCTGGATGGCTGCAGGTGCTGCAGGGGCTTCCAGGTGGCCAGGAACTTCATCAGCATACAGAGGCGCTGGCGCTTTCCATAGAGTCAGTGTGCCAGGGCAGGAGGCGGGCACTGGGGCTTCTGGACTTCGCCTCTTTACCAAGCTGCACACTGTAACGCTCCCTGACGTGGAGCTGAGGAAAGAGCTCCGCCCGGCGGCCGTGACCGAGGCCTGAGCAGCAGCATCTTTTCTGGCCCCCGCCCAGGCCCCCGTGCTTGGATGCTGCATGGGACATTCATTCACCCTCAGGGCTTAGTGCTCAGAATGCAAGAACCCTGTCCTTGAAGTTTGCATGCGCAAGCACCTCTGGTCCTTCCCAGGGCTGCTGGTGAGGGGCGTGCAGGAGGGGGATGCTGCCTTGACAGAGGGAGGAGGGTCCCCTGAGCTGGCCCAAGCTGCTCGTGTCCCTCTGTCCGACTTCTCTGAGGCCTTTCTTTGTGCCTTCCTTGAAGCAGTAGGCCAGCCCAGGCCCTGTTGTGAAAGACATTCCTAGCGAAACCAAATGTCGTATCACGCTGCCAAGTCTGAGATTCACATTCCTCCCCTCACTCCTCAGCCTCTGACCCCCAGGGCTCTCAGGAAGAGAAGTGGTTCAGGGATAGGTGATCCTGACGATGATCTCCTGGTGTTAATATTTCTAATGCCAAGGTTTTGAAAAACATTTTAAGTTTCTGAATATCTTCTGTAAAGCGAAGCCTGCACCCAAGGGAAGTCACTGCAGTGACTTAGCAAAGAGGTGCTCAGGATTTTTTTTAAACGTATAGTGTTGATTTTTGTTTGGGAGAGAATCACAGGTGGATAGGAGAGCTGAGAGCCTACTTCCTCCCTCCCAGCCGTCACTGCCAGTCCTCGAGAGGCTTGGTCCCCTCTCCGGTGTCTGGAGGGCTCCTCCTGGAAGTTCCCAGACCTCTTGGCTCTGGGGATGGGAATGCCTGGCCCCCCTTGACTTTGGTCACAGAGCAGGAAGCCTTAGGGAGCACACGGTTGTGCACCTTCACTTTTGTAGGTGAAAAGTAACTGAGGACCAGAAAGATGGCATGCAGCCGGCTCAGGGCTGAGTTCCGGAGCCTGGGGTTTGTCCTGGGGCCTCCTTATCTCCAATGGGAAGAAAACCGTCTTGGTTATGAGGCAGGGACCTCAGGCACGAGTGCTTGCGGAAAGCTGTTGACCCTCCTTCTTTGGGTTTTCCGCACCTAATGAGGGGAGGGTGACATTTGTCAGGTGCGGCTCTGGCATGGAGCTAAGCAGGACAGCTCAGAGGGTTCAGATCATGTACCTGAGAGCATGTCCTCGGGCTGTCACCGCAGTGCATCTGTGAGGTCTGATACACGAACCACACATGGCTATTAATTCAAATTACATGGAGTTCGAAGTCCAGTTCCTTGGTGGCAATAGTCACATTTCAGAGCCACGCAGGTGGTACTGGATGGCACTGTCATGGCAGAGCCTTCCATTGACTGAGCCACTCTGAGCTGCCCCCATGCCAGCCTCCCCTGGAATCTGTTAGCAATGCTGATTCTCAGGCCCAGCCCAGACCTGACAGATCAGACTCTCTGGTGGGGGTGGGGGGGACAGCCACCCTATCTCCACAGCTCTCCCAGGATTCGGATGCAGCTGGAGTTTGAGGACCACTCTGTGAGTCATCCGGAGAGCACGCTGATAACTCAGTTTCATTTCTGTGGCCAGATCAAGTAGTTTCATTTCTCTCCCTGTTTGTTGATGACGGAGCAGGGGAGGGAGTGGTTCACATGCCACATAAAAGTGAAGTGGAGGAAAGGGAAGAGATGATTTCTCCGTCCTGGACGTGCAGCGGTAAGAGTGGGGCCAGTGCAGGGAGGGCTGCTTTGTGTCTGATGCACAGCAGATGCGCCTTTAAAAAGTATTTCCTGAGTGACATGACATCTGCTTGGTGAATGTGGCTTGTGCTGGGAGGCAGGAGCCATAAAGATAAGATTCGGATGCTGCCTCTGGTGTGAGGCGCAGAAAGGGCCCATGTTGCCACGAGCCCACAGTAGCCTTGTGCACAGAGAGGCTCTGGAGGGGAAGTGGCTGGCCCTGGGGACAGAGTGGCCTCCATCCTGATCTGGCCAAAAGTCAGGTGGACACAAAGGGCTGGTTTTGAGGACAGCTTTGCTCAGCGTCCTACAAAGTCTGGGGGTTGAGTAAGGAGCTTTGCGCCCCAAAAGCCGTCTCGGAGGGCTTCAAGTGTTCCTTCTTTTGTGGTATTTGCGATGCTCTGACGTGACCTTGGTGACGGTGATATGCTGGGAAATTGGCTCTCATGGGGCGGGGCGGGGCGGGGCAGAGGGTGGGGCCTGATTTCTGGCCTTTGCTGATTCTCTTGTTCTCATGGTGTGAATGCTCCCACCGTGGCCAACTCCAGCACTCTGGACCACTGCACCCTGGATCGCCTGCACTCTGGGGGCTGAAGTCCATTTTATAATTGATATAGAGCGGAAAGGACACATGGTGGTATTGATGATGCCTTTTTTCTTTCTTTCTTTCTTTTTTTTTTTTTTTGAGAGAAGTTCTCATTCTGTTCCCCAGGCGGGAGTGCAGTGGCGTGATCATGGCTCACTGCAGTCTCAAGCTCCCGGGCTCAAGGGATCCTCCCACCTCAGCCTCCCAAGTAGCTGGACTACAGGTGTGCACCACCACACCTGCTTAATTTTATTTTATTTTCTGTAGAAACAGGGGCTCTCTATGTTGCCCAGGCTGGTCTCAAACTCGCTGGCTCAAGAAGTCCTTACCCCTCAACCTCCCAAAGCACTGGGATTACAGGCGTAAGCCACCCCTTTCGGCTTTGATGACACCTTTTGAACACTGTTCTTTCTCATTTTGTGTTTAGAATGTTGTCCCTAGCAGTTTAAAAAGATCAGGATTCCAAGTTATCTTTCCTCACACCCTCTCCACCGTTTACTCTGCTCTACTTCCCACCTCTGCCCCATCCCTTGAAGCACTTTTGACTCCCTTCGGATGTGCAATTTTTTTTTTCTTTTTCTTTTTTGAGACAGGGTCTTCTGCTCTGTTTCCCAGGCTGGAGTGCAATGGTACCATCACAGCTCACTGCAGCCTTAAATTTCCGGGCTCAAGTGATCCTCCTGCCTTGGCCTCCCAGCACATTGGGATTGCAGGTGTGAGTCCCTGCATCTGGCCAGGATGTATATGAGCTTTATTTAGGTTTAGCTCCTGCCCTAGAATGCAAGTCCCCCAGGGATCTTTGTCTGCCTGACTCGATATGCATCTCAAGGACTTAGTGCTCAATAGATATCTTTGAGTGGGTGAAAAACAAGTGGTCTTAAAAAGAAAGGAGGTGAGCCCGGGGAGATAAGGTCGCATTCAGTGCCTGTGCTTGGTCAGCCATGACCCTGCGAGTGACACTGGGACTGGAGCAAAGGGACACAGCAGAGTGGCCCCTGGTGCCCAGGACCCAGCAGAGCTCTCGGACTGGTTGCAAGCCAGCAATAGTGGTTATGCCCATGTGGGAGACGCAGCTTGCCTTAGACTTCAACAGGTTTCACCGTGTCCGGCACAGCCATTTCCATCCTTCCCAGGGGTGTTTACACGATCCTGGCAGTCTCAGTCAAACTTCCAAACTCAGCAGGGAATGTGTGTGCTTGTCTTCTAATCTCAGCTTCCTGGGATGCAGTGTCAGCTGCAGGTCAGAGACAGCACTGAAGACCCGATTCCCAGCCCCGGGCTGGGGCCCCCACAAGGCCTCCAGCATCTCCCCATGGCCCAGTTTCCTCATCTGCAGGACAGGCTCTGTTGAGAATTTGGGGAGATGATAGACCGAAAAGCATTCCGGAGCCAGAGGCTTCTGCCTTCGTCGGGGGCATCGGGGAGTGTCAGTCGTGAATTCACCACAATTTCTGACTACCTCTGCCTGGACTCCCTCACCTCAGCGCTGCCTAAGCTGGGTAACCACCAGCTTCCTGGGCCTTCACCCCCCAGGGCCTTCCTGTCCAGTGATGCGCCTGGAAAGAGGGATTTCTCTTTGCGAAGGTCTCTGGAATTGCCAAGTTATGGCTTTAAGCATATGTAGGGAAACTCCCTCCCCTTTGTACTTTTAGAGTTTTTTTCCAGCCCTCAATAGAAATCAATACAGTGACCAGGCTTCCCTTTTCACCACCCTCCCGGGCTCCTGAGGACCCTGGTGGAAGATGGACTAAGCACATCCTGGGCATCGGGGAGAGGCATCAGCTCCTCAAGCGTAGATAGGGACAGGGACAGAGGTGGGGCAGCGCTGCAGGAGGCGGGGCCATGGGCTGATTTTCTTGCTGTACTACTTTCAGTCACTACCTACCTGTTATGGGTTGAACTAGGCCCCCTGTGTTAGTCAGGGTTCTCTAGAGGGACAGAACTAATGGAATATAAATAAACAAATTTATACATATATATGGAAGTTTATTAAGTATAAATTTACAGGATCACAAGATCCACAATAAGCAATCTGCAGCCTGAGGAGCAACGAGAGCCAGTGTGAGTCCCAAAAACTGAAGAACCTGGAGTCCAATGTTCGAGGGCAGGAAGCATCCAGCACGGGAGAAAAATGTAGGCTGGGAGGCTAAGCCAGTCTCTCTTTTCACATTTTTCTGCCTGCTTTATATTCTAGCTGTGCTGACAGCTGATTAGATGGTGCCCACCTAGATTGAAGGTGGATCTGCCTTTCCAAGCCACTGACTCAAATGTGAATCTCCTTTGGCAACACCCTCACAGACACACCCAGGATCAATACTTTGCATCCTTCGACCCAATCAAGTTGACACTCGGTATTAACCATCACACCCCTCAAATGTATATGTTCAAATCCTAACCTCAGAACCTCTGAATGTGACCTTATTTGGAAATAGGGTCTTTGCAGATGTAAAGACGAGGTTGTTTTCCAGTAGGGTGGGCCCTAATCCAATATGACTGGTATCCTTATAAAAAAAGGAAAATTTGTTTGTTTGTTTAACTTCTATTTTAGATTCAGGGGTCCATGTGCAGGTTTGTTACATGGGTAAACTGTGTCATGGGAGTTTAGTGTACACATTATTTCAGCACTCAGGTAATAAGCGTAGTACCCAATAGATAGTTTTTTCTCCTCTCCTTCCTCCCACCCTCCACCCTTGAGTAGGCGCAGGTGTCTCTTGTTCTCTTCTTTGTGACCATGTGTATTTAATATTTAGCTCCCACTAATAATTGAGAACATGTGGTATTTGGTTTTGTTATTAGATTAGTTTGCTTAGGATTATGGCTTCCAGTTCCATCCATGTTCCTGCAAAGGACATGATCTCATTCTTTTTGATGGTTGCATAATATTCCATAGTGTATATGTACCACGTTTTTTTATCCAGTCTACCACTGATGGCCATTTAGGTTGATTCCATGTCTTTGCTATTGTAATGGTGCTGCCATGAACATTCGTCTGCATGTGTCTTTACTGTAGAATGATTTCTATTCCTTTGGGTACATACCTACCCAGTAATGGGATTACTGGGTCGAATGGTAATTCTGTTTAAGTTCTTTGAGGAATCACCACACTGCTTTCCACATGGCTGAACTAATTTACACTCCCACCAGCAATGCAAAAGTGTTCCCCAAAAGGGGACATTTGGATGCAGACACGCAGAAGCCCACTCTTGCCTCCTCACTCAGCCTGGATTTGTCTCAGTCGCCCCCGCTCACCTCTCAGACGCGTGCACCCTCACACTGCCTCAGGATCTGCCAGTCCTCTGGCCTTCGCTCTTAGAGTAGGGATTCTCAACCTTCCTCCATTTGGGTTTCCCTGAGTGGTTCCATAGTTCATTTATGGTGCCCGCCACCCAAAATAAATTCCTGGCAGTTCTATTTACTAATTAGGTAGGTCCAAACAACTCAGTAATAGTAGGCTGGGTGGTGTCCAACAGCTGCCTTCGTGTATCGCTGGGAAATCTTAAAGATCCCTTAGTGGCCTGTGAGTTTGCTGAAATACCCCAGGTGCACAGTTTGGGAAACATAGTCTTACAGATTTGATTAATTCCCTTTTTGCACCTGTATATCACTCACGGGGCTGATCTATGACTAGGTGTGCTAGTCCATGTGTGTCACGATAGAGGTAAACCTGAGACCGAGTAACTTACAAAGAGAAGAGGTTTAGCCAGGCACAGTGGCTCACGCCTGTAATCCCAACACTTTGGGAGGCCGAGGCGGGTGGATCACCTGAGGTCAGGAGTTCGAGACCAGCTTGATCAACATGGAGAAACCTCATCTCTACTAAAAATACAAAATTAGCTGGGCGTGGTGGTGCATGCTTGTAATCCCAGCTACTGGGGCAGGCAGAGGTCCCTCTCAGATGCTTTGGGCCCTGCCACTGAAAGGGAAGAAGAGAAGTCCCTTCCCTGGGAGAGCCTCAGAGATCCCTGCACAGGACCAGCCGTCTTCCTCGGCCCCATATTGTTCATCCCTGGCACTCTGTGATGTGCATGCAGTCCCTTGTTTTTCTCCATCTTATCAGGAACCAGTTTCAGGTTCCTAACCTGGTGGGGACTGAGCCCTGGAGAGGAACCCACAGTGCACTGGCTCCTGAAAGCAGAGGCTGCACCCCTACCCCTCTTAAGCCCCCCACTTTCATTCCCTTTTGCCTGTGTGCATAGCCCGAGTCCCACCTGTCCATGTGTCACCCAGCTCTTCCGTGTCGTCTCCGTGAGCCTGCAGGGGCACCCAGCCAGCCAACAGGCTCCCCAGACAGTCCACTCATGCAGACACACTGTAGCCATTTCTGAAGATTGTGTAGGGGAGACAGATGGTTCACCAGGCACACACCAGACAACCCGAAACCTACATTCCTTACTCAACAGGCCTGTTTCAGAAAATCCTCCCTAAACTGCAACAGGGAGGGGGACTGAGGGACTTCTCATCCCCTACATGTCACCCCACAGCTCACTCCTGCCTCCGACCTTCACACATGTTCACCCCTGCAACTTTTCACCCCTTTATTTTGCAGAGCAATCTGTGTCCAGCTCCTGTTCTCCCAAACTTAGTAATCAGCTCATGATATGCTTAGCAAGAACTGCCCTTCATGAGAATGAGGGTGAGGGTGGCGATGGTGTTAAATATGTTCTAAAAAGAACATGAAATGAAGAATATTGGGCTTCACAAAAGGAACCCTCGTTTCCCTTGTTCTTTCTTCCTATGGAGAGGAAGAAGTTGAGGCTGAGTTATCACCTCCCATCAGCACTCAGTTTTGTTCCTGGACCCCTGACTTCGTCACCAAGGGCAGCTGGCTCCAGCTCTCAGTCTTTGAAGGATATTGTGGCTGGGGGTTCAGAGTCCCAGGCTCCCTGCCAGACAGATGGGTGGAGTGAGGCCACCTGAGATCTCACCTGCTAGGGTGGGTGCCACCAGGCCCACCGAGCTTCTGGGTCCTGGCCAAGCCCTCCTGTACCCCCTGAGAAAGTCTCCATAGGGCTAGGAGCTGTTGGTGCCAACTTCAGATGGACTCATCTCTCGGTGATCCCATAAAATTGCTGCCTAGCCCTTCTGGTTTCAAGGATTTCACATCAGAAAACGTTGTATGAACCCAGGGGTAGTTCTGAAAACAGGAAGTGCTTTCAGCCCGCATGGGAGGAGGGGGGTGCAGGAGGCCTGTCGACCTGGACCTCTGGGAACCAGGCTGCAGAACAGGGGCTGAAGGCTGAGCGGCGGCGGGGCCATTCACACAACCATGTTCTTTCCTCCCAATGAGTAGGGGCCCCGGGTGGGGCTGCTGAGCCCAGGAGCCGCTGGCTCTGCTGGAAGATCCGCCCCTCTGAGGCTGCGGGGGCAGGATGCAAGACTGGGCAGGAGCTCATTAGGAAAGGCTGAGACAGAGGGTCCGAGTGAAGATTCCACTGCAGAGAGGGCAGTCCAGGTCAGCACAGGGTGGCATCTGGGGATGAGGCTGGCCAGGGAATGGGGCAGGTGTTTGAGCCCGGCCATGTAAGCAGTCTCTAGCCCAAGGAAGGAAAGCCGCTGAGAGCTGCTGGGCCGGCAGGTGAGAGTGCTGGGCTGGCAGGTGGGAGTGCTGGGCTGGCAGGTGGGAGTGCTGGGCTGGCAGGTGGGAGTGCTGGGCCGGCAGGTGGGAGTGCTGGGCTGGCCTCAGGGCTTCTGGAAGGGGTATTCCCGAGAAGTGAGGTGCTGCTCTGGGACTCTGGTGCCCTAGGGGCCTCCCCTGCAGGGCGCTCTCAGCAGCCACCTTCGGTAGAAGCCAGGGCCACCGTGCATGGGGGATGATGCAGCACCCGGCACGGAGCCTTGCGATCAGTCACTCTCCTCCCTCCACAGTAGCATGTACCTCCCTGCCCGCCGCCCCCGCCCCCCGCCCCCGCCCCCGCTCCCGCCCCCGCCCGCCGTGGCTGTGCAGCTAGCAGGGGACAGTCCCATCAGCAAAGTCGGGGAACTTCCAGGGAGACCGCGTCCCCCTCAGCCTGTCTTTAGCCAGAAAAGATTCCAAGCTCTGCTCTCTAATTTGGAAAGCCAGTGTTTGTATTTGGGGGTTGTTGTGCTAGACTCGAGGAGGGTAACAAAGCAACAGGAAGTGTTCCCCAGAGCTCGGGCCCACGACTTGCGTGGCCCAAGCTGGATGGTCGTCCATCCCACCATGGCGGGTGGATAAAGGTTCTTTTCCTGGGCTGTGTCATTCCAGCCAGAGCAAGGGATAAGCCCGTGATAGCTGTAAGTCAGGAACCACTACTAAGGTTAAAGACCTTCAAGTTAATTGTTGGAACCTGCGGCTCTAACACTTCCAGCAAAGCTACTTCTGTGAAAGCTGTGAAGAGCAGAGGAAATGGGACAGGAGAGGAGCTGAATCCTGCGATTGTATCGCTAGGAGCCCCCAAAGTACGATGACGGTCCTCAGGCCAGCGTGGGGGTGCATTGGCACCATGTAAGGAAAGGGGCCCTCCCATGGCACCGTTGGGGTGGGGCGGTGTGGGGTTGTTGGGAGAGAAAAGTTTCCCATGAGCTCTGTTTCAGCAAACAGCGGTGACCACTTTTGAGGCAACTTAACAATCTTGCCTTCCTGCACGTGGACATTTTTCTTCATGCATATTTCTCTTGCAAATGGTTCTGTTGTTTGTATAATTGTATTTCGTGAGTGGAGAAGAGTTGGAAGCAAAAATCTGTTCATGAGAAATGTAAGTATGTGGTAATACTGCCTTTAGTGAAATTGAGAGCAGATCTAAAGGGATGTGAAAAGCATCAGGGTGGTCATATAGCAGGCAGGAGCATTTTCTCCAGACCCCAGCCATGCGGGTTGTGTTTTATGGTAGGAGTGATTA
This sequence comes from Nomascus leucogenys, assembly GCF_006542625.1. Taxonomy (NCBI): domain Eukaryota; kingdom Metazoa; phylum Chordata; class Mammalia; order Primates; family Hylobatidae; genus Nomascus; species Nomascus leucogenys. The sequence goes on from NC_044405.1 coordinate 26,527,563, forward strand.
TGGCAGCCTATGTGTGTCTGGGCATAAGAATACTTATTCTGTGGATCTTAAGGTAATTATGTGTTGGAATTATGTGTTGGAAAATGTATGGCGTGGAATTCAGTAAGGGAATGCTCACAATTTGTGTGGTTCCTGGAGTTGGAAATGGGTGGCAGATCCAGCAAGAGGCAAGATTTCCAAATGGACTGCTGAGTCATTCTTAGGGTGGGTTGGGAGAAAATGTGTTTTGGTCTGAAGGAGGGAGGAAGAAGACAAAACAAGTAATTTATAAAACGTGGTTGCAGGATTGAAATCTGATCCTGAAAAAGAGAGAATAGCCATGAGTATAATGTTTAAAAATACACACAAAGAAATCCACTGTGGTGGGAGTCACAAGAAGTTCAATCATTTTCTGGTCTCGTCATCTCGAGTGAAGCTGTCCACTCCCAAAGCCGACTGCTTGGTCCATAGCTCTTAGTTTTTGCATCTGGAGGCTTTTGTGGTTAGTCTTGGTTTGAGGTCCTTTGAGCTGATCCTTTGGTCTGGGTTCGTTGCCTGTTTCTACTGACTCGTGAGTACTTGGGTCAACACCTTGGATCTTGACTGCCCTGGCATTTGTTAGGAGGACCTGAAATGGCTCCTTCCAAAGAGGTCTGAAAAGTTTTTGTCTTGAGGTCTCTTCCAGCGGACCCACACCAGGTTGGAGGTCAGAAAAGTTTGGCCGGCATTTCCTCTGGCTGGCATTTCCTTGGGCACAAGACTTCGTGTGTGAGGCTAATCCTTGACAATGCCTAACTGTGTACATGAAATGGAGCAGAGCCAGGCCTTGCTGGAGTTACTCCTGGTCATGTACTGCATCCCATTATGATCTCATGGGTTGCTGGACTAAGTGAACACTCAGAGACGGTCACGCCAATAGCCTATTACATCCTCGACCTAGGAGTTAAGGAGTAACCTTCTGCTTGCAGATAGAGGCCAAGACCGCACGGCCAATAAAGCTGGTGGCAAAACTCAAAGCCCAGAGAGATGGAGGGTTTTTTATAGTTAGAGAATTTCAGCTTCAGTGTGTGATTGATTTTGTATTTTGCGAACACTGAGGGTGATTCAGACAGTGAAGTGTCTGTGTTAGAAGAAGGACCCTCCAGGACAGTAAGTCCACAATCTTTTGATAGGAAGATAGGTATTCTCCACGCTGAGAACAGAAAGTCTAGCAAGAGGTAAACTTGCAATCATGAACCCATGGCTCAGAATCCTGTCTCACCTTTACAGTCTTGCCTGAGTTATATTGGTTGCAGATGAGATATGACTCTACCACTTCCTGGGCCAATTCCAGAAAATTTCCTGACCAATATGCATTGCGTGTAAAACTTAATTTACCTTTTCCATGATGCAAACAATTATGGAGTAATTTAGCTAGGAAGGCTCATGGCACTCACGGGCAGGTGTCCTGAGATGACCAGATTCCACCTTTATTGAGAAATTATTTTTGAGATTGCCAATATTACTTGTCAGAAGTTTGCATTGATTATTATGAGTCAATTATAAATGGATCCAATTTTCTTTCTGAAAGTTCGGTGGATAGATGTCAATTACTATTTTAGAACTACAATATAGTATTTAAAGCTATTTTTTTAACATGAAGTCAATAAGGACATTGCCCTTGACCTCTGGCACGGCTTCTCAACTAAAAGCTTCTACTTTAGTATCTCACGCCTCCTCTGGATATTGGGTAGCTTCTAATAAGTTATTGATCCCTTACTCATTTTTGATGTGGACAATCACAGATGTCATAAATCCTCTGTGCTTCCGTAGCATCCCCAAATCATAAGCAGCTCCAAATGCCCATCTTATCTATTCTCGGTATAAATGTTTACTTTTTTATCTCTTAAAATAATGTGACTTGGAGTCAGGACTACAGCTTAGCCACTGGGAAATATCTCACATTAGGAGATAGAACATTTTGATGGGTGCATGACAGTTTCCTATGCAGGAAATGCTTTCGCCATTTTTATTGTTTTTTCCTCCACAACCTTTATTAAGCTCCTACTGTATGCCAGGTACTTTGAGCTGCAGGTACAGCTGTGAAAAAAACAGGTAAAAATCCTTGCCCCCCCTGGGGGCCTTATTGCAGCTGGGGAGACAGGAAACAGGCAGAATCCATCAGGAAAGATATCGTGCAGATGGTGGGAATGCGGCTTTTGACTGTTGCCTCCCCCATCAGATCCTTAGCGCCAAAAAAGGTGGCAATGTCTCCCGGCTGGGTGTTCAGAGCCCGGCACACAGCAGGCACTCAATGAATGTTTACAGAGTGGATGAAGACTCACATTGACTCAGGAACTGCAGCTCAGAGAGAGCAAGGAACCCAACCAGGGGAGCCATGGAGCTGAGGCAGATAAATTGGGTGTGGCAAGACGGGTGTCTGCCGGGCCCAGGAGCCCCGGCTGTCACCAATGCACCATGTGACTTTGGGTGAGCCACAACCTCTCTGTGCCTTGTTGGGAGTAGGCGCTGGAGAGCAGTGGTGGGAGTAGTCATTAGGATGAAGGTATCTGGAAGCCCACACCTGCCAAAGCCCTCCAGGCTCCAGGCAGTCTCCAGCCCGAGGCCCTTTGGAATTGTGTGGCTCCTCCTCCAGCTGCTCTGGCCACAGATCTTCCTGCTCTCCCCAGTTCCCCTCTGCCCTTCAGCCCCACAGCCGGTCATTAGCTGACTTGTTGACCATGACTTCAAAGCATCCAGAATCCAGTTGGCTCTCACCACCCCCTTTGCCATTGTTTCCCAAAGGGTGTTGCCCCTGGGCTTGTCTTTTAGAGCCCTCCAGGAGGAGGGAGGACTTCAAAGACAGAAAGAGAGCTAGGCACCAAACCTCAAGCAGCCCTTGCTTTCCCAGACTCTCAAACTTAAAAAAAAAAAAGACAGAGACAGGCAGGCGTCCTCCCAGCCGGGCCTCGATGGCTGTACTGCAGCCCCCTCCTAAAGAGCAGGCAGGAGCCAGCCCTGGGACAGGCTCCACACGCTCAGTGAGCACCGCCTCCTGCACAGTGCAGTCCCTGCTCTCAGCCTGAGCAGGCGCAGCAGCCCTGCCCTCCCAAGAAAGGGGATGGTGAGAAGCCTAGTGTCCCCTCTGCAGAGACCAGTGCCACAATGACAGCCACACATGACAGTGTTGACACTAACGCCCAATCTTTGAGCCACAAGTGCCTGGCACGCTGCTGAGCTTCTATATAAGTAATTGTAGGAACCCTCCCACATCCTCAGGAGGAACGGTCAGCCCCATTTTCTAGACGTGGAAACTGACACCCAAAGAGATTTCAGCACATGCTCCGGGTCCCCAGGTCCCATGCACAGCCCTTGTGCTGGACGGCCCCAATACAACTTTCTAATTCTTTATCCTAAACCTGGATCGTGGGCCTTATCTTAGGGAGATGGTGCTGCCACCTGCCTGTGGAGGACACTCTGCCTTGGTCTAGTCCCGCCCTGCCCCTTGCCGAGTGGAGCCTTCACAGAGGCTTGTGCATGGCTTCGGGATCCCGGGCAGCAGGAGTAGGGTCTGGGCTGGTGAGCAGGGACGGGGAAGGCCCCGACAGCAGACCCCATGAGGATGACTGGGCTCCATCCTACGTGGACCTTCTAACGAGCCACATGGAAGCATGACCATCTGAGAGGTGGCAGAAGGAGGAAGTTGTCCTCAGTTGTCCCACCTCAGGGTGGGAGGTTGCCCCAGGGGCTGGCTTCCCACTCCTCCAGGCTGCCATGCTGAAAGCCGGCAGGTGTCGCAGGTAGTAGATGTGGCAGGTTGCTCGAGGGAGAAACTCTGGACGCATGAGATCCAGTTGTACAGAGCCTGAGTCCTGTGGCCTGGCCCAACTGTCCCAAAGCCCCAGGACTCTGGCTGTGTGTAAACCTTACCTCTTCTTCATGCCCTTCCTGGTCCGTGGCTGTGTCCTTTATTGTACCTGGTCTCCTTATCCTCAAGGATGCCCATCACGCCACTCTCCAGCTCAGAACCCTCCAAAGGCCTCCCTCACACCCATGTACAACGCGAGACCTCTGCCCTCATCTTGCAAGCCTTTGTCCTCCCTCTTTTTCACCAGTCACACTGACCATCTTCCTATTCCCTGAGCTCATTCTGACCTCAGGACCTTTGCACATGCATTTCCTCTGCAGGAGAGGCTGGTCCCCACTTCCTCCAAGCCTTGCTCCTCTGCCCATTCCCAGGCACACCCTCCAGTGGGCACCCAAGTTACCCTCACCCCAGAATCTCAAACCCACCACCTGTCTTTCTCCAGACACTCCCTCATCACCTGGAGTTCCTTGTTGGTTGGTGTATTTGTTTTGGCATTTCCCTGCTAGGATGGTATACCAGGAGCGAGGGCTTGGTCTGACTTGATCACCACAATAACCACGTGGTGGAAAGTGCCTGGCACATTCAGAGTCGCACCCTTGTATGAGTCTGCTCAGGCTGCCATGGCAGAAGACCACAGACTGGGTGGCTTAGACAACACACATTGGTTCCCTCACAGCCCTGGAAGCTGGAAGTCCCAGATCAAGGTGTCGGCAGAGCTGGTTCCTTCCGGAGGTCCCAGGGGGAATCTGTGCTCTCCTGCCAGCTCCTGGTGGCTGTGGCAGAGGCCTTGGCATTCCCTGGCCTGGGCTGCAGCACTGCAATCTCTGCCTCTGTCTTCACAGGCCCTTCTCCCTGTGTGTCTCCGTGTCCCAAATCTCCCTCTGCCTGTCTCTGATAAGGACACCTGTGATGAGATTTAGGGCCCATTCTAAATCCAGGATGATCTCATCTCAAAATCTTTGCCTTAATTATATCTGCAAAGAGTCTTTTTCCAAAAAAAAAGTCATGTTCCCAGGTTCTAGGTGAACATAAATTTTGGGGGGACTGTGGGGACACCATTCAGCCTCCTAGATCCACCTTACTACTAGAGGAAAGGGGGATACAGTGTGAGCCAGAGTGTGGGGGGCTCCTGCCCAGAGCACAGGCCCAGCTCTGAGTCCTGGCTTAGGTGTCATCGGTCCTCCCAGATGTCAGTTTCTTGACCCTGAAAATCCAGATAAGGGTCAAATGCATAGGCTGGTTGTGAAGCTTAAATGTATGTCTCAGCACAGTGCTGCCCTCACCTGAGTGCAGGCCACAGCCTGAGAACTGGGGCCCAACACCTGCTTCTCCCACACTCCCCTGGTGCCTGGCCAAGCCCGGGTGTGAGGCCAGGTCTGGCTTCCAGCAGGCCCAGGAGGTGCTGCCTGTCATCTCTGCACACCTAATGGTTCTCCTGCCTGGTCCTGAGCCACAGAGGCCTGATGCCATAGATGACACAGACCATCGGAAGTGACAAAGGGGACTGGGTGTGGTGGCTCACGGCTGTATTCCCAGCACTTTGGGATGCTGAGGCGGATGGATTGCTTGAGCTCAGGAGTTTGAGACCAGCCTGAGCAACATGGCAAAAACCCATCTCTATAAAAAATACACACGCAAAAAGAAACTAGCTGGGCATGGTGATGCATGCCTCTAGTCCCAGCTACTCGGTAAGCTGAGGCAGGGGGACTGCTTGAGTCCAGGGAGGTTGAGGCTGCAGTGAGCCCTGATTGCACCACTACACTCCCCCACTGGGTGACGGAGTGAGGCCCTGTCTCAACAACAACAACAACAACTACAAGTAGCAAAGGAACATTGAGACTCTACTGGGAATGTGGAGTCCACTGCCCCCTGTTCCCCAAGCCCGGGCCGGTAGAAATCCACTTGTGCTCTGTGGCTGCCAAGAGCCCCTCCTGCAGACAGGGGCCCTGCACCGGACCCCTGGTCTCTGCATCTGTGTGTAGGGAGTAGGTTGTAGGGTGGGGTGAGGAGGGGTTGGCAAAAGTGCCACCTCGGGGAGGACTTCTGGTGACCTGTGGGCCGCTCTCCCTCTTGTGTCTTTGCAGAGCTTGTCAGGAAGATCGGAGGTGCCAAGTAGCAGAGAAAGCATCCCCCAGCTCTGACGGGGAGACAGCCCATGTCTAAGGCCCACAAGCCTTGGCCCTACCGGAGGAGAAATCAATTTTCTTCTCGACGCTACCTGAAAAAAGAAATGAATTTCCTCCAGCAACAGCCACCGCCGTTCGGCACAGTGCAGCCACAAATGATGTTTCCTCCAAACTGGCAGGGGGCGGAGAAGGACGCTGCTTTCCTCGCCAAGGACTTCAACTTTCTCACTTTGAACAATCAGCCACCACCAGGAAACAGGAGCCAGCCAAGGGCAAAGGTAAGCCCGGTGGAGGGACGTTCAGAAAGGGTGCGTTCTGGCTGCCGGTGCAGAGGGCTGTCATGTCAGCCCCCCACGATAACAAAACCAGCCAGTCTGCTCCTCTGGCACAGCTGATGTCTCCAGCTCTCCTGGTCACACCCAACAAGTACCAGGAACGTACACAGACTCTCCTGCAGCAACGGGCTGCTGCGACGTGGGTCTGGGGGCTTCTGTGTGCGGGGGTCCCCTTCCTGGAGCTTTTCTTTCAGCCTCCCCTGCAGCCATCACATTGCCAGCCCACCCACTCGCCACCCTCCCCAGCTCTGCAGCCCCCCGGCCCAGAACCTCTCCTCCCTCTGGCTAGAGTCTCTGCCTCTTGGAACTTCTTCCTGGCTCAGTGCTCCCAGCCCCTCCCCAGGAGGCACACCCTGCACACCTGCAGCCAAATCCTCCCAGCATCTGCGCCTGTGAGGCCTCAATAGGAACAGAACAGAAGGGCCCCTGAAAGCAGCAGCACCCCTCCATCCACCTTCTCACCTCCTGTCTGCAACCCAACCTAACATCATAGCTGTACAAACTCTGCCACACATCTCCATGACACCAGGGACCCTATCAGGGGTCACGGCAGTGGCATCTGTTCTGCCTTCTCCAGGGACCTGAGAACAACCTGTACAGCCAGTACGAGCAGAAGGTGCGCCCCTGCATTGACCTCATCGACTCCCTGCGGGCTCTGGGTGTGGAGCAGGACCTGGCCCTGCCGGCCATCGCTGTCATCGGGGACCAGAGCTCGGGCAAGAGCTCCGTGCTGGAGGCACTGTCAGGAGTCGCCCTTCCCAGAGGCAGTGGTAAGTTCAATGGACCACCTTCCCTCCGCAGCAAGCAGCGCCACCTGTAAGCCACAAAGCTTCCCCAGGCACCAAGTGGTTTTAGAGACAGGCTGCTGGGTGAGAGAGACCACTGGGAGAGACAGGCTGCTGGGAGACAGGTCGCTGAGAGAGACAGGCCACTGGGAGAGACAGGCCACTGGGAGACAGGCCACTGGGAGAGACAGGCCGCTGAGAGAGACAGGCCACTGGGAGAAACAGGCCACTGGGAGACAGGTCGCTGGGAGACAGGTCGCTGGGAGACAGGCCACTGGGAGAGACAGGCCACTGGGAGACAGGCCGCCGGGAGAGACAGGCCGCTGGGAGAGACAGGCCACTGGGAGAGACAGGCCACTGGGAGACAGGCCACTGGGAGACAGGCCACTAAGAGAGACAGGCCACTGGGAGACAGGCCACTGGGAGAGACAGGCCACTGGGAGAGACAGGCCACTGGGAGACAGGCTGCTGGGAGAGACAGGCCACTGGGAGAGAGGCCGCTGAGAGAGACAGGCCGCTGGGAGAGACAGGCCACTGGGAGAGACAGGAAACTGGGAGAGACAGGCCACTGAGAGAGACAGGCCACTGGGAGAGAGGCCGCTGGGAGAGACAGGCCGCTGGGAGAGATAGGAAACTGGGAGAGACAGGCCGCTGGGAGGGCCCTAAGAGGGCAGCTTCTCAGGCCTGGTGGCAGGGGGCCGGATTCCCCATACGTGTTTAAATAGCTTTCACTGCCCGTGTGTCAGTCAGGTGGAGGGACCTTGCCACCTCTTCCTAGTGGTCTTTGTAGGAATGTAGAAGCATTTCTTTGATAAATCGATAAGATTTAGGTGACAGGTGAAGCCTTCTTAAAGAATTTTCTCAATGTTTTGAAAACCTCTTATTTAGGATCATGATATGAGACACCTTTTCCTTGGACAAAAACTTTTAAAAGTCTGTGTAGAGTGAAGAAGCTGTTGTACATTTATAATTTAATAAAATAATTATAAAGGAAAATGATAAAGGCGGTACCCTCAGAGTGGGTACTGGAGTGTTTAGAAAGGAGTTTTTAGGTAAGCAGGACATAGGGAAGCCAGCAAGAAGGGGGCGGGACAGGAAGGGGAGCAGCTTCCAGAACCCGAGAAGGAGCAGTGTGCAGGGGCCCTGGCAGGTGCAGCGGCAGCAGAGAGTGCCCGGCTCCTTCTCCTCCCTGGCTCCCCTCTCCTGCCACTGCTGCTTACTTCTCAACCCAACCAGAATGCTGGGGTGGCCAGGAGGCATCTGATGGTTTCTCCAAGGTTGCCCAGAGCAAGGTGGGGCTGCTGGAGGGCTGCCCGGACCCTACACAGCCCCCTGCAGCCACCGAAAAGCCACAGTGAGCCTGGGAGAGTGCCCTCCCCTGGACTTCCGGCTGCCACCTGCAGCCTGGTCCTTTACCCAGCGTGTCCCATAAGATGGCCATCAGCCTGGGCACAAGGCAGGAGAGAGTGAGGGTGTGGGATGGCCAGTCCTTCTCCGTGCTCTGGGTTCAGCATTTGGGGCAGTGAGACTACGGGGTGGAGAGTCTGAATGCCAGACGGCAGGCACGGGACCCTGGGCGAGTCCCATAGTTGGAAGATGGGACAATACCTCCCTATAGGGCACGGGACAAAGGTCGCGGGTTCTCAGGGCTTCACGGCAGGAGCATGAGGGCCCCCACCCCAAGGAACTCGGCACCTCTTCCACCTTTCCTGGGTTCAATGGCATTGGAGGATCCTGCCTCAAAGGGCACTGTCAGGATTCCCCTTGCCCCTCCTTCGGGATGTCCAGCTTCTCCTCCAGGCTTTCACCACCTTCTTCCCACTCCTTGAGAGGGGTTCCATGGCCCCTGGATGGGTCTCACTGCTCCACATTCCCGCTGTCCCCCACCACCCCCCCACCCTCACCAGGGCTGCCCACCGGGACAATCATAGGGCCTGGGGCAGACACCCGACATGCTGACTCCAGCCGCAGGAAGACGGGGAGCCTGGACATGTACTGGAGCCCCAGCATCTGCCTCCATTGCTTCCAGGGCAGTGTGGTGGGGGCTGTGCTGTGGTGAGGACTGTGGCTACAGCCACTTGCTCATGTCCATCGGAGCTCAGGGTGCTTACTCTGGTAGCGAACACTTCCCAAGGACAGCAGCACCTCCCAGGGCCCTGTGCCCCTTTGCATCTGCTCAATCCGGACCCCCTCACCTACTACCAGGCCCCAGGGAAAGCCAGAAAGCTCAGACGAGTTTGGGGACAGCAGGGTGGGTCCTGGGAGCGAAGGGCCCAGCGCCACTTCTTTACAAGGAAACTGAGGATGTTTGGGGAACCTCTCGCTCAGGAATCGTAACCAGGTGTCCGCTGGTGCTGAAACTGAAAAAGCAGCCCGGTGAGGCGTGGGCCGGAAGGATCAGCTACCGGACCACCGAGCTGGAGCTGCAGGACCCTGGCCAGGTGGAGAAGGAGATACACAAAGGTAGGCCCACATCATTCCGAGGTTCAGATCTGGCAGCCGCTCCTCTCACTTCCTCGGTTCCTTCTCCTCTTCCTCAAATCACCCCCACAGTGACCACTCAGCTCCTTGCCCCATGTGCTCCCGCATGGGGCTGCCCCCATTGCTGTCACCTCCACCATCCCTCCAGGTCCTTGTCCAGGTCCCCTCTCATCAAGCCATCCCATGCTGAGGACCCTCTGGTGGCTTCCCTTAGCAGCCTGCAGCCCACGTGGCTGGCCTTGCCTGTCCTCTCCCCCTCCTCCCCAGCCCAGGCTTTCTCCACTCCACAGGGTACTTACCCTCTCTCCCTTCCAGGTTTCTCCCCTTCACCTGCCCAATCCCTACTCGATCTTTGGATCTCAGGTCACCTGCATCCCCTTTGGAAGTGCTGCTGCAGGACCCCGGTCCCACCCCAGCTGTCACAACCATGGCTTGTCTTCCTGAAGTTCAGCTCTAACCCTGGCCAGCCACCTTGTGGCCACCTTTCCTCCCAGCACCCCCTCCAAACGCAGACCCCGCTCACCCAGCTGTGGAACAAGTTTCCCAGTGCTTGTTCTTGGCTGTGGCTGATCAGAAAAGGCCCAGTTGCTCCTGGAGTCCACACCCTTGTCCCCCAAGGGGCCCTGGTGGTTATGTCCCTTGGAGCGCACAGCCCTGCCTGCCCCAGGCACTGGAGCCTCTCAGCCTCCCTAAAGGCTTCTCCCCTATCCCGCCTGCACAGCCCATCCTGGACTCAGCCGGAATAGATGGAAAAACAACCCTGAATGTACTAAGACTCCCTGCAGGGAGGAACTAAGTCCAAGGATGGCCTTTTGCATTACTGGATAGCAAACTCAGTGACTGAGCGGGAGGCCTTTAGATGACCCTGCGGGCTCAGACCTTTCCCAGAGAACCCCTGTCTGCCTGGGTCAAATGGCTTTCTGGAGGGATCCCTTCCCAAATAGAGAAGTCTTCAGCCCAATGTCAGTGCTCACTCCTCTAAAACAGAAGCTGCTGGATGCCCTCAATTAGCAAGTTTCCTAACTTCAAATTGCAAAAGGTCTGCACCCCGGCTGTGCCCACCACAGCTACTGTGGTGCTCCCAGGACACCTGCAATGTTCGCTGACATCTGTCTGGAGTCTCTCCAGCTGCGAGCTCTGTGGGGCAGGGCCAGGAGAGCTGTCTCTAGCAGACCAACAGCACACCACATGTGCAGGCTTGGTCAAAGTTTTGGGTAAGAATGAGTAGTGAGAGCCGAGCGCGGTGGCTCAAGCCTGTAATTCCAGCACTTTGGGAGGCCGAGGCGGGCGGATCACGAGGTCAGAAGATCGAGACCATCCTGGCTAACACGGTGAAACCCCATCTCTACTAAAAATACAAAAAATTAGCCGGGCGTAGTGGCGGGCGCCTGTAGTCCCAGCTACTCGGGAGGCTGAGGCAGGAGAATGGCGTGAACCCGGGAGGCGGAGCTTGCAGTGAGCTTAGACTGCACTCCAGCCTGGGCGACAGAGCGAGACTCCATCTCGAAAAACAAACAAACAAACAAAGAATGAGTAGCGAGCAAACCCAGCCAAGACATCTTTAGAATAGCATCTTGGAACCCCCTGCACTGCTGGTGGGAATGTAAGTTGGTGCAACCACTTTGGAAAACCATCTGGCAATCTCCACTAAAGCAGTTGGCAGGAGGCCACACTTCCTTACCTTGTGGACTTCCCCATAGCTACTTACTGTCCCTGTGACATGGCAGCCAGCTTCCCCTAGGGCTAGTCATCCAAAAGGAATCAAGGAGGAAGCCATGATCCATTTAGGAACTGGTCACACACCATCCCCTCCACTGCATGTATTCATTAGAAACAAGCCCCTATGTCCAGCCCATAGACTGGGCACCTTTTGGAGGAAGGAATGTTGAAGGATTTGTGGACATATTTTAAAACCACCACAGCACTCACTGGAAAATGCTGAGAAGCAGGAAGAAAGAGAACAGAACGCATCCACAGTCCCATAGCTAACATACCAGAATCTTTTCTTCTCGTCTTTTGGAAAGCGTAGGTCTGTGCACGTACATATTAAACAGCCATCTTGGTGGGTTCTGAGATCCCTCTGCAGGCTTCTCTGAAATGTTTTCTAAACACCAGGGGCCTCCTGGAGCTCTCATACCGTGGAAAGAAGCAGTCATTGCCTTCAGGAACTGCTTCCTCACAGGGATCATTAATGAGGGCTCTGGGTTTCTCCCCTCCTGGCCTCCATAGCCCAGAACGTCATGGCCGGGAATGGCGTGGGCATCAGCCATGAGCTCATCAGCCTGGAGATCACCTCCCCTGAGGTTCCAGACCTGACCATCATTGACCTTCCCGGCATCACCAGGGTGGCTGTGGGCAACCAGCCCCGGGACATCGGACTGCAGGTGAGCCCTTCTGGAATTTGGGATCGGGCTCAGCTGAAGTGGGGGAAGAGTCAGAGGTCCCCAGGGTCCTGGTGTATCTCCTGGAGCCTTTATACTGAGGGATGAGGATGGAGTCTCAGGTAAGACCCGCCCAGGTGGGGGCCTCATGCCCAGGTTCTGACTTGGGCTTGACAAGTCACAGAAAAAAGAGAGGTGGACTCTGGGGGACTGGCAGGCATATGGGACAGTGTACGCCCTGCCCAGTCATTCAGGACTGTGAGCCCGGTGTGACCAGCTGTGCTGATAGTCAAAAGCGGGCAGAAATTTGGATTTTTACATGAAATCTGTCCATTTTGGCAATATTTTAAAAAATGAATGTTATGTAAGTCAGAACACGGACTGTGGTCCTGGTCCGGGCAGGAGAGGCACAGGGGTGAGGGTGGGAGACCTGGCAATAAGGACACACGTCAGCCAACAGCAGGACTGTGGCTTCTCTGCCAACAACCTACCCATCTAAACATGAGGCCAGGCACGGTGGCGCATGCCTGTAATCCCAACACTTTGGGAGGCCAAGACAGGAGGATCACTTGAAGCCAGAAGTTCTAGACCAGCCTGGGCAACATAGTGAGACCCTGTCTCTGCAAAATATAAGCTACATCTTGAATCGTAGCTCCCATAATCCCCATGTGTCATGGGAGGGACCTGGTGGGAGGTAATTGAATCATGTGGGCAGGTCTTTCCCATGCTGTTCTCGTACTAGTGAATATGTCTCATGAGATCTGATGGTTTTATGAAGGGCAATTCCCCCGCACACTCTCTCTTGACTGCTGCTATGTAAGATGTGCCTTTGTTCCTCCCTTCCATCATGCTTCTGAGGCCTCCTCAGCCATGTGGAACTGTGAGTCCATCAGACCTCTTTTTCTGTACAAATTTCGCTGTCTCTGGTATGTCTTTATGAGCAGTGTGAGAACAGACTAATGCAGCCACTCTACTTGGAGGCTACTATAGAGCTATTAATTGGCCTAATTTCAATATTGTGGTGCCTCAGGGAATAGAGAGAGGGAGAGAGGTTGGGGAGTCATCATAACACAGTCAACATTTATTAAGTTATCTATCTTATATGGGCCTGCTCCATAGCACCCCAAAACAATTATAATAAAAACATCCAAAACTGGTGATCACACATCACCATAACAGATAGAATAATAATGAAAAAGTTAGAAATAACACAAAAATTACCAGACACAGAGGCAGAAAGTGAGTATATGCTGTTGCGAAAAGTGGCACCAATAGGCTTGGTCAACTCAGAGCTGCCACAAACCTTTGATTTGTTAAAAAAAATGAAATAAAAATAAAGATAAAGGCTGGGCGCTGTGGCTCACACCTGTAATCCCAGCACTTTGAGAGGCCAAGGCGGGTAGATCACCTGAGGTCAGGAGTTTGTGCCTGTAATCCCAGGAGGCTGAGGCAGGAGAATCACTCGAACCCGGGAGGCGGAGCTTGCAGTGAGCTGAGATCGCGCCACTGCACTACAGCCTGGGCAACAGAGTAATACTCTGTCTCAAAAAAAAAAAAAAATCTGCAAAGCACAATAAAGCAAAGCACAATAAAAGGAGGTTTGCCCGTGCACACTTCCTCCACATCTGAGCCTTCTCGGGTATAAGTGCTGCCTTCAAGAGAGAAAAAAAATTATGTTTTCTTAGAGCAAACTGCATGAGAGAACAGGGTCACAGGAGTTTAGAGGGAGCAATGAAAACTGTCATTGTGGCTGTGAGAGGCTGGGAGCGTGAAGGAGCAGGGAGTAAGAACTGTTAAGGCAGAGGGAGAATTCGGATCAAGACCAGTCTGGGAATCCATCCCCAAACATGTCCTTCTCCATCACCTTCCCACCCTCCTTGTCCCCCTGTAGTCTGTCCTAGACCTCTCCCCTGCAGATCGGGCCCTCCAGGTCCCACAGGCTCCCTGGAGCCCCAGGGCCCTGCCCTACCCAACCTGGCTGAGGCCTCCAGGTGGCCTGTCTGAGCACCAGGAAGCCACCGCTGGGAATTCCTCGATTCTTTGACATCGTCCTCCACGTTCCTGGGCTTGTGAAGGAACATCCTCCTCCATGTTCCTGGAACTTCAGCCCTTGCTTGGCTCAGGAGCCTGAACTCCCCAGGATGTCCAGGAGTGTCCGAAGGAGAGAACACAGTCACAGGTTCTTAGTTTCTGTTTCTGGCTGGGCCAGTAAAGCCCCTTCATCATCCCACTTTTCCACTTATTACTAAAGACAGAAACCAAAAACCATGGCTTCAGGCTGCTAAAAACCTAAAACAAAACAGAACAACAACAACAAAATAAGGCAGGTTAGACAAGCTTAGTCATAGAGTCAAAGCTTCCTGCACACAATCGTGTGCCTTTCTGGAGTCCCACCACCCTTTCCCTTCATATTTTTGTGTCTCTTCTCAGATTCTTCATTGTCTTTGATTTCCAGAGGCACTGCCAAGGTCAGACTGCTGGTCATGCGTACCCTGTCTTCCTCCCCTCCCCGTCTTCCTGAGAACTCATGGAAATCTTAGCTCCTCCAGCAAGAACACATGTGTCTTTCATTTGAAAGATTCATGCCTCTTCTCCATGTGAAAGCTGATTAATGCTCATAAGGAAGGGGGTGGGTTCTATTCTTGGCCAATTTGTCTCCCCAGACTGTCCCTGTGAAAGGTCTTTCTGTATTCACGGCCTCATTGTACGGCTCCACTTTCCCGGCAACAAGGGCTTGGCAATGTTCACCCACTAAATGTGTTAGTTTTCAAATGCAATTGATCACTCCCTCCTTCTTGAAAGTCTTCTTCGCTGGCATCTGGGCACATTGACCCTGGTTCTTTCTCTCCCTCCCGTTGATCTCTCCTTAAGTGAATTCTTCCTCACTTCCCTGACCTGCAAATGGTGCAATGCTCTAGAGATCCATTCTTCCCATTGAAAACTCTCCCTGCTGTGTCCCTGGACTACAGTCCAGTCTCATGACTGTAAATACCACTTCAGCAATTCCTAAATCATTATTTCAAGCCCAGCTCTCTCCCCTGAAATCCAGGCTCCTATCTCCAGCTGCTGATTTACCAGTGCCCTTTGAGCATCTAATCAGTACACAAACTCAGTGGGTCCAAGCAACACCCGATCTTCCCCCCAATATCTGCTGTCCCCATAGACATCCCCATCTCAGACAGTGGCACCTCCACTCTCCCAGTGGCTCAGGCCATGACCACTGGGGTCAGCCCTCCCTTCTCTCCTCCTCTCACACGACACGTCCAGTCCACCTACAAAGCGTGCTGTCTCTGCTTCAAATAACACGCCCAGGCCCACGTCTCCTCCCACTTCCACCAGCATCCTCACCTAAGCTGCTGCTATCGTGGACCTGGGTTACCGCCTCTGCTGGCCTTCTGCTGGGTTTCTCTGCCTCTGCCCTTCCCAGCAGCACCCAGCCCAAGAGTGTTTCCCACACAGCTCTTGTGTTTTAAGCCACAAGTCAGATGCTATCACTCCTTAAAGTTCCCCAGCAGCTCCCATGTCAATCAGTATAAAAATTCCAAGGTCCCATGCAATCCCACCCCCCCTACTTCATGGACCACATTTCCTGTCACTGCGCCTTGGCCCCTCGCTCCACCCTACCACATCCGGGTTCTGCGGCCCTTGGTCCCTCCAGCCCACTTTTGCCTGGACTCTTGCGTGTGCACTTATGCTTCCCACTGCCCAGTGCTCTGCCCGCCTGGCTCTCCGCAGAGGGCATCCCTCATTCCTCACAGGTTTCTGCTTCAGGGCTGCTCTACCTGGGCTGCCTTGCCTGACACACTGTTCCCTGTGCCTGGCCCTTTCGATTCCACTTGCCCTCCCTGATATGTCTCCATTGTGTCTATTGCCTATCTCCCCTCCTGGGCTGTAAGGCTCTGGGGGCGTATGCTCAATGCCGAGTCTCTGAACCCCAGGATGGGCCCCACACCTGGTGGGCACTGCTAATGTTTGCTGCATGCACATAACGTGCTCTTTATGGCCACCCCCTCTCCAGGCAAACTGTTCTGGGGAGCATTTTCACTCTCTGATATCCTACATGAATGCACATGAGTGAGTGTGCATTAAATACGGTAATTCCCAGCCCAAAGCTTTTGTACCCCCAGGGGACACTGGCAATGTCGGGACATCTTTTTGCTTCTCATAACTCAGGTAAGGGGTAGGGTTTGCTAGTGGTTTGGATGCTACTGGTATCCAGTGGGTAAAGGCCACAGAGGCTGCTGGACAGCTTACAATGCCTAGGACGGCCCCCATGGCAGAGTCATCCTTCTGAATTGTCAACAGTGCTGGAAGGAGAGCTGGAGAACCCTGGGCTGTGTGGTCTGTTTGCCTGCAGACATCAGTAGGACAGCCCCATGGGTGTAGCAAAGGGAATAAGCACACAAGCAAGAAGAGAGTTTTCAACTTAAGGACGATCAACGTTAAAACTTGTTCAGAAAGATTGCTTAAGGCCAGGTGCTGTGGCTCATGCCTGTAATCCCAGCACTTTGGGAGGCCGAGGTGGGCAGATTACTTGAGGCCAGGAGTTCAAGACCAACCTGGGCAAGGTAGCAAGACCCTGTCTCTACAAAAATTAAAAATTAAAAAATTAACCAGGCATGGTGGTGCATGCCTGTAGTCCCAGCTACTTGGGAGACTGAAGTGGGAAAAACACTTGAGTCCAGGAGTTTAAGAATGGGGTGAGCCATGATTGCACCACTGCACGCCAGCCTGGGCAACACAGCAAGACCGTGTCTCAGTAAGTAAGTAAATACATACATACATACATACATACATACATACATACATACATACATAAAAATTAAGATTGCTTATAACTTTAGCCAGTTAAATTTTCTCCTGGCCGAGGCTTCATTGGTCCTGTTTGTATTTGATGATTTTATTTGACTCCAGTGCTCAGTTTCATCTGTGTTGTCAGCTCAGGCTAATGGGACACAGAACGGCTCACTTTGGGCTGTGCAGTTTTCTGTCTTCTGTGCACCACTTAAAATAATTACATGGGGCATTGTCTGAGCACAACTATATGTAAATTGTGCCAAAATATAAGGAACTATGTCCCAAGGTGCCAGCTTTTTCCTTGTCTGTCTGTTTGTATTGTTGTTGGGAAAAATAATATTAAAAGTTGGCATTTTAAGGCATATGTTGCCTACATCTCCATTTTGCTTACACATTCTAATAAATTTTATTAGATTTCTCTAATTTGATTGAACTAGACCCCTGCCAAGAACAAATCGTGGGTAAAAAGTCACTAATATTAGAAATAAACATGTGGAGATATTCTCCATGGGAAACATCTGAGGTCCCTGTCTCTGGGGAACTGTGTGGGGAGCAGACATTGCTCGCTGAGCATCTGCTGCCTGGGCTCTGCGCTGGACTCTGCATGGGGACACCAGGACAGAGACGATGTCAACGCTGGCCGCAAAGGCATCTCTGGGCTTCCGAGTCAGATACAACATACACACAAGTCACTCTAATAGAAGGCGGGATCTCCAAGGCATCTCGGGCGAGATCTAGAGGGGAGGGAGGGGTTGTACTTGGTTGCAGGAATCAGGGGGTCTTCAGGAAAGAAGACACGCCGGCCGTGGGCTTTGAAGGACAAGTGGAAGGTCATCAGAGACCAGGGCAGGGCTGCCGGGGCAGGCGTTCCCAGGAGAGGGCTCGGCTCAGCAAAGCCCAGAGTCACGCTGTGGGACAATGTTGCCTTCGCGCCGTCATGCCTGTCTGCCTGGCTGTGCTGCTGGGTGACCAGAAGTGAGACATGCGCTCTTTCTTTGTGTGATTCTTTGCCATCAGATCAAGGCTCTCATCAAGAAGTACATCCAGAGGCAGCAGACGATCAACTTGGTGGTGGTTCCCTGTAACGTGGACATTGCCACCACGGAGGCGCTGAGCATGGCCCACGAGGTGGACCCAGAAGGGGACAGGACCATCGGTAAGAGGAAAGAACTAAGCGGCAGGGCGCTGTGGCTCAAGCCTGTAATCCCAGCACTTTGGGAGGCCGAGGCGGGTGGATCACAAGGTCAGGAGATCAAGACCATCCTGGCTAACATAGTGAAACCCCATCTCTACTAAAAATAGAAAAAAAAATTAGCCGGGCGTGGTGGCGGGCGCCTGTAGTCCCAGCTACTTGGGAGGCTGAGGCAGGAGAATGGCGTGAACCTGGGAGGCGGAGCTTGCAGTGAGCCAAGATTGTGCCACTGCACTCCAGCCTGGGTGACAGAGCAAGACTCCGTCTCAAAAAAAAAACAACAAAAAAAAAACAGAACCAAGCTTCCAGGGCATCCAGGGCATGGGGGAGGGAGGGACAAGGGCATGGGGGGCGAGGGAGTGACCAGGGCATGGGAAGGGAGGGAGGGACGCCGCATGTCTTTGGAAGATCCTGGAATGTATCATATGCCAGTGTGCCCTGCGCTGAATACAAGTGCTATTGTGCTTGTTCCTTAGGAATGGCTTATGGAGGGCTGAAGTAGGTCATATCATCCCCCCAGTAGATGGACCTGAGCATGTCAACAAAGTTAACACTGAAGAAAAGATAGAAAAGAAAAAAAGTTTTTAAAAAAAAGGATCTAATTGAATATTAACATCTCCAAGGAAACTTAGTACTACTTTTTAATAGTCAGTTTTCTGGTCCTCTCATTGCAACAAACTCAGATAATCAACAGTTATCAATAAATATTAGCTATTTTTTGGGGGGGCGGACAGAGTTTCGCTCTGTCCCCCAGGCTGAAGTGCAGTGGCATGATCTAGGCTCACTGTAACCTCTGCCTCCTGGGTTCGATTCTCCTGCCTCAGCCTCCCAAGTAGCTGAGACTAGATGCACATGCCATCACGCCTGGCTAATTTTTATATTTTCAGTGGAGACGGGGTTTCACTGTGTTGGCCAGGCAGGTGTCAAACTCCCAATCTCAGGTGATCCACCCGCCTCAGCCTCCCAAAGTGCTGGGATTACAGGTGTGAACCACAGCCCCCAGCCAGCTATTATTATTATAAATTCAGTCAATCACTATAGTCATGGGATATACACGATCTGCTCTTAGTATAGCCCAAAACAATATTGTAAAATAAATGCACATTTTCTTTTTCTTTTTTTTTTTAACTTGGGATATTTTATTTTATCATTAACTTTTGTTTTAGGTTCAGGGGTACACGTGCAGGATGTGCAGGTTTGTTACACTGGTAAACTTGTATCATGGGGGTTTGCTGTACGGATGATTTCATCACCCAGGTATCAAGCCTAGTACCTATTATTTATTTTTCCTGATCCTCTCCCTCCTCCACCTTGTGACAGACCCTAGTGTCTGTTGTTCCCCTCTACGTGTTCATGTGTTCTCATCCTTTAGCTCCCACTTATAAGTGAGAACATGTGGCATTTGGTTTTCTGTTCCTGGGTTAGTTTACTAAGGATAATGGCCTCCAGATCCATCCCACAGAAATGCAAATTTTCTATGCATTCTAGGTCAAGTATAGAAATAGAGAAAAGTGTGCTAGGCTTAAAAGAGAAACAGACCCATGTTCATAGCAGCATTATCCACAATAGCCCAAAGGTGGGAGCAACCCAAGTGTTTACAGATGGATGGATGGATAAATAAAACATGGCATATACGTAAAACAATATTATTTAGCCTTAAAAAGGAGGGAAATTCGGAAACACACAACAACATGAGTGAACCTCAAGGACATTATGCTAAATGAAATTCAAGTAAGAAAAGGACAAACGCTGGGTGATTCTACCTTATTTGAGGTCCCTAGAGTAGTCGGACTCATACAGACAAAGTAGAATGGCGGTTGCCCAAGACTGGAGGGAGAGGAAGTGGGAAATTGTTGTTCAATGGGTGAAGAGCTTTAGTTTGGGAAGATGAAAAAGTTCTGGAGATGGACAGTGGTGATGGTTACACAACAATGTAAATGTACTTAATTACACCGAACTATAAACTGGCTAAAACAGGAAAATTCACTTTATGTACACTTTATTACCATTTTTGTAAAGAAATATTTTTTTAAAAAAAACAAGGTAGCTAAAGACAGAACAGGGGGGAACATCCTATTTTTATGAGTTGAATTATTCCCTTGCTGACTTGAGTTACGTGTATTTTACAATTCTTTTAAAAAGGAAATTGAGGCCGGGCGCGGTGGCTCATGCCTGTAATCCCAGCACTTTGCGGGGCCAAGGCGGGTGGATCACCTGAGGTCAGAGGTTTGAGACCACCCTGGCCAACATGGTGAAACCCCGTCTCTACTAAAAATACAAAAAATTAGCCGGGCGTGGCGGCACAGGCCTGTAATCCCAGGTACTTGGGAGGCTGATGCATGAGAATCGCTTGAACCTGAGAGACAGAGGTTGCAGTGAGCCGAGATCGTGCACTCCAGCCTGGTGACAGAGCGAGACTCTGTCTCAAAAAAAAAAAAAAAAAAAAAAAAGAAAGAAAAGAAAAAAACAGAAAATTGAATGACTACACAATACTTCCAAAGGATGAGAATAGAGCAGATTTGATGATAATATAACAGTGGCTTAGAGAATATCAAGTTTCAAAAAGAACAGTGGCTCAATATTTTCAGGCCCTCACTAAGCTGGTTCCCCACCTGTCCATTGCCAAATGGACGTTGTCTACTCCCTCGGCTTCAGCCGAGCTCCTGTCCCCTCTTAAGACAGAGACTGCTCCTGTCGAGGTCACCCACACCCTCTGCACTGAGGAGCACATGGTCACATCTCTGTCCTTGCCTCTCCTTTCTCAGCAGCAGTCACCCCGGTTGCCCACTCCCTTCTTCCTGAACCTCCCTCCTTCCTTCACCATTCTCTCTCTCTCGGGTTGCTTCCGTCACTGGCCAGCTGGAAGTCACATTCTTAGACTCCTTGTCTCCATGCCTCTTCAATTCTCAGGCCTCTAAGTATGGAAAACTTGGTTCTGGGCTCTCCTTCTATCAACGCATTATCACATTAAGTGATCTTATCCGGCTGTGGTTTGTAATCCCATCTACATGCCAGTGACTCCCAAATCCGTATCTGTAACCCTGACCTTGCTTAACTGGACAACTCCATTTGGCTGTCTGGCCAATGTCTCCAGTTAAACATGACCAAAACAGAACTCTTGGTTTTGTACTCCATCCTGATTCTCCTCCTCCCCAAGGCTTCCCCACCTCATTCACAGAACCCAACTGCCCACCCAGTTCTAAAGCCAAATCAAAGGGTCCCACTTGAGTCCTCGCTCCCCTTGCCTCCAAGTCTAATGTATCTGAAGTCCTGGTGACTCTGCCTCCAAAATGGGTGCCAAATCCATCCACTCCTCTCCATCCCCACTGTCACTGCCTAGACCAAGCCACCATGGTCTCCTGCCTGGACTGCCCAAACATTCTCCTACTGTTCTAGCACTCACCTTGCCCATGGCAGTGCCCTCTCCACTGGCCTTTGAACATGTCTATCGGGTCATGCCCCTCCCTGTTTACATTCTCTCCTGCTGCCATCTCACATGCATATAAACCCCAGACTCCTTTATCTAGAAAGCAGAGCCCCAGGTGACCTGGCCCTGCCTGCCTCTCTGATCTCAGTTCCCACCGCTCTCTGCCTTGCTCATGACCCTCCAATAAGGCTGTGCCATCCCTACTCCCTCTCACCCAGGGTCTGGAGTGCTCCTTCTCCATCCCCACTAGGCTGACTCCTCCCTTCATTCAGATCTCAGTCCAAATGTTGCCTTCTGAGAGAGGCCCTCCCTATCCACCCAACCTGAGACTGCATCACGCATCTCTGCCCACAGTCATTTGTCAGCGCATCACTTTATGTTAACTCTCTGCATAGCTCTTATCAATATCCATTCTTCTTTATTTCTTGTATATTACTAGATTAATTTATCTGGAAAGAGAGGTTCAAGAATAGTAGACCAGATAGCCAGACTTACCCACAAATTAAAACGAGCAACAAAATAACAGAAGATAAGGCCGGGCACGGTGGCTCATGCCTGTAATCCCAGCACTTTGGGAGGCTGAGGTGGGTGGATCATGAGGTCAGGAGTTTGAGACCAGCCTGGCCAACATGGTGAAACCTCATCTCTACTAAAAATACAAAAATTAGCTGGGCGTGGTAGCACACGCCTGTAGTCCCCACTACTCAGGAGGCTGAGGCAGGAGAATCGTTTGAACCGGGGAGGCGGAGGTTGCAGTGAGCCACTGCACTCCAGCCTGGGCAACAGAGCGAGACTCCATCTCAAAAAAGAAAGAAAGAGAGAGAGAGAGAGAGGAAGGAAGAAAGCAAGGAAGGAAGGAAGGAAGAAAGAAAGGTGCTTTTCAACACACACAAACAAGAAATGCAGTGGCAATTTGACCCTCAAGCAACATAAACAAAAAAAAAAAAGCACTTGGAATTCAAAGTTTTCAATCCAGTGCAAGCAGGAAGGAGTGGGGACAGAGGAGGGGGAGAGGAAAGTGGGAAGGAGGAGATCAGAGGAGGTGCCCACAAGAGGGAGCAGAGTGAGTCTGTTCAGGAGACATTAGAGAGGGACTCCCCTCAGTAGGGAACAAGGCGTTCTTGGAAACATGGTGCATGGAGCCAGTCCATTCTAACCATGCATGCTGCCTTAGTGCTGGGCACCCAGTAGACATCCAAGAAATATTTGTTAAGTCAACTAGCCAAGACACTGAATGAACTGAGTGAGAGGGTGAGATAGTGAGCCAATAGAAATGCAAAGAAGAGGGGCAATGAGGGAATGAGGAAGGAATGAGGCACTGGAGGATCAAGACTGCAGAAGACCTTGTTGGCCAAAAAAGGAGCCCATAGTCCAGTAGGAGTCAAATCTGTTTGAGGGGATCACTGACCTTTCCATTTCCCTTCTTTAACCATCTCACAGGGATCCTGACCAAACCAGATCTAATGGACAAGGGCACTGAGAAAAGTGTCATGAATGTGGTGCAGAACCTCACGTACCCCCTCAAGAAGGGCTACATGATGGTGAAGTGCCGGGGCCAGCAGGAGATCACCAACAGGCTGAGCTTGGCAGAGGCAACCAAGAAAGAAATTATATTCTTTCAAACACATCCATATTTCAGGTGAGACTCTTCAGGAAAGCCCTGGAATTAGACTCCATGAAAGCCAGCCCATCTGCCAGAGTTAGCCAAGATCATGACCAAAGCATATGCACAAATTACACAAGGTAGTATAACCTAGCCTCACCTTATTTTTGTGTTAAATTTCTTGGCTTATTTAGACAAATTATTGTTTCTTAGATTCTAATGATGGTGCTGATTAAAAACTGGAATGTGTCATGACATAAAGCATAGAACTCTTTGGTTTCCCAAAATGTTTTCACTTGCTTTCTGATTTGAGTCCTTATATTAAGAGATACATAAAGCAGGTGAAGTGTCCCCCATTTTCATAGATAAGAATAATGAGGTCAAACAAACAGTGAATGAGAACAGGACTGAACACAGAGCACCTAACTTCCAGAACCCCGTGTTTACCACTGTAAACGGCACACAGGAAAACTGCTCGATGGAACGCTCCATGTTTTTAGAGCCTCCAGTGCCCACAGTCATTTGCCAGCACATCGCTTGTTTTTATTAAATAGAAAGTTAATAATAACTGGCTTTATTAAATAGAAATTATCCTATAGAGACTCTGTAGTTTGTAGGATGCTGGGATTGTTCCCATTGAATGGACCACTTTTCCCCTTCATTCTGGAACTTGTTATTCCTGAATGATCCAGGAGCACAGAGGTCACTCCTGCTTGAAGGAGAGCTAATGGGAAAACAGTGAATTTGGGCCGAGCAGGTCTACGGCTTGCTAACTATGTGATCTTACAATATGGGCCACCTTCTCTGAATTTTGGCTTTCCCATCTTCTCCAGGGGATCCTACTACTGCCTCACAAGATTGTGGTCAGGGTTAAATAACACGACATACACAAAGGCCTTGAGCACCAACAGCCAGCACTCAGTAACCGCCACCCAATTCCCTCTTTCTTCCTCTCTGCTCCTGCTCTGAGTGGATGAAACACACTGTTTTCAATAGCACTGGAGGGCATGAGGAGAAGAAAACTCTCCTCGCCGAGCTGGGAGAAGATTTCAAAGTAATCAGGCCCATGGTTCTCCATGCTGATTGAGCAGCAGACTCTCTGGAGAGTTCCTTAAAATTGCACTAGCTCTGCCCTGCCCTGCCCTGAGGTCGGGGGAGGTGCCCAAGACTTCCTGTTTCTCACAGGTTCCTCCTGGTTGAGGCTAATGTTGCCAGTCCAGGGACCTCCCTTTGCAAACCGCTTCTCAAGGTCTTTGAGAAATCTGAAATCCTTGCATGCCTACTTGCTGGGAGCCGGCCCTTGCAGTAAGAGGCACTGGCAGTGCTGGGGAATAATCCTGTGTGCTTCATCCTAAATTCCTGCTATTGGCAAACATGCTGCAGCTACGCTGCCTGCTGTGTGGCTGCAGCAAGCAAATGCAGCAAGCTGCTTAACCTTTCTGTGTCTCAGCCTTTCTTGCTCTAAAGTGGGTTGTTAAATGACTAAATGTGTTAACATTTATAAAGCCCTTAGATTGGTGCCTGGCACTTGGTAAGCACCGTATATACTTTTGTGATGAGAAATAAAATACTAATCTGGGCAACTCACTTAATCTCCATGAGGCGGGGTTTGTTTTCCTGTAGCTAAGATGACCTACCTCATGAGTGTGTGGGGATGATAGAAAGGGGGGAGGGAAGGAAGCTTCCTGGCCCATGGTTGCCTGGGTGCAGGCTGGTGGCAAGTGTCTTTCTCATGTACCACTTGGCTTTTCTGATGGCACTTGTTGCCCCGGGGAGCTGGGCTCACCTACCAAGTACAAAGTCCGGTACTAGCAAGATGGTACACGAGTCCTTCCTGAATGCATGAGTGTCTGTCTCATTTCAGAGTTCTCCTGGAGGAGGGGTCAGCCACGGTTCCCCGACTGGCAGAAAGACTTACCACTGAACTCATCATGCACATCCAAGTGAGCCACGTGGGTTGGGTGACAAGTGATCAATACAGCATGCCCAAGTCACTCTCTTGGTCTGGAGTTGGCTAAGATGCCCCACTGATCTGTCCAAACAAGCAAACAAGTACCCACTGAACACTGTCTCACTCACTGTCACAGGCTCACTGGAAGAACTTCCAAATTGGGGAAGCAACAAGTACATAGTATTAAAACAAAGGGTTGAATTTGTCACCGGGGTTGGGGGGGATAAAAAGAGAAGGAAATAGTTTAGCAATATAAAAAGGAGTGACCACTGAGAGAGCAAGTTTTCTTTTTTCAATATGTTGTTAATACTTCCTGGTATAAAAAATTTTTCTTGCCAGGCATGGTGGCTCATGCCTGTAATCCCAGCACTTTGGGAGGCTAAAGCCAGTGGATCACCTGAGGTCAAGAGCTCAAGACCAGCCTGACCAACATGGAAAAACTCCATCTCTACTAAAAATACAAAATTAGCTGGGCATGGTGGCACATGCCTGTAATCCCAGCTACTGGGGAGGCTGAGGCAGGAGAATCACTTGAACCCAGAAGGTGGATGTTGTGGTGAGCCAAGACTGTGCCATTGCACTCCAGCCTGGGCAACAACAGCAAAATTGCATCTAAAAATAAATTTTCTCTTCTAGCCTCAAACTTCTAAGAAATAATTGGTTTGTAAGAAATAAATCCATTTTTATGAATTCTCAAAAGCAGACAGCTACAGACAAGGGCCTCATGACATCATCAATTATAGAAAAACTTTGGTTTGGTGGTTATTGAGAAATTGAATATTTTTAGTGCTTGCCTAAACCTTCACAAATGAGGCCAAGCAACATGGAAAGATTTAAGTGTACCCTTAGAGCAAAGACGATTCCAGATCCTAGGACTTGGCCCATGCTAAATTGTATATCAGACAAAAGCAATGACTTACTTGAGCCAGGAAGCATATACTCAAAGAAAATTTGGCTAGAAGGAGCCAGTGGTTCTCCAACTTTAAGGCACACAAGAATTACCTGGAAAGTTTGTTACAATTAGATTCCACCAGGCAAGGTGGCTTACACATGTAATCCCAGCACTTTGGGAGGCTGGGGCAGGTGGGTCACCTGAGGTCAGGAGTGGCCTGGCCAACATGGTGACCAACCTGGCCAACATGGTGAAACCCCGTCTCTACTTAAAACACAAAAATTAGCCAGCATGGTGTTGTGCACCTGTAGTCCCAGCTGTTCTGGAGGCTGAGGCAGGAGAATGGCTTGAACCCGGAAGGCGGAGGTTGCAGTGATCTGAGATAGTGCCACTGCACTCCAGCCTGGGTGACAGAGTGAGGCTCCATCTCAAAAAAAAAAAAAAAAAAAATTTAGATTCCTGGGCCCCAGCCCCAGAGTTTCTGACTTAGAAGGTCTAGGGTAAGACCCATAGATTTGCATTTCTAAGGTCCCAGGTGTTCCTGGGAACCTACTTTGAGGATCACTGATTCCAGTGGAATTCACTAAGTTTGCAGAAGAGGTTTCTGAAAGCTATATCCCTGTCTAATTAAGAAAAACATCTGTTTTTTGCAAAAAAATGTTTCATTTTTATAACTTTTTTCCAACACAAATACTTTAATTTAAAATTTATAATATTTTAAATTAATTTTTAAATTTTAAATAGACTCAATTATAACAATGACAATTTGAAATATCAGAAGTTAATACACTTTGCCTACAGATACAAACTGTCTCCCAAAAAAGAGCCTAGGAGACGTTATCAATTTCCTGGTGTGACCTGTCTTGCCTTGACATGCTAACCCACAAACCACCTCCAAGTCCCAGGGAGCTCCCCCTGCCCAGGGGCTGCAGCAAACTTGTCCACCAGGGTGGGAACTGGGGTCATTGCTCCCCAAGGTGTCTTCACCTGCAGCATTTACGAGCAAGGCTGGGGAGGTTGTAGGCAGGGTGCGATTTGCCACTGCTGCTCACTAGGTCTGTGAAGATAGCAAGTAATCAGATTCTCTGAGCCTTAGTTTCCTCTGTGGCAAAAAAAGAGGCAGCATACGACAGTGTGGGGATTAAATGAGGTGTGGAGTGTGTCGCCAACCCCAAGACAGTGTTTACCGGTTTATAACACTCACATTGTCATCAAAAACCCATTTTACTAAGCCATTGCACATTCTATTCAAGTGTTCTTGCTCTGGAAATACAAGGCACCAAGCCAAATCAAACAACAGCCACAAAACAAAAGTAAAAACTGTCCACCACCCAATTCCTCACCACTCCAATTGCACAGCAGAATGCAAAATTCCAAGCCAGGCCGTCCAAGCTATGGGACATGCCTGCTGTATGCAAAACTCTCTTTGGGCTCCTTGGCCGGTTTCCATCTCACTGAGATTCACAAAATAACAAAAATTCCAGATCTTCCTGAATGCTTTAAATGGCTCCTACCCATATACCAAAGAAATCGGTTGGCCAATCTCTTAAGCCGCAGTTTGATTATTTGCAATTGTTTTGTTTAGAAATCGCTCCCGTTGTTAGAAGAACAAATAAGGGAGAGCCACCAGAAGGCGACCGAGGAGCTGCGGCGTTGCGGGGCTGACATCCCCAGCCAGGAGGCTGACAAGATGTTCTTTCTGATTGAGGTGAGGATTTCCGCGGGGCTCTACGTGACACTGCATCCTTCTCTGGTGGCCCCACAGCTGCCCTTCCCCTTCCTCACCCATGAGATGAAGGCGGGTGGGTGGACATCTTGCAACGCCGGTCCCAGTTCTTTCATATGATTTCCACAAAGACTATTGACTTTATATCATTTTCAGAAAATCAAGATGTTTAATCAGGACATCGAAAAGTTAGTAGAAGGAGAAGAAGTTGTAAGGGAGAATGAGACCCGTTTATACAACAAAATCAGAGAGGATTTTAAAAACTGGGTAGGCATACTTGCAACTAATACCCAAAAAGGTAAGTTCTGGGCAGGGCTCCCCGCAAAACAGGGTGGTATTTACCCAGACCAGAGGCTACGTCTGTGTCCAGCACATGATAAGTGTGCCAAGAGTGGAACATGCCCATCCAAGGCTGTGGAACCCTTGCTAATCAGCAACTGTCTCTCAACGACCAAGACCCAGAAATATGGGGCATCGACCTCAGCGACTCAACACAGG
The DNA here is from genome assembly GCF_006542625.1 of Nomascus leucogenys. Classification (NCBI taxonomy): domain Eukaryota; kingdom Metazoa; phylum Chordata; class Mammalia; order Primates; family Hylobatidae; genus Nomascus; species Nomascus leucogenys. The sequence continues at coordinate 26,555,583 of NC_044405.1, forward strand.
GCAATTCCACTGCCTCTGATGTCCTCTTGTGTCTTGATTTTGTTTTGTTTTGTTGAGACAGGGTCTCCCTCTGTTGCCTAGGCTGGAGTGTAGTGGCGCAATCATGACTCACTGCAGCCTCAACCTCCCAGGCTCAAGTGATCCTCCCACCTCAGCCTCCTGAGTAGTTGGGACCACAGGCATGAACCACCATACCCAGCTAATTTTTGTAGTTTTTTGTAGAGATAGGTTTTCACCACCATTGCTCAGGCTGCTCTTGAACTCCTAGGCTCAAGCAATCCACCTGCCACAGCCTCCCAAAGTGCTGGGATTATAGAGGTGAGCCACTGCGCCTGGCCTTGCTTCTTGATTTTGAGGCGAAATGGCATTCCACGCCCACCTGAGGAATTCGCAGAGCAGCCCAGGGTACCTCAGGGCGGCTATCCTGAGTGCCTGCAGGGAAGCCTGTGCCCAAAGCAGGGGTCTAGATGACTCTGGGGGCCAGCCCCACATGAAGGTTCTGCAGCCACTGTTAATGAGTGCACAGCTGCCAGCTGGCCGTGGTGCCTGTTGTGGACACACCAGACACGGAGCCTTCATTAGTAGCAGCTAAACATCAGCCTGGTAGAAAAAGTGACCTGGGATATTTATTTATTTTGGTGGCATTGAGACAGAGCTCAGCATGGGTGCCAGGGGACCAGGGGAGGGGGGAATCCACATGAAATTGTTTACTATCTTCCCCTCTGGAAGGTCTAGGGTGTGATGATCTGGTTTTAGCAAAAAGTAAAGACTAGATGAAGTAGCAGTTTTTTAACTGCTAAAATGTGCCCAGGTCACCCAAACAATTCCACTCATCCCAATCCCCCTTCTCTTTGCCCCTAATTCAAGATCAGAGAGATTCTTGGTTTGACAAGAGCCTGCTGGCTTCACCTGGCAAAGTTCTGATTCCCATGTGCTCCAGCCCAGGTTCCAGTAGGGCGTGTGTGTGTGTGTGTGTGTGTGTGTGTGTGTCCATTTTCACACAGCTATAAAAAACTACCCAAGACTGGGTAATTTATAAAGAAAGGAGGTTTAATGGACTCACAGTTCTGCATGGCTAGGGAGGCCTCAGAAAACTTACAATCATAGCAGAAAGCAAAGGAGAAGCAAGCACCTTCTTTACAAGGTGGCAGGAGAAAGAGCAAGGGAGAGCTGCCAAACACTTTATTTATTTATTTATTTTGAGACGGAGTTTCACTCTTGTTGCCCAGGCTGGAGTGCAGTGGTGTGATCTCAGCTTATTGCAACCTCAGCCTCCCAGGTTCAAGCAATTCTCCTGCCTCAGCCTTCCAAGTAGCTGGGATTACAGTTGCATGCCACCACACCCAGCTGATTTTTGTACTTTTAGTAGAGATGGGGTTTCGCCACGTTGACCAGGCTGGTCTTGAACTCCTGACCTCAGGTGATCTGCCCTCCTTCGCCTCCCAAAATGCTGGGATTACAGGCATGAGCCACCGCTCCCAGCCCCCAAACACTTTTAAACGATCAGATCCCATGAGAACTCACTCACTATCATGAGAGCAGCGTGAGAAAAACCACCCCCATGACCCAATCACCTCCCACCAGGTTGCTTTCTTGACACACGGGGATTACAATTTGAGGTGAGATTTGGATGGGGACACTGAGCCAAACCATCTCATTGTGTGTGTGCTGTTGTGTTTTTGTTCTGGCACTTGGAGAAAACAACGCTGTTTACCTCCGTGGTAAGATCCCTCCAACAGTAAACTGTGGCTATATGCTTGGGAGGTGAGGGGCACAAGATTAAGTTTCCATATTCATTTAACTGATCAGATTTTTGTGTTTAGTTTTGTTTTTATTTTTCAGAGACAGGCTCTTGCTGTCACTCAGGCTGGAGCGCAGTGGTGCGATCACTCCCAAATAGCTGGGACTAAAGGCACATACCACCATGCCTGGCTCATCCTTTTTTTATTTTTGTAGAGACAGGATCTTGATACGTTGCCCAGGCTGGTCTCGGACTCCTGGCCTCAAGTGATCCTCCCACCTCGACCTCCCAAAGTGATGATATTACAGGTGTGAGCCACCACACCTGGCCTCTAATCAGGGTTTTTTTTTTTTTTTCCCTACCAGTTAGAAACAATAACTTCTCTCTTGGGGTGATGACTTTCAACTGAAACACATTTTCATAGAATAAGATTTTTTTCCCCCAAAAGTCAGTATTTCTGAAACTCCTGTTATTAGACCATGAATATTTTTCTCATTGTGAACAAAACTCCACTTTGCAACACTGCCTCTGCATACAGTGAGGAGCAAGACTTTAAAAAACTGTTGTTAGCTTTATGACGTCTGCAGAATTATTAGAATTCACCATGGAGGTCTGTTTGATGTTGCAGTTAAAAATATTATCCACGAAGAAGTTGAAAAATATGAAAAGCAGTATCGAGGCAAGGAGCTTCCGGGATTTGTCAACTACAAGACATTTGAGACCATCGTGCATCAGTACATCCAGCAGCTGGTGGAGCCCGCCCTTAGCATGCTCCAGAAAGCCATGGGTGAGGACTTTCAAGCAGGACTCCCAAACCATCACTCTTGTACCTTCCATAGACCCCAGTGCCTTGGAGGGAGAGATTGGAATGGAGTTACCAAACACAGCCTGCAGACACACTCACTGGTGCGCTAGATTGCTACTTGGTGTGGTCTGTGAGCCAGCAGCACTGGCAAGGCCTGGGAGCTGGTCAGAGCTGCAGATTCTGCCCCTCTGCCTGAGAACTCGTACTGAGGTTTCCAGGAGATGGGGAAGCACGCTGAGTGCCATGGGAGCTTTCCATCGCTGTCCTTCAAACACATGGAGGAGGCGGGGAGGATGGTTTCTCTTGTCCTTGGGGGGCAGGCAGAGGGTGCACATGTGCTTCATCTGTATCATACGCAGCCCCCAACACAGCTGCGTAACGCAGCGGTCCCCAGTCTTTATGGCACTGCTTTCACAGAAGACAATTTTTCCACAGACCAGTGAGGGGTAAGAGGGATGGCTCTGGGATGATTCAACTGCATTACATTTATTGTGCACTTTATTTCTATTATTATTACATTGTAATATATAATGAAATAATTACACAGCTCACCATCATGTAGAATCGTCATTATGGTGGGAGCCCTCAGCTTGTCTGCCTGCAACTAGACGGTCCCATCTGGGGGTGATGGGAGACAGTGACAGATCATCAGGCATTAGATTCTCATAAGGAACACACAACCTAGCTCCCTCGCATGTGCAGTTCACAACAGGGTTTGTGCTCCTGTGAGAATCTAGTGCCACCGCAGATCTGAAAAGAGGTGGGGCTCAGGCAGCAATGCTCACTAGCTCACTGCACACCTCCTGCCGGACACGGACTGGAACTGGTCCAGCCCAGGGGTTGGGGACCCCTGATGTAAGGAATAGTCAGAGGCTAACATGCACACAGGCACGGGAAATGGACAGGACCTGCCCAGGTTGCATGAGGGCTGGATTGTGTGTCCCTGGAATGACGTCCCACCGTCTCCTATCGTGGTCTGCAGGTCTAGGGAACTCAGTCTCCTGGAATGGGTCAGTGTATCGTCAGTCATCCTCCCTGTATCTTTAACCAGTTTTATTTCTGCTTGCATTTTACTGATGTTTTCTTCTTCTTCCTTTTTTTTTTTTGGTCAGAAATTATCCGGCAAGCTTTCATTAACATGGCCAAAAAACATTTTGGTGAATTTTTCAACCTTAACCAAACTGTTCAGGTAAGCACCCAGAGTTTACTTGCTAGTCACCTGGACCACTGACTGGCTGTTTAACCTTGAGAGAAGTTGGATATTCACTGTTGTTTGGAACCATGAGGCCAGGGATGCAATGGCAGGCTGGCAGGGCTGGCGGGGCTGGCGACTCCGGGAGCACCTGCCTGCCTGGCTTCTGCTCAGGAGGCAGCTTCACTCTCCAGGAGAAATGAAAGGAGGCCCGTGCCCTGCCATCTGTTCTGCACGACCTTACGCAGGACATGGGGCTCCACCGAGGACTGGCTGGTAGGCTGAATCTTTTTCAATCATAAAGCACAGCATTGTTTACTAGTCCTACTCCTAAATTTGTATGTTTGACTCAAAGATGTTGCCATAGCTCTGTGGGTTTCTACTTAGCAACTCTTCCCCCGAGTTACTACCTTCAGCAAAAGCAAGAGAGGGCATGTGCCACTTGGGCTGTAGATAAAATTCCTCTTCGGCCCAGGCCTGGGCTAGTGGATTAAAATCTCATTCCATAGTGCAGGCAAGCAAGAAGGACAATTTCTGTCATTGTTCTGTCATGTAAATTAATTTCTTCTTTCACCCTTTTTGCCTGTTGGTGAAAATTAAATCTCAGCTCTGACTCCTGCCCACTTTGTCAGGGGCCGTGTCTGAGTCCCGGATGCCTGCTCATGGGGTGGGTGACCTGCCTGGTCCCTAGTCACCAAGATGTCCACTGTCCTTCCCGGGCCTTGGTCCCCTTGGTCCCTGAGCTCCTGCCCAGCCCCGCCGGAACACAGGAAACGCTCGGGGCCATGGGAACTCTGGCATCCACCAAGGGCCTTCACCTCTTTTGTGCTGCCCTTGGATAGACACAGCCTTGCAGCAGCTCCTGGCTCCACACCAGGGACTGCGGGGCTCTCCAAGGCCATGGCCTGCACACTGCCCTCAGCCACAACAGAGCCTGGGGGGCTCGCTGCCTCCTGTGTCACAAATCTTGAGGAGTGCGGCACAGGCCAGTTCTGCTCCCAGAGGGTCTACTGTCCTTTGTTGTGTAGACCGAAAAGCGACTGAGGCAGATCTGCCTCAATCCGAGGTTTATTTTGCCCAGGTCGAGGATGTACCTGGGAAAAAGAAACACAAGTTCCAGTGCGATCTATGACCTGTGCTTTTCCTAAAAAGGGTTTAGGGGAACTTCAGTATTTTAAAAGGAAAGAGCGAGCAGGTGGGGAAGAAAGAAGGAAGGAGGGTAGGCAATGAGGCAATAAGGCAGAGGTCACCCTCGTGTAAGGCTCTGACCAGCACTCAGTGAATCTATGTGTTATATGTGAAAAGAAAGGCGTGGAGAGAAAGTCAATCATGCATTTCATCTCGCGCTCAGTAAATCTACATTTTACATCGGATAAAGTGCGCATGTGAAATCGCAGCTTCTGTTTGAGAACAAAAGAAAGGCAGTTAACTTTCCCTTTGGTATAGTAAGTTTGGGGTCCCAAGAGTCTATTTTTCTTTCACAGTTGTCACATATACTCCAAAAAGAAAAAAAAAAAGAAAGAATGAACGAACCAGCACCTGTGAAACTTCATCTCTGAAACTCACTCTTTCACTCTCAAGCCACTGCTTCTGCCTTCAGTTTTAAAAAGTCCATTTGAAACTCAAAAGCCTAGGCCAGGTGTGGTGGCTCATGCCTGTAATCCTAGAACTTTGGGAGGCCGAGGCGGGCAGATCACTTAAGGTCAGGAGTTCGAGACCAGCCTGGCCAACCTGGTGAAACCCTTCTCTCTACTAAAAATACAAAAATTAGCCAGAAATCACTTGAACCTGGGAGGCAGAGGTTACAGTGAGTCGAGATTGTGCCACTGCACTGCAGCCTGGGCAACAAAGCGAGACTCCATCTCAAAAAGAAAAACAAAAAGAAACCCAAAGCCAGGACATGACAGTCTTAGTTCAAGCTTCTATCACAAAGTCCCACAGACTGCATGTGTCTTATTAACAATAAAAAATTGTTTCTCATGGTTCCAGAGGCTGGGAGCCTGAGATCAATGTGTGGGCATGGTCAGGTGGCAGTGAGGGCTCTCTTTCAGGTAGCGGACGGCCACCACCTTCTTGTATATCCTCATACGGTGGAAAGAGCCCTCTCTGGGGTTCCTTTATAAGGGCCTCAGTCACATTCATGAGGCTCTACCCTCAGGACTAATTGCCTCCCACCTCCCAATACCATTACCTTTCTACTTTGGTTTCAACATGTAAATTGGGGGGTGGGGGACACAAATGTTCAGTCTGTGGCAGTGACCCTGTGACCCCCCTTCTCTGCTACATCACCTCTTTCTTTCCTTTTTTTTTTTTTTTTTTTTTGAGATGGAGTCTCACTCTGTCACCCAGGCTGGAGTGCACTGGCGCCGTCTCGGCTTACTGCAATATCTGCCTCCTGGGTTCAAGTGATTCTCCTGCCTCAGCCTCCCAAGTAGCTGGGATTACAGGCGCCTGCCACCATACCCGGCTAATTTGTGTATTTTTAGTAGAGATGGGGTTTCGTCATGTTGGCCAAGCTGGTCTTGAACTCCTGACCTCAGGTGACCCACCTGCCTCAGCCTCCCAAAGTGCTGGGATTACAGGAATGAGCCACCACGCCTGGCCTTTTTGAGACAGAGTTTTGCTCTTGTCATCCAGACTGGAGTGCAATGGCGTGATAGCTCACTGCAACCTCTGCCTCCCAGGTTCAAGCCATTCTCCTGCCTCAGCCTCCCAAATAGCTGAGATTACAGGCATGTGCCACCACACCCAGCTAATTTTGTATTTTTAGTAGAGATGAGGTTTCATGATGTTGGCCAGGTTGGTCTCGAACTCCTGACCTCAAGTGATCCACCCTCCTCGGCCTCCCAAACTGCTGGGATTACAGGCATGAGCCACCATGCCCAGCCAACCTCTTTCTTCCTTGACTGCATGAGTGAAGTAGGAGTCCTGGGATTCCTGGGAAACAGGTATATCACACTTTTATCCCAGTGTTCGTCAGCACTGGAACCATTCTAGCAGAAGTAGCGCCCCAGGAATGACTGACACCGTCCTAACAGTATGGACTAAGCCTGTTCCTGATGAAAGAGCAGAAAGCTGGTGGTATAGGAGGGACCGGGGATGGCCTGAGAGGAAGAAAGGGCAGGAGAGAAGGTATGCTGCAGGTGGGGACTGAGGAAACTGGGTTCATAAGGACAGAAAAGGGCAAAGTGGGACTTTCTAAAAATCATCATTTCAAGTCTCAGGACTTCTTTGACCTCGGATTCATTTTATTTCTGAGTTCAAATAGTACTTCCGAATTTGTTTAAGCCAACAGGAAAGAAGAAAAAGAAGTAATGTGTTTGTCTTTCTTATCTAACCAGAGCAAGATTGAAGACATAAAAGTGAAATACATAGAAAAGGCAGAAAACATGATCCAACTTCAGTTCAGAATGGAGCAGATGGTTTTTTGTCAAGATCAGATTTACAGTGTTGTTCTGAAGAAAGTCCGAGAAGAGATTTTTAACCCTCTGGGGAAGCCTTTACAGAATATGAAGTTGAACTCTCATCTTCCCAGTAATGAGTCTTCAGTTTCCTCCTTTACTGAAATAGGCATCCACCTGAATGCCTACTTCTCGGTGAGTTCCCGGAGGGGCAGGAGCCGTGGTCTCTGGCATTTGCAGAGCTGAGTAGGGGCTATGCTAACCTAGAGAGGCTTTGCTGAGGGAAGGAGGGAGGGACCACTACAATGTATTAAGCCCTTTTGTACTATGATAAACTACTTATATATTTTCTCATTTATAATTTTACATGAACCCTGTGAAGGCACTTTTAATTAATTTGCCCACAATCAATTTTTAAAGTGGCAGAGCGTGTACTCAAAATTAATTCTGACCCCAAAATTCCTTATATTTCATATGCAGTCCATGAATTACAAAATTACTATGATCAGAATACAGCAAAATACAACAAACGTCAACGATAGTGACTATAAACCAGCTTTCCTTGGTGTTCAGAAGGCACTAACGTGCCACGCTTGCCAGCGCCACAGGATAGGAATGAAATTTCCTTTCCCTAGATTCTGTGACCCAATGAACTTTTTGGCCTCTGACTGTCTATCCAATATGCAAGTAGCACTGTGCCCAGGAAGAAAAAATAGCCTTTAAACTGCAAAGACACCCACCTCCCGAAGCCCTTTCGCACTCAGAATAGAGTGGTTTCCCTGCCACGGGCACCTGGCTGCCAGGCACACTGGCTGTGCCTATGAAGATGGAATGAGGGGAGGATTCCAAACGGCCCTGGTGCACACCCAGAAGGGAGCCAGGGGAGTCCTGGGCTGGGGGCGGAGTTTCTCCAGCAGGGAGGAGCTGTGGGGATGCCCAGAGGTGATACGGGCTTGCTAGCCTACCAGGGGGCTTCTTAGTGCTAGAGGGGATGCCTGGAAGTAAAGAGGGGTCACTGCAAATAGAACCTTCATGGGGCTTGATGCTGACCACTGGAGTGGAGTTGGGCGAGGCCACCAGGGCTTCGCAGGGTGACCATGTGCGCACCCAAGAACTCCATGACTTCTCTCTGCAACCACAGGCCTTGGGCTGAGACCACTCCAGCAAACCCTTCTTTCTCCCTCTTCCAGGAGACCAGCAAACGTCTCGCCAACCAGATCCCATTTATAATTCAGTATTTTATGCTCCGAGAGAATGGTGACTGCTTGCAGAAAGCCATGATGCAGATACTACAGGAAAAAAGTCGCTATTCCTGGCTGCTTCAAGAGCAGAGTGAGACTGCCACCAAGAGAAGAATCCTTAAGGAGAGAATTTACCGGCTCACTCAGGCGCGGCACGCACTCTGTCAATTCTCCAGCAAAGAGATCCACTGAAGGGCGGCGATGCCTGTGGTCGTTTTCTTGTGCGTCTCAATCGTTCTAAGGGGAGTCGGTGCAGGATGCCGCTTCTGCTTTGGGGCCAGACTCTTCTGTCACTATCTGTGTCCATCTCTACTGTACTCCCTCAGCATCAGAGCATGCATCAGGGGTCCACACAGGCTCAGCTCTCTCCACCACCCAGCTCTTCCCTGACCTTCACGAAGGGATGGCTCTCCAGTCCTTGGGTCCTGTAGCACACAGTTACAGTGTCCTAAGATACTGCTACCATTCTTTGCTAATTTGTATTTGTATTCCCTTCCCCCTACAAGATTATGAGACCCCAGAGGGGGAAGGTCCAGGTCAAATTCTTCTTTTGTATGTCCAGTCTCTTGCACAGCACCTGCAGCATTGTAACTGCTTAATAAATGACATCTCACTGAACGAATGAGTGCTGTGGAAGTGATGGAGATACCTGAGGCTATCGCGCAAGCCCAGGCCTTGGGCATTTAGTGACCATTAGCTGGTCCCTTTCAGATCCAGTGGCCATGCCCCCTGCTTCCTATGGTTCACTGTCATTGTGTTTCCCAGCCTCTCCACTCCCCACCAAGAAAGGAGCCTGAGTGATTCTCTTTTCTTCTTGTTTCCCTGATTATCATGAGCTTCCATTGTTCTGTTAAGCCTTGAAGAGGAATTTAATAAAGCAAAGAAACTTTTTAAAAATGTAGCCGGGTTCAGTGACTCATACCTGTAATCCTAGCTACTCAGGTGGCTGAAGCAGGAGGATCCCTTGAGCCCAGGAGTTTGAGGCTGCAGTGAGCCACAACTGCACCATGCACTACAGCCTGGGTGACAGAGTGAGAGTGAGACTCTGTCTCTGAATACACACACACACACACACACACACACACACACAGAGAGAGAGAGACAGAGAGAACTTCACACCAGTGATCATCATGATGGGTCATTTTCTTTTCTTCTTCGTATTTTCCTGTATGTTCCAAATGATGAACATATAGATTCCTTAATAAAAAGACAATAGAATAAATATCATTACTGATTTGTTTTAAAACCCAAGTTTGAGATGGAAAGAGTGCCTCAAAATCATTCAGCTTTGTTCAGGGGTACAGACAAGAAAGATTACATGAATTTCTTTCTTCATTTGCTGTAAAAGATGTCGGAAAAGAAAGTTCAAGTCAAAAATCACAGCTTGACCAACATCCCCAAGAGGTCTCTTGCAGAGGTCTCTTTGATTTGTGTTCAGATGCTAGTGTATTAGTCTGCTATAGCTGCCATAACAAATATCACATGCTGGGTGGCTTAAGCTACAGAAATTCATTTCCTCCCACCTCCAGAGGCTGGAAGTGTCTGAGATCAAAGTGTTGCTAGGTTTGGTTTCTCCTGAAGTTTCTCTCCTTGGCTTGCAGACTGCCACCTTCTCACCAGGCCTATGCTTGGCCTCTCTCTTTTCTCTTACAAGGACCCCAGTCCTCTTGAATCAGGTCCCCACCCTTAGGGCTTCATTTAAGCTTGATCACCTCTTTAAAGACCCTACCTCCAAATGCAGTCACATTGGGAGTTAAGGCATCAACATAGGAATTTGAGGGTGGGGGCATAATTTGTTCCATTACAGCAAGTAAGAAAATAGATGTGTGCATTCTGAACACAAAACTCCAGCAATGACCAAAAACTTGGAAAAAGGTATCTCTAATTCAAAAGCAGCAGATCTGGCCTGAAGCAAACCAAATGATCGTGGAAAGGCTGACATTGATTGGTTGCTTGCAATCCTCCAAACGTGGAATTTGGGAATATATTCCAGTTACCTATTGCTGTGTAACAATCACCCCAAAACTTAATGGCTTAAAACAGCAGATGTATTCTTTCTCTGGATTCTGTGGGAAGTCTGTGTTGTTCCCCTGCGTGTCTCACCTGGGCTCACCCATGCATCACAGTCACACAGAAGCTAGACGAGGCTGGGAGGTCCAAGGGAGCCTCACTCTTCAAACTACATTTCCATAAGGAACACTTGGGTTTCATTAGCACTGATTTCCAAAATTAAGAATGTCAACCTAAAAGGAAGAAGCTGGCTATTTTTTTTTTTTCAGAGGGAAAATGGTGGGTAAGAGGCAGGACTAATGTGCAGTTTCCACTTGGATGGATAGAACAGCATGTGGAGACTCACATTATGAGCTTTTTCTCCAAGAACCACTGCAGGAACATACCAGGAAAACCAAAAGAATTCACAGACCCTTTGAAAGAGGTGGCTTGTCACTGCAAATACTGCAACACAGCCGAAAAACTGTGAGCAGCCGAAATGTAAGAGGGGAAAGCATCTCCAAACACACATCCCCTCTCCCAAAAATCCAGATCATGGGGGAAGGATTTAACAGTACCTAGAGCTGAAATAAATTTAGAGAGCTGAGTGAAATATAAAGTAGTAGAAGCAGTGGGAAGAGCCCTTCAGGCACTCCTGGTCCCCAGGGAAACCCAGGGAAGCCATTTCTGACTTTAATCTCACAGGGGTCCCTGGGGAGGGCAGCCAGTGGAAGTGGGGAAGGGCCACAGGGAAGGAGACTTCCAGCTGAACTTTGTAATAATGCTGATTGTGAATTTTCCTGGACAGCATCCAGGGCAGGGAGAAGGGGAAATGGGAAGTGCAGGTAGGAGCACAGAAGCCATGACAGGTGGGGAGGGGCGTGGCCTGAAAACCCTGCTTGCTTTCTCAACAGGGAGGCTTGTAACCTGGGGCAAGACCTCAGTCCTGTGCACTAGAGGCCTGGATATAAATTCGGCTCTGTTGGATGTTGGGGGAGCATGGTGGGAGTGAGACTGGCCTTCTTGGCTGCATGGAAGCTGGATGAGGCCTGTCACTGCCAGCTTTCCCTCACCTTCCTGGTGTCCTGTATGACACAGCAGAAGCAGACATAATCACCCTGGGAATGTATCTCCATAAGCCTGAGAAGCACACCCCATCACCCACAGCAGCCATAACAAGCTCTGCCCAAGGAGAAGCTCCGCCTAACCCTGCCCCACCTGATGGTCTTTCTCTACCTGCCCTGGTATTCAAAGACAAAAGCCATAACCTCGTGGGAGCTCTATGGCCCCACCCGTCACTTAAGAAACAGAAATACTTGTCCAGGCAACCTTAGGGCAAGCTTGTATCCTCCCTATACTATGGCAGCTATTGCCCTCTTTGTAGCGCCACCTCTTGGCTGGAGGCCAACCCACTCAAGCCATTACAGCAACTCATAACAGAACAACCCTGCCCCAAGAGAAAAAGAAAACAGCAGCTAATTCCACTGCCTGTAATATCCTGGCTAGCCAGAGGTCTCGAGTCTGTCCACGTGACAACTTCACTGCTAGCATAACCAGCATTTGAGAAAACCAGCATACTAAACAAAATTACAAGCAAGGACACTCACAGAGTCCACTTCACTCCCCTGCTACCTCCACCAGGGCAGGTGCTGGTATCCGTGGCTGAGAGACCTAAAGACGTATCACATCACAGGGCTTTTTTCAGACACTCTCAGTACTAGCTCAGAGCCTGGTAGCTCCGCTGGGTGGCTAGACCTTGAAGAGTAATAAAAATCACTGCTGTCCAGCTCTCAGGAAGCACCATCCCTAGGAGAAGGGGGAGAGCACCACATCAAAGGATCACCCTGTGGGACAAAAGAATCCAAACAGCAGCCCTTGAGTCCCAGATCTTTCCTCTGACATAGTCTGCCCAAATGAGAAGGAACCAGAAAAACAATTCTGGTAATACGACAAAACAAGTTTCTTTAACACCCTCAAAAGATCACACCAGCTTATCAACAATGGATCCAAACCAAGAATAAATCTCTGAATTCCTAGAAAAAGAAATTAGAAGGTTGATTATTAAGCTACTCAAGGAGGCACAAGAAAGGTAAATACCAACTAAAAGAAATTTACAAAATAATACAGGATATGAATGAAAAAATCTCCAGAGAACTAGATAGCATAAATAAAAAACAATCACAACTTCTGAAAGTTGAAGACACACTTAAAGAGAAATGGAAAATACACTGGAAAAAGTTTCAACAGTTGAATGAAACAAGCAGAAGAAAGAACTTCAGAGCTCAAACACAAGGCTTTCAAATTAACCCAATCTGACAAAGACTAAGAGAAAAAATAATTGTGATGAACAAAGCCTCAGAGAAGTTTGGAATTACGTTAAACAACCAAACTTAAGAATAATTGGTGTTCCTGAGTAAGAAGAAAAATATAGAAGTTTGCAAAACTTATTTGAGGAAATAATTGAGAAACAATTACCTGACATTGCTAAAGATCTAGACATCCAGCTACAAGAAGCTCTAAGAACACCTGGGAAATTCATTGCAAATAGATCATCACCTGTGCACATAGTTGCCAGGTTATCTAAAGTTAAGACAATGGAAAGAATCTTAAGAGGTATAAGGCAAAAGCATTAGGGTGAAAGAAAAACCTATCACATTAACAGCAGATTTCTCAGCAGAAACACTACAAGCTAGAAAGGAATGGGGTCCTATCTTTAGCCTCCTTAAACAAAATAATTATCAGTCAAGAATTTTGTATCTAGCAAAACTAAGCTTCATAAATGAAGGAGAAATAGTCTTTTTCAGACAGACAAACGCTGAGAGAATTCACCATTACCAAGCCGGCACTACAAGAACTGCTAAAAGGAATTCTAAATCTTGAAACAAAACATGGAAATACACCAAAATAGAACCTCCTTAAATTATAAATCTCACATGGCCTATAAAACAGCAACACAATGGAAAAAAAAAAAAAGGTATTCAGACAACAACTAGCACAATAAATAGAATAGTACCTCACATCTGAACACTAATGTTGAATGTAAATGGCCTAAATGCTTCATTTAAAAGATACAGAATTGCAGAATGGATAAGAATTCAACAACCAAGTATCTGCTGTCTTCAAGAGAAACACCTAACGCATAAAAACTCACAAAACTTAAGGTAAAGGGGTGGAAAAATATATTCCATGCAAATAGACACCAAAAGCAAGCAGGAGTAGCTATTCTTATACCAGACAAAACAGATTTTAAAGCAACAACAGTTAAAAAAAAAAAAAGACAAAGAGGCACATTATATAATGATAAAAGGACTAGTCCAACAGGAAAATATCACAATCCTAAATATATATGCACCTAACACTGGAGCGCCCAAATTTATAAAACAATTATGACTGGACCTAAGAAATAAGATAGACAGCAACACAATAATAGTGGGGGGATTTCAATACTCCACTGACAGCACTAGACAGGTCATCAAGACAGAAAGTCAACAAAGAAACAACGGACTTAAACTATACCCTAGAATAAATGGACTTAACAAATATGTACAGAATATTCTAACCAACAGTATACATTATATTCATCAGCACATGCAACATTCTCCAAGGTAGACCATATGATAATCACAAAACAAGTCTCAATAAATTTAAGAAAATTGGAATTATATCATGCACTCCCTCAGACCACAGTGGAATAAAATTGGAAATCAACTCCAAAAGGAACTCTCAAAACCATGCAAACACATGGAAATTAAATAATCTGCTGCTGAATGATTGTTGGGTCAAGCATGAAATCAAGATGGAAATTAAAAGATTCTTTGAACTGAATGATCATAGTAGTGACACAACCTGTCAAAACCTCTGGGATACAGCAAAAGTGGTGCTAAGATGAAAGTCCACAGCATTAAATACCTACATCAAAAATAGACAAGCACAAATGGACAATCTTAAGTCACATCTCAAGGAACTAGAGAAATAAGAACAAAACAAACCCAAACCCAGCAGAAGAAAAGAAATAAAGATCAGAGCAGAACTAAATGAAATTGAAACAAAAAAATTCAAAAGGTAAATGAAACAAAAAGCTGGTTCTTTGAAAAGATAAACAATATTGATAGACCATTAGCAAGATTAACCAAGAAAAGAAGAGAGAGTATCCAAATAAACTCAGTCAGAAATAAAATAGGAGATAATACAACCAATAGCACAGAAATACAAAAGATCATTCAAGGATACTATGAACACCTTTATCCACACAAACTAGAAAATTTAGAGGAGATGGATAAATTACTGGGAATATACAACCCTCCTAGATTAAACCAGGAAGAAATAGAAACTCTGAACAGACTAATAACAAGTAGTGAGATTGAAATATTGGCAATTTGAAAACTTGAAACTATTCTAAAAGATAAAGAGGGAATCCTCCCTAAATCATTCTATGAAGCCAGTATCACCCTAATACCAAAACCAGGAAAGGACATAACAAAAAAAGAAAACTACAGACCAATATCCCTGATGAAATATGTAAAAATCCTCAACAAAATACTAGGTAACCAAATCCAACAGCATATCGAAAAGAATCCACCATGGTCAGGTGGGTTTTATACCATGGATGCAAGAATGTTTTAACATACGCAAGTCAATAAATGTGATACACCACATAAACAGAATTAAAAACAAAAATTACATAAGCATCTCAATAGATGCAGAAAAAGCATTTGACAAAATCCAGCATCCCTTTATGATAAAAACCCTCGGCAAAATCAGCATGGAAAGGACATACCTTAAGGTAATAAAAGCTATCCATGACAAACCCACAGCCAACATTATACTGAACGGGGAAAAGTTGAAAGCATTCCCCCTGAGAACTGGAGCAAGATAAGGATGCCCACTTCCACCACTTCTATCTATTCAACATCGTACTGGCAGTCCTAGCCAGAGCAATCAGACAAGAGAAAGAAATGAAAGGCATCCAAATCAGTAAAGAGTAAGTCAAATTGTCACTGTTCACCAATGATATGATTATATACCTAGAAAACCTTAAAATACTTGTCCAAAAAGCTCTTAGATCTGATAAATGAATTCAGTAAAGTTTCAGGATACAAAATCAATGTATACAAATCAGTAGCACTTCTATACACCAACAGCAACCAAGCTGAGAGCTGAGAGTGAAATCAGGAACTCAACCCCTTCACAATAGCTGCAAAAACAAATGAACAAACAAACTTAGGAATATACTTAACCAAGGAAGTGAAAGACCTCTACGAGGAAAAGTACAAAATCCTGCTGAAAGAAATCATAGACGTCACAAACAAATGGAAACATATCCCATGCACATGGATGGATAGAATCAATATTGTGAATACGACTGAAGGGGTGGGTTGCCCTCCACACCTGTGGGTGTTTCTCGTTAGGTGGAACGAGAGACTTGGAAAAGAAAAAGACACAAAGTATAGAGAAAGAAATAAGGGGGCCCAGGGGACCAGCGTTCAGCATATGGAGGATCCCGCCAGTCTCTGAGTTCCCTTAGTATTTATTGATCATTCTTGGGTGTTTCTCGGAGAGGGGGATGTGTCAGGGTCATAAGATAATAGTGGAGAGAAGGTCAGCAGATAAACACGTGATCCCGCCAGAGATCACTTTAGGAGGCCGAGGCGTGTGGATCACCTGAAGTCAGGGGTTCGAGACCAGCCTGGCCAACATGGTGAAACCCTGTCTCTACTAAAAATACAAAAACTAGCCAGGCGTGGTGGCGCATGCCTGTAGTCCCAGCTACACAGGAGGCTGAGGCAGGAGAATCGCTTGAACCCAGGAGGTAAAGGTTGCAGTGAGCCGAGATCGCTCCACTGCACTCCAGCCTGGATGACAAGAGTGAGACTCCATCTCAAAAAAAAAAAAAAAAAAAAAAAGATTTTGAGGGCAAAATATTTTGCTTTCCTTCAATGGCTGGGCCACCTGTACACAGTGCCTGAACCCAGGTCCTGCAGCCCCCAGCTCGGCTCTCCAAAGCTCACCAGTATCAAAGGATTTCGGCTTCTACTCCTCCCCGCAGGGCTCTCTGGTGAGACCCAGACAGACATAAAGGAAAAGTCCGGCCTTGACCTTGAGGGCCAAGAGCAACCGCATCCGACGCCAGCGCTCTCGTGCCCAGTTGCCAAGGGGTCACCTGAGGAAGGCCCTTAAAATACAGGTGCTAATGCAGGGGTCTTGGGATGGCCCCGGACCCTTCATTTCTAATAATTTCCGAGGTGAAGCCAATGCTGCTGTTCCAGGAATCACCCTTTGAGAAGCACGGGTCTATACCACACGCACAGAAGAGGAAACGAAACGAGGCAAAGGGAACCAGTCCTTGTACTCGCGCCCAGGCAGGACAAAGCGGGCAAGGGTGGGGGCGGGGTCACGGGCGCGGGCGCGGGCAGGCGGACGGACTTGCAGGCAATGCAGCCGGGAGGATGGGCAAGTTGTGGGATGCTCCGCCGTTCCGCGACCACCCGCCTCCCGGGCCCAGCAGAACCGGGTCCAGGCTGGGGGAGGTGCGAGTGGTGTTTGTGAGCGACACCGGCCCCTCCTTGTGGCACCGCCCCCTTCTTCCCCGCCCCCTGGATTCTGAAGCCTGAAGTCCTGCAATTTGACTTTTCCTTTCGGGAAACCAGGGAGCAGAAATGAAACTGAAACTGAATTGTCTGGGAAATTCGCGATGGGGGCAGGGAGGGCAGGGAGAAGTAAGCCCAGTGGAGGACCCCGAGGCCCGCGTTTGCAGGACCAGGGCCGGCCTTCCGATTCCCCATTCATTCATTCCAGAAGCACCGAACCACGCCGTGCCCGGATCCCAAGTGCAGCGACACCCAGCGTGGGCCTGGGGCTGCCGGTTGACCCGGTCCTCAGCCTGGTAGCAGAGGCCAGGCCAGTGCCACAAGTCCAGGCTCCACTGGGCCCTGCCTGTCCAGGAGCCTGTGGTGTCAGGCACGTAAGTCCACCTGGGCCTGGAGGAGGACAGCTGTGCAAAAGAAAATAACATCTCAGGACCCCCAGACTCCTTATGCCAAGGGAAACATCGAGCCTGGGAACTAAGCCATCAACCCTGCCATTCCTTTTCCCAAACAGATCCCTGTTAGAGGCGCATCCAGAGCAACTCCATCTTAAAACGAGGCTGATACCTACTGGGCTGCATTCCCAGACGGAAAAGGTATCCTAAGTCACAGGGTGAGACAGGAAGTCAGCACAAGGTCGTAAAGGTCATAAAGACCTTGCTCACAAAACAGGTTGCAATAAAGAAGCTGGTCAAAACTCACCACAACCGAGATGGCCACGAGAGTGACCTGTGGTTGTCCTCATTTTTACACTCCCACCAGCGCCATGACAGTTTACAAATGCCATGGCAACGTCAGGAAGTTACCCTATATGGTCTAAAAAGGGGAGGCATGAATAATCCACCCTCGTTTAGCATATCATCAAGAATAACCATAAAAATGGGCAACCAGCAGCCTCCAGGGTTGCTCTGTGGAGTAGCCATTCTGTTACTCCTTTACTTCAGGCAGGGGAGATGAATTTCCCTTTGAGCCCGTGGACAGAGGGCAGCCTGGCAGAGGGACGGGCATCAACAAAGCCTCTGAGTGTGACCTGGGTGCTGAGTTCAGGGATGGCAATGGGGGGACTGAGACTGGATCAGAAGTTGCCTGGAAGAAGAGAGGGCCATTCTCAAAGTATAAGAGTGTGAAACTTACCTGGTAGAAAAAAAAAAAAAAGAGTAACTGCCGTTTGTTTAATAGAGCGCACATCCTCTGCAATTCAGGTGGGAGGTTGTGAGCTTCCTAAGTACAGAAGCTGCCTCTTGATTTCAGCATAGCAAGGAGGTGCTGAAGAGCACAGGTTTGGAGAATAATCACCTGGATTGGAACCATAGCTCTACCAATATGGAACCCAGCTCCTGAGGCCTCAGTCTTCTCATGGAGAACATGGTGTGATAATCCTGCTCCGGGAGGGTGGCTGTTAAGGTGAGTGATTGCACACGAGTCCCTCTAGCTGATGTTACCGGGCGGTCCTTGTTTTTAGAGCTCCCAAGATGGCGGCGGGTGGCTTCCAAGATGGCGGCAAGCCTCTTGTTCTCTGACCTGGGGTTCTTGGCTTCACAGATTCCAACGAATGGAATCTTGGGGCATGCGGTGAGTGTTCTCCATTAGGACGAACCCGGCACTTAGCCATGCAGGAACGAACAATGGCAAGCCTTTAGCCCGATCGGGAGCGGCAATGGGTGCCTTGCTGGATCAGGAGCACAGCGGACACCCTGCCGGATCCAGAGGGTTGGAAATCAGTGGCGGGTCTGTGATGGCGGCAAACAGCAGCGGACAGCAAACAGCAGTGGTGGATGGCAGGTGAAAGCTCAGCTCCAGCCATAACAAACACCGACCAGAAGAGTGTGCAGTTGCAAGATTTAACAGAGTGAAAACAGATATCTCATACAAAGGGAGGGAACCCAAAGGCGGTTGCCATTGCCGGCTCCAATGCCTGGGTTTATATCTCCATCACTGTCCCTTCCCCTGTGCTCTCAGGTGATAGATGATTGGCTATTTCTTTACTTCTTGTTTTTGCCTAATTAGTATTTTAGTGAGCCCTCTTTACTACCTGATTGGTTGGATGTGAGCTAAGTTGCAAGCCCTGTGTTTAAAGGTGGATGTGGTCACCTTCCCAGCTAGGCTTAGGGATTCTTAGTGGGCCTAGGAAATCCAGCTAGTCCTGCCTCTCACTGACACCTAACACATACTACATGCTCAGTAGACATGAGCTATTATTGCATGACTGCTGAATTACACCCCAAAACAACCACCTATACTCCCCAGGGCCCTGCCATATCATATGCATATTAGAGGCAATGAAGCACCAAAATCTAAGGCCAGGGAGGGACTGGGGTGGGCAAAGGAAATGCCTAGGGCTTTAAAACTTAAGGAGGCATTGCAGCAACTGGGAGTGAGCTATGTGTGCTGTGTTTCCTGGGCAGGGCGCCTCACTGCCCTTCCGGGTCCTACCCTGGCTGAGGCTGTGCCTCTATCTGGTTATCAGTTGCCTGCAGCTCTTTCTGATTTTGTTCGTGAACAAGGGCCTTAGGGGAAGCCTCCCGCTGTTGGAAGCAGCAGCAGCATCACCCAGAGTGAAGTCTCTGTTCACATGAGTGCCAGCTCTGCTCACACCTACCCTGGGTTCCCAAGGCACTGTTCCTGCTTCAGAAAGCATCAGCTCCATCTGCTCACAGCCCCTCAGGATGTGCTGTTGCCTGGGTTCTTGACTAGGAAGTAACAGGCCCAGAGGGGTTGAGTGTGTGTGTGTGTGTGTGTGTGTGTGTGTGTGTGTGCTGAGGTGAGGTCATCGCTAATTCCTGGGAGAACTTGTGTTCCCCTTGGATGAACGCCTTGGATGAAGAACCCCTTGGATGGGGTTGCCCAGCCCTAGGAGTGGATCCTGCAAAGCAAAATAGACTTCAGCACAGGGAGCAGGCTGGGGGGCTCCTCCCCGTCTTGTAGGTGCAACAGTATTGAATTTGATTTGAACCAGGTTTCCCCTGACCCCAGGACCTAAAGCTGGGGCAGGTTCTGGGCCTTGGGGTTGGTTGGGGGTGACCCTTCCTAATCATGGAAGTCTTTAGTGGGGGCTTGTAAGGGACTATGAGCTGAGCTAAGGAGAATGGAGGTAGGGTGCCAACTCTCATGCACGTCCGTGTGAAGAGACCACTAGACAGGCTTTGTGTGAGCAACATGGCTGTTTATTTCACCCGGGTGCAGGTGGGCTGAGTCCAAAAAGAGTCAGCAAAGGATGGTGGATTATCATTAGTTCTTATAGGTTTTGGGATAGGCAGTGGAGTTAGGAGCAATGTTTTGGGGGGCAGGGGGCGGATCTCTCAAAGTACATTCTCAAGGGTAGGGAGAATTACAAAGAACCTTCTTAAGGGTGGGGGAGATTACAAAGTACATTGATCAGTTAGGGTGGGGCAGGAACAAATCACAATGGTGGAATGTCAGCAGTTAAGGCTATTTTTACTTCTTTTGTGGATCTTCAGTTACTTCAGGCCAGCTGGATGTATACGTGCAAGTCACAGGGGATGTGATGGCTTGACTTGGGCTCAGGGGCCTGACACCAACCGCTCCCAAAGGGAAATGCCGTCTCCCACTCGCAGCCAGTGAGCCAGGAATGAGAGCTCCCAAAGGGAGGGCCACCCATGGGTCTGCTTGACGCAGCCCTCCCCAACCCCTTTCATCCGTTCCAGTAAAACTCTAGCCAAGGAAGACAAAGAGACCTGTGGAGACCAAAAGAGAATTTTTTCTTTTTGGAGACGGAGTCTCGCTCTGTCGCCCAGGCTGGAGTGCAGTGGCGCAATCTCGGCTCACTGCAAGCTCCGCCTCCCGGGTTCCCGCCATTCTCCTGCCTCAGCCTCTCCGAGTAGCTGGGACTACAGGCGCCCGCCACCACGCCAGGCTAATTTTTTTGTATTTTTTAGTAGAGACGGGGTTTCACCGTGGTCTCCATCTCCTGACCTCGTGATCCGCCCGCCTCGGCCTCCCAAAGTGCTGGGATTACAAGCGTGAGCCACCGCGCCCGGCCAAAAGAGAACTTTTAATTCGGGCCGACAGCAGGCTCATGCCCAAAATGGCTGCCAACCCCAACAAAGAAAGCAGCTTGCTTATACGTCGTTTGAGATGGGAAAAACAAGGTAGGATACAGGTTTCAGACAAAGACAGTAAATCACTTAACCCATGACAATTCTGAGGAAACTGGCGATTTAGTTATACTGACTAGTCATCATCCAAGCTGAACTAGAGTTGGAGGCTGGGGTCCGGAGGCGGGTGATAAGCTTTCGAGATAAGCTTGCATCTGCAACTCCTTATAATGCTGGGAGGGGCTGCTTAAAATTTTAGCCTATGTGCTACTTCTAAATAGCTTATACTAAATGTTAACTATTACCTATGTTATGTTTATTATTTTAAGCTTTATTATTACTATTTTATTTATTTTATTTTCCTTCCACACACCCGTTTCCACCCTGGAGAGACCAGATGAGCCAGATTCCAGGGAGGCCTAGAAGTGGGCAAGGGGAAACGGGAAAGGAGGAAGATGATATGGGTGCGTCTGGTTAGGGGTGGGAGTGCTGGACGGAGTTCGGGACAAGAGGGGCTCTGCAGCCATTGGCACACAATGCCTGGTAGTCCCTGCTGGTGCTGGGATCATCCCAGTGAGCCCTGGGAGGGAACTGAAGACCCCCAATTACCAATGCATCTGTTTTCAAAACTGACGGGGGGAAGGGCATGCCTAGGTTCAAGGATATGTGCAGGCTTGGATGACTCCGGGCCATTAGGGAGCCTCTGTTGCACCTTGATCCTCAGACGGGCCTGATGAGACGAGCTTCTGATTCAGCAGGCCTGGGTTCGGCCCCGAGAACCAGCGTCTCCCGCGAGTTCCCGGGAGGCAGCTGCTGCAGGAGCGGGGCCAGGAGCTAGGTTTCGTTTCTGCGCCCGGAGCCGCCCTCAGCACAGGGTCTGTGAGTTTCATTTCTTCGCGGCGCGGGGCGGGGCTGGGCGCGGGGTAAAAGCGGCGGAACGAGAGCGGAGGCCGCACTTCCGCACTGCGCGGGGACCGGTGAGTGTCGCTTCTGGGGCCAGTGCCCAGTAACCGCGCTAGGAGCGCGGAGAAGGGCATTGGGAGAGCGGCGTTCGTGGCGGAGACTAGCGCTCCGGAGCACGGGCACGGCGGGGGCACCTTCTCGACTGCTAGTAACAATGATGATCATAGCAAGGGCGCTGATGGGCGGTCTCGGAGCACGCCTGATTCTGATTCCCACCAGGCTGCCCAGGCTCCTGATGACTCATCAGAAACATCCCCCTAACCCGCGGCCTTCCTGCAGGAGAGGTTGGGAAGGGGTGGGGGACGGGGCTCGGGGGAGGTCTCCGAGGCACTCTAGTAAGCGGGGAAGGGCGCCGGGAAACTTTCAGATCCACGGCTGCGCGGGCCACGAGCCCACCCGAACGCCGACCACCGCTTTCCGTCGACTTCTATTTCCTGCGAACGCGCGAAAGCAAACCCAAGTCAGAGTGCGGAGGTCGCCGGGGAGGGAAGGTTCAAGGAGTTCTCGCCGATCCTGCTGAATAAAGGGGGTTCCGAGCTGGGCCGAGATGGGGCATGCGCGGGAAGACCCCTGCCCGCTGTTCCCCGCCACCGCCCCAGTGGATGCCATGCCTGGGGCCTCCCCGGCGCGTGGGGCTGACGCACCCTCTGGCCGGGATCGTGGAGTGGGTGCGGTGGACGAAGGGAAGCAGGACAGTCCCGGGGGTGGCAGAAGGAGCCCGGGCACAGCTGAGACCTGCGCTCCCACCCCACCAACACTCACAGCGGGTGACTGCCGAGCTGGGCAATTGTGATGGCCCAAGTTATTTGGTCAAATTTTAAATCGCGTTTGTTATTGGGAAGTAGAGTCCAGTGATACTAACCACGCCTCGACCTCCACCCCCGGTGTCAGTCCTAAAGGGCTCCTAAAATGGCTGTGTCATCTTTCAGCCTTGGACCGCAGTTGCCGGCCAGGAATCCCAGTTTCGCGGTGGACACGCCTCCCACTGCCTCCCTCGCGCCCTTGCCGCCCACCTGCTCACCCAGCTCAGGGGCTTTGGTAGGTAGCAGTGCATTTGGTCTAAAGTGCAAGATGTTCTCTCTTTTATTCATAACGAATTTAAATGCCAGCGGGGTTTGAGGGGAAAATCGCTTTCAGAAGAAAAGGTGAATGTCAGTCCTGCAAGAGTTAGTTTTAAAACTAGACTGGATTGGCACATGTATACCTATGCAACAAACCTGCACGTTCTGCACATGTACCCCAGAACTTAAAAGTATATAAAAAAAGAAAAAACTAGACTGGATTATGTTGGGGAAGTGTAGACGCTTGCATCTTGGGCATTTCCTAGAACGTAGGCAGTAGGTGGTCCTTATTAGGGGTTTTGGGAGAGGAGGGGGGCTGAATCCTACCTCCCATCCCTGCTCCTCTATGGGGTCTGAGCTGAGGAAGCTTCACCACAAGGAGAGAAACCCCCTGACAACCCTGGATGCCACCTTTACCCTCATTGCAGGAATTCCGTGGTCACACTGCTGGGAGATCGGTTCTGGGTCTGAAGGCTGCAGGAAAACTCCCCTTCCCTGAAATCTGGAGTGGAGAACGCCGCCATCCAGCCACCATTCCAAGGTACAGCAGAAATGAAGTGGGTCATTGGGTTCTTTTTTTTCTTTCTTTCTTTCTTTTGAGACAAGGTCTCACTCTGTCGCCCAGGCTGGAGTGCAGTGGCGCCATCTCAGCTCACTGCAACCCCCGCCTCCCAGGTTCAGGCGATTCTGGTGCCTCAGTCGCCTGAGTAGCTGGGATTACAGGCACACATCACCACACCTGGCTAATTTGTACGTGTTTAGTAGAGACAGCATTTCACCATGTTGGCCAGGCTGGTTTCAAATTCCTGGCCTCAAGCGATCCACCCGCCTTGGCTTCCCAAAGTACTGGGATTACAGGCACGAGCCACTGCACCCAGTCAGGTTCATTTTAGTTGTTATGTTAACCGGGTTTCCTCCACCTGTGCGCTAACTTTCACTTTCCCAAAAGGTTTCAGGATGACCCAGTAGGCAATGAGTGATTCTCGAATTCAGGATTTACTGTGAGAGATTCACACAGACAATTGAGCAGACATTCACAGTACAATGATTAAAGGGAGTGATTAGGGTAAGGACCCACAGTGGAGGCTCCGGAGGCCAGCCCACTGACAGCCACTCCAGGGAGTCCAGAAGTTCCTCTCTAGTGCTTGGTGGTGGAGGGAAATCTGTCCCCCCAGGGGCCTCGTCCTGGGCTGCCCAGCTGCCAAAGTCAGGAAGAAGCTTTCAGAAATCTCACTGCCAAGATTCCGAAAATGCTTCAGACATTGCCAGTCCCTCGCTGCTTTTGCGATCCTCCACGGGTGTGCGTGCCACTGGGTCCTTATCCACTGGGATCTCTGGAGGCATTGGGCCACAGAAAGTGTTCCCTCATCCTCTTAGTCTACCACACACATGCTTACCACTTTGAAGAAAAACCCCTTCCCTATGAGCGAAAGTGAGAAACACGTATGTTTATTGTTTCTAAAGAAAAAAGCTTACTATAGGCTTAATGCCACCTAATATGAGTGCCTCCATTTTGAGACATTAGGGTCACAAGTCATTATTATGTTTCATGGGCACAAACCTGCCCTGGGCAGGGACGGAAGGAAGCCCCTGCACAGGGGCAGTTGCTCAGCATGTGAGAAGAGCCTGGTGCATAACCCCATCCACGCCACCTAACACCTCAGGCTCTGACCAGTGGGGCTGTGCAGTAGTGAGTGGGTGGAGGGCTGGAACCCTGCAGCCTCCTCTCCAAACACGGGGTGCAGCCAAGACATTTTAGGAGCAATTTGGGATGGAGAGCTAGGAGTCGCCACCTGTTGGCTCTTCCAAGGCCAGAACTGGTGCCTGCACTCAGTTCAGTTTGAAGACTGCAGCTGGATGCCGAGTTCCATGGAGAAGTAAGAAACCGGTTTGAACTCCCGAGATTGCCCTGCCCCTGAAATCCAAACTGATGTTCCGAATGATCAGGGAAAGATGCAGACGTTTATGGTTTACAGACAAAACCCATAAGGTTTAGCTTTCAGAGAATCTCATTTTATGAAGCAAATTAGGGAAGGGAATCTACTCACCAAGTCCTGTTTCAGCTGATCGAGTGGAACCCGTGGTCATGAGGTACAAGTCTTGGTCTCAATGATGCTCCTTATCTGGCTGCAAAAACGCCAACTGAGGCAACCATAGCCCAGAAGACTGGTACTCCTGAGAGGCAGATGAAGTGGTGGTGTTTGATATCGAGCCTGGGATGCCCTGGGCACATGAAGTCTTTCCAAAGGCATGGGACCTTTAGGGAATAAATTCCCAGATTGTCAGACTCCGTGAGTACCGTTTACGATGGATTGCCTTTTATAACCATCCCACTCCTACCTGACAAAAGAGATGGGCGGATTACAAGGTCAGGAGATTGAGTCCATCCTGGCTAACACTGTGAGACCCCATCTCTACTAAAAAAATACAAAAAAACTAGTCAGGTCTGGTGGCGTGTGCCTGTAGTCCCAGCTACTTGGGAGGCTGAGGCAGGAGAATTGCTTGAATCCAGGAGGTGGAGGTTGCAGTGAGCCAAGATCATGCCATTGCACTCCAGCCTGGTGACAAAGCGAGACTCTGTCTCAAAAAAAAAAAAAAAAAAAGGAATACATCATACATCCCTTTCTTCCCTTCCAAATCAAGCAAGGGTGCCTGCCCTGGAAGTGTGTAAACCCGGGGAAGGGAGACAGAAAAGGATAGTTTTAAGTATTGGTGTCGGGGACGTGTTCTTTAGCCAAGGCAGCATGAACTCATGGCAGCGCTTCCCAACCTTCCTGACACGGGCGTTTCTGTGAACTCCAGTGTGACAGGAGAAAGGGCGTTGGCTCAGGTGTGCAGCTAGATATGTTACAGAGCAGGGTGACAGGCAGGGGTGATGAGTTTTGTTTTAACAACCTATCCCTTCAACCCTCATGGTACTGACAAAGATCACGTGGCTCTCGGGGGAGATTCTCGCGAGGAGAAGCAAGGAGAGCATCCTTACATATTATTGATCCAGGCAGCAGATTTGCAGCAAAGCTCTGTGCTTTATCCATCTATTAAAATAGTTAAAATAGTCAAAACATAGGAAAAGGATTCTGAGAAATTGGAATCGGCTTCAGAGCACACCCCTCCTGCACTTGCACGGTTCTCAGCCTTGGGAATGGGACTGGGTGGGTGGGTACTCTCGGGTGCTCCGCGGGTTTGGGTCTTACTTGTACACTTTGCTTGATTTCAAGGAGGTGCAGGAGAACAACTCTGTGATACCATTTAACTTGTTGACGTTACTTTTATTTGAAGGAACGTATATTGGAGGTAAGTTGGTGCATGCTATTTTCTATAACATTTATTTTGAGTCATAGGAGAAAGATTTTCAGTTACTTTTATCCAAGATTATTAGACACTGTAAAATTTCATATTTAGGCACTTGTCCTACAACATTTAAAAAAAGAATTTCAAATACATACATGTGTATTTGTAAGGCAGACAAGTATAAGGCAGTCAGTTACATGCTTTCAAGAGTAAAATGAATGACGTTTCATTTCCCCCATTTGTGGGAATAAAAGAATGAAAATATGAAATTGATGATCAAAAGAAAGAGCATAAAAGATTAAAAGATTTAGAGCTCACACGGTTCTTTTTTTTTTTTTTTTTTTTTTTTTGAGACGGAGTCTTGCTCTGTCACCCAGGCTGGAGTGCAGTGTTTTAAACTAAAGGTTTGGGTATCAAATTACCATAATATTTGGATTCTCTTGGCTACACTGGAAACAGTTCTATAACAATTTTATTTTTAAATGTAAAATTTTTGTTTGTTGTTTTTAAGACGGGGTCTCGCTCTGTCGCCCAGGCTGGAGTGCAGTGATGCGATCTCGGCTCACTGCAACCTTCACCTCCCAGGTTCAAGTGATTCTCCTGCCTCACCTCCCAAGTAGCTGGGACTACAGACACGCACCACAACTTCCAGCTAATTTTTGAATTTTTAGTAGAGATGGGGTTTCACTATGTTGGCCAAGCTTGCTTCGAACTCCTGACCTCAGGTGATCCACTTGCCTTGGTCTCCCAAAGTGCTAGGATACAGGCGTGAGCTACCGCGCCCAGCCTTTAAATGTAAACTTTTTAATTGTATTACAACTGCATCAGAAGTTGTATCCTTTGCAACTATTCAAATTTATGCTGAAAACATTTTTGAAGTTCCACCTAAAATTATGACAGGAGATAGTTTTAGAAAATCTTTTGGGGAACAGAGGCATATTCTATCTTTTTCTGAGACAGAGTCTTGCTCTGTCACCCAGACTGGGGTGCAGTGGCGTGATCTCAGCTAACTGCATCCTCTGCCTGCCGGGTTCAAGCAATTCTTTGCCTCAGCCTCCTGAGTAGTTGGGATTACAGCTGCCTGCCACCATGCCTGGCTAATATTTTTGTATTTTTAGTAGAGACGAGTTTTACCGTGTTGGCCATCTTGGCCAGGTGGTATTGAACTCCTGACCTCATGATCCACCTGCCTCGGCCTCCCAAAGTGCTGAGATTACAGGAGTGAGCCCTGGGGCCCGGCCTAGAGGGATATTCTTGAAGCGCCTTGAGCAGGGAGGCAGCGTTTGTCTTCATCTGCCCTTGGCTTCTTTAGGTCCCTCTGTTTCTCTTTCCGTGAATAAAGAGCCAGTGAGCACACACTGTGTCTCAGGCACTCTTCTACGCTCTGGGGACATCACCATGAAAAACTAGTCAGAGTCCCCACCTCCAGGGGCCTTCCCTTCTGGTGGTGGGTTTGGTTCCATGGTTGAATGCACACAGCTGCTTATCTGTTCAATAGGCATCTGCTTTATTTTAAGCTTACTTTGCAAAGAAGGAAGATGGTTCTTTCCGAAGTGGACATCGCAAAAGCTGATCCAGCTGCTGCATCCCACCCTCTATTACTGAATGGAGATGATAACGTGGCCCAGAAAAATCCGCGCTTGGTAAGTTGCTCTCTGAAAGTCACTATCCATGTGACATGAGCCATGCCCATTTGGGCCGCCCTTTTCTACAGTGGTGCCACTGCTGCCCAGAGATGCCTGCTCTCTCGCCTCTCCTGTGCCAGGACGCAGATCCTGACCCTCTACTTGTCAGCTTACAATCATATGTAGACTTGTTGCCTTAGCTCACCATGGGTGGAGGTGCTGCTGGGGTTGGGGACACTGGCTCAGCTGTTGATGGGTTCAGCTCATCTGTGCTAGAAGGAATTGGCCCAGGCCCTGGGTTCAAGGAGCGCTAGGTTTGTTTTTCCTGCCCACATCATGATTCAGTCTCAAGCTACAAACCCTGGGGCATCATTAAGATATTATCTCTGTAGGGAAGCCATGTGGTGCATTTTTTGCCCAGAATCAAGACATATTTTTGGTGAGAACCAATCATGACCCCTGGAATCAGTCCAACCTGAGTTGGTCCCGACGCTGACACTCTCAGCTGTGTGATCGTGGGTAGTTATTCCACCTGTTATAAGCCTGGTTTTCCATATCTAAAATGAGAATAATGGTCTTTGCTTTATATGGCTAAGAGGAGTAAGTGCAGGGAGTGTCCAGGTACTCAGAGTGCTCAGTTTCTTATTACCATGGATCACTGGTCTGTTTCAGGCTGGCTCTGTTTTCCTAGGCAATGTTAAACAATTTTTCAAACAATATTTAAAAAACATTGAAGCATTTAGAAAAATACAGGGGACCACCACGTTTCCACCACCCTGATGCCACTGTTTACGTTTTTCTGCATTTCCCTCCCTGGTGCATCTCTCGTCTGGCTGTAAGAGATGTAATTATGTCAGGGTGTCAGGGTGTGGAGCCGGAGGAACTCTCACCCACTCATACTTGCATGCTTTGGAAGCAGCTTGGCCTTTTCCAGTCAAGGAGAACAGAGTGTGTCTTGTGATCTGGCAGTTCCACTTCTGGGGATAGACCGTGGTTCTCAAAGTGTGGCCCCCAGCCCAGCCCATTAGCATCACCTGGGAAGTTGATTGAAATGCAAATGACCAGCCCCTCCTCCCACTCTTAGACCTGGTGAATTGGACACTCTGGGGCAGGGCCCACCCCCTGTGCTTTACCAGGCTCTCCAGGTGATTCTGCTGCGTGCCGGACCTTGAGGACCATGTGTAAACTCTTGCACATCTCCCTGGGAGCCATGTGCATAGCAGCACTGTTTATAACAGCAAAACCCAGAGCCTGTCTACGTGCCTGTCATGGTGGAATGGATACTGGGAGTGTGGTACATTCAAGTAGCAGAATTCTATACAGTAGTAAAAAGGAATGAACTGGAGTTCCAGGTATCAAAATGACTGCATCAAACGAACAATGTTGAACCAAAGAATCAAGTTACAGGAAATATACAAAATGATTCCCCTCATATAAAATTCCCAAACAGGCAGCAATAGGCAATATACCATTGTGGGAAAAACATACAGGTGGCAAAACTATAAAGAAAGGCAAGGATGTGATGATTGCAAGCCTCAGGATAGAGGGACCCTCTGGAGGTGAAGGAGTTGACCCAGAGAGGTGTGTGCAATGTCCTAAGTACTGGGAGTGTTTGTGTTCTTAACCCAAGTGGTTGGTACATGCATATTTGCTTTATTATGTTTGACACACTTTTGTAAATAGATAGTATAAATAAATGAAAACAAAACAAAAAGTTATAAGGTGAACTAAGACCGAGGCTACCAATTGTATTCATGCATTTGGTAAGGCTGTGGTTCTTTCTCAGTCAGGGCCCATTTTGCTCCCTGGAACTTGTGGCCAGGTCTAGAGACATCTTGGTTGTCACAACTCAGGGTGAATAGTGAATAGAGGCCAGGTATTTGGCTAAGCCTCCTACAATGTGTAGGGTAGCCCCTGCAACAAAGAATCATCTAACCCCAAATATGAATAGCTTATTGTCCTGATATAAAGAAGTTATTCTAGTAAAAACGTATGTCTATGATGAAGCATGCACAAAAATAGTCATTAGAAAGAGGTAAAAGATAAAATGATTTTCTTATATTTTCTTCCTGAACCCCAATCAGCCCACATTTGGAAAATTGCACCCAGCTGCTGGTAGGTGGGCAGGACCAAGTGTGAAGTCTGCTGCTTTCTCTGTTTTTATGCAAGTACTTCACTGTTTTGATTACTTTAGTTTTATAGTAATTACGGAAATTAGGTAATGCTAGTCCTCTGACTTTGTTCTTCTTTTTCAAAGTCATTTTGACTAAGAATATTTAGATCATTTCTATTTAATGTGACTGGTAAGATAATTAGGTTTGAGAATATCATCTTGCTAATTGTTTTCTATTTGTCCCATCTGTTCTCCATTCCCCCTTTCGTCTTTTTCTGCCTTCTTTTGGATTATTTTTTATGATTCCATCATGTCTCCTTTGTTGTCTTATTAAGTATAACTCTTGGTGTTTATAGTATATATCTTTAACTTAATAAGTCAACCTTCAAGTGATAGTCTGTCACTTCATGTATAGTGCAAGAACCTTAGAACAGTGTACTTCCATCTCTCTGCTCTGAGCCTTCATACTATTTCTATCATGCATCTTTTACATACATCCTAAACCCCACAATACATTGTTATTATTGATGTTCAAACATTCAATTATCTTTTAAATAAAGATAGCAAAGGAAAGGAAAAAGTGTAGTAGTTACCCCTTCGAGTATAGACTCCTTTGTATAGATCCAGATTTCCGTTCAGTATCATTTTCCTTCTAGAAGAACTTCTTTAACATTTCCTGTAGTGCAGGTCTGCTGGTAATGAATTAGTTAAGCTTTTGAATGGCTAAAAAGGTCTTTGTTTTGCCTTCATTTTTTAAAGATATTTTTGCTGGGTATGGAATTCTAGGTTGATGGTGTTTTTCAGTACTTTAAAAATACTGCTTCACTGTCTTCTCACTTATTACTGCTTCTGATAAGATTGACGGCAGATTTCTCATTTGTGTTCCTCTGCTCACACTATATCATTTTCTGGCTGCTCCTAACATTTTCTCTTTATTACTGGTTTTGAGCAATTTGACCCTCTTATGGCTTGATGATGTTTATGTTTGCTGTGCTTAATGTTTGTTGAGTTTCTGGGATCTTTGGGTTTATGGTTTTCATTAAGTTTGAGGGAATTGTATGTATTATTTCTTCAAATATTTTTTTCTGTCTCTCTTCCATTCTCTTGTGGGGATTCCAGTAACCTGTGTATTAGACTTATTGAAGTTGGCCATCTTTAATGGAGTGTATTGGTTCGTTCTCACACTGCTATAAGGAACTGCCTGAAACTGGGTAATTTATAAAGAAAAGAGGTTTCATTGACTCACAGTCCGCATGGCTGGGGAGACCTCGGGAAACTTACAATCATGGAGGAAGGCATCTCTTCACAAGGTGGCAGGAGAGAGAATGACTCAAGGAGGAACTTGCCAAACACTTATAAAACCATCAGACCTCATGAAAACTCACTGTCATGAGAACAGCATGGGGGAAACCTCCCCCACAATCCAATTACCTCCACCTGGTCTCTCCCTTGACACGTAGGGATTATGGGGATTACAATTCGAGATGAGATTTGGGTAGGGACACAGAACCAAACCATATCATGAGCATGATCTGCAGGCCATGAAGAAGTCTCCATTTTTGCTTCCTCCAGGTGGCTGAGAACAACCTGTGCAGCCAGTACGAGGAGAAGGTGCGCCCCTGCATCGACCTCATTGACTCCCTGCGGGCTCTGGGTGTGGAGCAGGACCTGGCCCTGCCAGCCATCGCCGTCATCGGGGACCAGAGCTCGGGCAAGAGCTCCGTGTTGGAGGCACTGTCAGGAGTTGCCCTACCCAGAGGCAGCGGTAAGAACTTACATTCTATATTGGTCTGCTCAGGCTGCCATAACAAAATACCACAGATGGGGTGGCTTACACAACAAAAGTTTATTTTCTCACAATTCTAGAGACTGGATGTCCAACATCAGGGTTTAGCTTCTCCTGAGGCCTTTCTCCATGGCTTGCAGATGGCCACCTCCTCACCGCTCCCCCATGCGGCCTTCCTTCTGCACACAAGCATCTCTGTTGTCTCTTCCTCTTCTTCATAAGGGCATCAGTCATACTGGATTGGGGCCCACCCTAATGACCTCATGTAACCTTAATTGCCTCTTTAAAGGCCTTATCTTCAAATACAGTCCCATTAGGGGTTAGGGCTTCAACATAGGAATTTGGAGGGAACACCATTTCATAATGCTATCTTATTGCACATTTTTTTCACGTAAGTCATACGTAATTTACAGTTTGAGGAGGATCTGAATAAACGCATTTGGGTCCCCCAGTTCAGAACTATATCAGTGAGGGCTCAAAGAGTTCAGGCCTGGGATGGGTCTTGCAATACAGGTCAGGCATGGTAGGTAGAAGATGGAAGGAGTTTACAGTGGGAGGACAGTTGTAAGGTGGCCTGGTAGCAGCAGAATGCTTTCCTAATGGGGGTAGAGTGTGTATGTTGGGGGGATAATGGAAGATGTTCAGATGAGTTTCGGGGGTTTCCCAATGTGGTCTGCCACCTGAGCTGATGGCAGAACACTGGGATGAGACAGGAAGCCGAAAGTGGTGGCTTTCAAGCGTTAGTAAGCAAAAACTCACCTGGGTTACATATTCAGAATGCGTGTTCTTGAAGTCACCCAGACACAGTGCGATGTCCCCGCACATCAGAGGGTAAGACCAGAAAGTTTCCAGTTTTAAATGTCTCCCCATATGATTGTACAAAAGTTTGAGAACCATGGGCCTGAGGCGCTGTATAGGCCTTTTAAGAGCAAAGTGGAGCACTGATATGGGTGTGGCCTCCTAGGGATCGTGACCAGATGCCCGCTGGTGCTGAAACTGAAGAAACTTGTGAACGAAGATAAGTGGAGAGGCAAGGTCAGTTACCAGGACTACGAGATTGAGATTTCGGATGCTTCAGAGGTAGAAAAGGAAATTAATAAAGGTGAGTACCCTCTGTTTGGATGCCTGGTCAAGCCTTCTGACATGCATGGGGTCTGTTTGTAACTGTTCATACTCCCACCTCCCTGGGCCTGTGCTGTTAGGACCCCTTTCTCCTGCACATCAGGCTCCAGTTCCTTCTACTTCTTTTACCTCATTATGACCAGCACGCTTGGATATCAGCTTCTGATAGCAATAATTTATTTCTGGCCGGGCACAGTGGCTTGTGCCTGTAATCCCAGCTCTTTGGGAGGCTGACACAGGGGGATTGCTTGAGCCTAGGAGTTCAAGACCAGCCAGGACAACATAGTGAGACCCCATCTCTTAAAAAAAAATTAAAATAGCTGGGCAGGGTGGCATACACCTGTGGTCCCAGCTATTCAGGAGGCTGAGGTGGGAGAGTTGCTTGAGCCTGGGAAGTCAAGGCTGCAGTGAGCCGTGATCTTGCCATGGCACTCTAGCCTGACAACAGAGTGAGACCCTGTCTCAAAAGCACATGTATTGCTTATTATGTAAGTATCTAGAATAATGTGAATTTTAAAATGTCCCCAAATATGGACGATCTGTCCCTTATTCAAGGGCTTCCCTACTTAGATCTGGTGGGAAGAGGAGCCAGATATGGGGGTGAGGGAGCTCCTCCCCCTGTTCCTTTGTACAGGGAACTCCACGTTGTGGACAGGATCGTCACTGAACCCCACTCAGAACCAGCACCCTTTTCTAGGGAAGGGGAGTGGCTGTGTTTGCATAAACCCAGCTTAGGCTAATTCATGGCAGGCCTCCATAAATGCAAACCACAAGGATCAATTTGAAGTGTCTGCAAGGGGAAATGACACCAGCAGTGTAGACAGGGCAGAGTAGCTGACAAAGAACAGCCTCTGTGAAATGCATGGATAACATCTTCCTATCGACCCTTCATGTTTTTCTAGCATGTCACATGATTAAGTTTCATTCACACTGGGAAGGTACTGAAGAGACATGAACTGATGCCCAGCAGTAGGAAGGGATGGGTTTAGCATTTGTAAAGATGGAGCATTAATCACATTTGTTGACTGTTTATAGAAAGATAAATAATGTTATTGACAAACCATGATTTTGAATTAGTTGGGATTAAGTTGGCTGCCTGCAGCAGAAAACTCAAAATAACTGTGTGCCTTAGCCCTTGCTGTATAACAAACCCATCTTAAAACTAATGGCTTAACCACTTTTATTTCTCGTGATTTGATGGACCAGCTGGGCAGTTCTTCTCTGGGCTAGCTGGGCTGGGGCTGATGGTCCAGGATGGCCCTTGGCTGGAGTGACCAGGCCTTTGGTCTGTGTGGTCTCTCACCCTCTAGAAGGCTAAGCTGGACTTCTTAATTTGGGTGGAGGGGTTCCCAGCAGCAAGAGAGGGCAAGACGCGACATCTAACGCCTTTCAGTCTCTCCTGGCGTCGCATTGTGTAACATCCCCTTAGCCAGAGAAAGTCACGTGGTCAAGCCCAATTTCAAGGGACCGATTCTCTCTCTCCATGGAAGTGACAAAGGCACCCTGTAAAGTAGCGTGCATACAGGGATGGAAGGGAATGTGGATGCCATTGTGCCAGCAAGTTGCTAACACAGTAATCTAAACAATGTAGAAGCTTTCTGTCCCTCTCATATAAGTCTGAAGGGGGGCAGACCAGGGCTGATGGGGGATTCCATTGTCAGGAACCAAGACTTATTCTTATCCCATTTCTTCATTGGTTGTGGCCTCCGTTTCCAAGGCCCCCCCGTGACTTAGTCAGCAAGTCCACTTTGAAGCCAGCTGGACCATGGCAAGGGGCATATCTCTGCCTTTGTAAGCACACTTTCTGGAAGTTGCACTTAACATTTTCACATGGCCCATTGGCCAGAACCCGATCTCATGACCACATGGCAGGTACGTGGATATTGGGGGAACAATTAGTGGACCATAACCGCTGTTATTTCCTAAGTTCTAAATTGATATCAAACATCCCAAAAAGGCATTCTAGACATAGAAAAGAGTAAAGTGGTGTTAGCCAACAATTTGATGAAACAAATTCATATCCTAAAATTCATTAAGGAGGAAGGAGCAAAATAAAATCTCTTAATGGGCTGTTAACAGCCAGTGCTTATCTTTGCTAAAAATAAGCACATTTCCCCATATAATTTTCCAGTTTATATTTTAGGCATTTCCATATATTTTTATTTGTTTTTATTTTGCTTGGTTGCTAATTTCCTACTGACATCAATGAGAAGGATTTAGGAATGCTACCAGGAAGAACTTCTTGCCTCCGCCCAGCTTTGGACTGGTCTAAGTGGGTGTCACTCATGGTGATGTTCTCACAAGACCTCTCTATACAAAGTGCTGGCCAACAGCAGGGAAAGTACTGAGGTATCCTTTGAGATCTCTTTCATCCCAATCACAGAAAATTGAATCTGTTCCAAATTGCTTTTATCCATGACTTGCAGAGAGGAGAAGATGCTTTCAGAGTATTCACCGTCATGAGATCCTTTCATCCTAAGCTCTGTTTGGGTTTCATTTTTCCTGCCTCTTCTCTAGCCCAGAATACCATTGCCGGGGAAGGAATGGGAATCAGTCATGAGCTAATCACCCTGGAGATCAGCTCCCAAGATGTCCCGGATCTGACTCTAATAGACCTCCCTGGGATAACCAGAGTGGCTGTGGGCAATCAGCCTGCTGACATTGGGTATAAGGTCAGACTTCAGACCCATTCTGACCTTGGCTTTGGCGTGGGGATGGGGCTGTGGGAGGGGTGGGAGGAGAAAGAGGGTACTGTATTAGAGTAACCGTGAGTCCAGAGCTGAGTTTTGGAGTTAGTATTTGGAGGTGTGAGTGGGGAATTTAGAGATCCCGTTGGTCACAGTCTCTTCTGTCAAGTTGAATGGAAGCTTCTTTGGAGAAAGTGAGGCCAGCGGGCACAGTTGGAAATGTGTTCAATGTATTTGTTTTATGTTTTATGCAATGACTCATTTTTGGTTATATACACTTTGCAGCATATCTAAAGTGCTGTGTATTAGGAAAGGGTCTTATGTGGGAAGAGAGCATTAAAAATAAGTATAATGGGCCACACACAGTGGCTCACTCCTATAATCCCAGCACTTTGGGAGGCTGAGGCAGGAGGATTCCTTGAGCCCAAGAGTTTGACAGAAACCTGAGCAACATGGTGAGACCCCCTTCTCTATAAAAGAAAGGTTAAAAAATTAGCCAGGTGTGGTGCCGTGCACCTGTCAGCTACTGGGAGGATTGCTTGAACCAGGGAGGCTGCGATGAGCCATGACTGTGCCACTGCACTCCAGCCTGGGCAACAGAGCAAGAACCTGTCTCAAAACAAAAAACAAAACAAAACAAGCAAGAAAGAAATAGGTATAATGATATTTTAGTATCAGTGAATCTCACTTTACACATTAAAGATTTAGGGGTGAAGTGGGGTTTTTTGGCCACCATTTTTCACTGTGACCATCAGATCTGAGGTCTTAGGGGTTAATTATCTGAAACCTCATGGTTTTCCCTGAGCCTATAGCTCTGTTTCTGCCACAGATCATTTATTTTCTCATAATTCCAGCTTGGTAGGTACCTCCAGGGTTGCGTTTGTGGGTTCATTTCTCCAAAGTTACTTCTTTTGGGGGAAATACCCCTGGGACTCTTAGGGCCTGAAGCAAGTGCAAGGTCAGGACCTGTCTCACCTCTCACTTGCCTTTGCCATACTCACGAGTCACCTCCTCTCATTTCCTTACAGATCAAGACACTCATCAAGAAGTACATCCAGAGGCAGGAGACGATCAGCCTGGTGGTGGTCCCCAGTAATGTGGACATCGCCACCACAGAGGCTCTGAGCATGGCCCAGGAGGTGGACCCCGAGGGAGACAGGACCATCGGTGAGAATGGGGGAGCCCCCCTGCGCTCGCTGAGAATGAGGGAGCCCGCCTGTGCTCCGTGAGAATGGGGGAGCCCGCCTGCGCTTGGTGAGAATGGGGGAGCCCGCCTGCGCTCGGTGGTCTGCCAGTGGGCAAGGATCCCTCCAGTCTCCATGGGCTTTGCACAGTGGGGACCTGCCTCCACTGAGACCTGCTAAGGGAGCAGGTTTGGTGCCCACCAAGGCCAAGTGAAATGAGCTGCTTTTGACTCTCACTGGCTGGGTTGCCTTGTAACCCTTATCTACTTGCTCAGAAAGGCACAGCGGGCTCGGAAGCAGGGCAAACTCAGGAGGCACGTGGTACTCATTAAGAATGCCTTTGAGATGGGATGTCCATAACTCAAGGGATAAACAAAACGTGGCATGTTCTACAGTGGGCCCGGGTGAAGGAGCTTGGGGAGAGCCACACGCTGTTCTGGGAGGCATCCCTGCCTTCCCGCGGCTTGTGGTGGAGTTCTTTTCTGGAGCGGGGCTCCACCGGCCCCATGGTTCTGCAGGGGCCATGGCCTGTCCTCAAGCAAGGATGGGAGGAAACCCGGGGAGGCCAGGGGCGTGAGTGTTGTTCGTTCACCTTGCCTCGTGACTGGGCGCGTTCTCTCCCCAAATACATCTGGCTCGCAGGAATCTTGACGAAGCCTGACCTGGTGGACAAAGGAACTGAAGACAAGGTTGTGGATGTGGTGCGGAACCTCGTGTTCCACCTGAAGAAGGGCTACATGATCGTCAAGTGCCGGGGCCAGCAGGAGATCCAGGACCAGCTAAGCCTGTCCGAAGCCCTGCAGAGAGAGAAGGTCTTCTTTGAGGACCACCCATATTTCAGGTGCGCTCGCATGGGTTTCATCATGGATCAGTTCACGCCCAGGATGTCAGGCCTTCCTGGGGACAGTGGCGGCCATCCCACAGATGTGTGGAGTGTGTATGTGTGTGTGTGTGTGTGTGTGTGTGTGTGAGAGACTATGCTTGTTCCCCAACAAGGACTATGGAATTCAGCTAGAAGAATAGAAAGGGGATTACAAAATACTGCAAGAAAAAAAAAACCTAAAAACCAATCAAAATAGGGAGAGAACAATGTACAATAATTTACATAGCATGGTGCTGGAACCATATTTTATAAAAACATAAATAGAAGAGAATAGAAAAAAAGTAGAAAGCCCAGAAATAGACCCAGATATATATATTTGACACATGATAAATGCAGCATTTCGAATCCAATAGTGGACTATATCAGCTTGAGTATCTATTAATGGTGTTGGGATAATTAATATTTGGGAAAAAATTAAAATACTGTCCTTACTTACCTCATTATACCAAAATAGTTAAAGTTTAAAGTTATATATTAAAAGGAAGCAATAAGCATCCCAGAAGAAAGGTAGGTGAATAGTTTATAAGAACCTTCTATCCCTCCTACCAAAAGTGACATTTTTTAAAAGGAAAAGACTGATAAATTGGTAAGATTTAAAATGATGAGACTATGTAGGGTTGTAAACATTCTCGCATTCAGTTCTCCCAGAAGCCTACAGAGAACCATTACTCAGAATTCCAGGAATATCAAATGGAAACTTACATGCCGTTCTGCACATTCACAATTGCCAGAAGATGAGATGACTCAGTGTCCATTGATGGACCGATGCAGAAAGCGATGTGGTCTGTACAAAAACATGGAATACTTTCAGCCTTAGAAAGGAAGGGCATTCTGACACATGCTACAACATGGATGAAGCTTGGGACCATTCTACTAAGTGAAAGAACCCAGTCATAGGAGAACGGATACTGTCTGATTCCACTTAGCTGAGGTCCCTGGAGTAGTCAGATTCATAGAGACAGAAAGAATGATGGGTGCCAGGGGCCGGGAGAGAGAGAATGGGGAGGTAGTGTTTAATGGGGCCACTGTTTCAGTTTGGGAATATGAAAAGTTCTGAAGACAGACAGTGGTGATGGTTGCATAATAGTGTGAATGTACTTAATGCCACTCAAGTGTACTCTTGAAGATGGTTAAATGGTCAATTTTATGTTATATGTATTTTACCACAATTTAGAAAAATAGAGAAACTGAAGCTTAGGTATGAGTATACTCTCACAAAAAGGCACAGAAACTCATGCTTCACTGCTGCCTTTATCCTAAAATGTCCTATAAAATGTGGGAAACCCTGTAATAACTCACTCTGTGAGCACAAATTTGGATCAAGTGAGAAGATGCTTGCCTTCCTTCCTCCAGGCAGCCCATGGTTTAAGTTTTTATCTCGGACAAGATATCTTGTGTCTCTTCTCCTCAGTGTTCTGCTACCCATTTATCTCAATATGCTTCAATGTATTCGTATGAAGCTAGGTCTGTATCCATTATGATTACCTACACATATTACACATAGAAGGGGGTATGTGTTATAAAAACATATCTATACATGTCTGTGTATTTTTGTGATGACCAAGTCTATAGTCAAACACCATGATACACATTTATTATATCAGCTGGAAGGGCTCATTCCATATCTTTGTTGAAATATCCTAGATTGCTAAAATTCAGTCATAATCCTATTCAGTCCAATTCTGAGTATTTGTTGGGTACCAACTGCAAGACATTCCATCCAGTTGTAAGCAACTGAAATTTGCCTTGACTTTCCCCAACAGCAAAAAGGCAGACATGCGTGTTCTGGCTACATCAAGGTGGAAATCGGTCCTGTGTTCTCTTCTAGGGATCTGCTGGAGGAAGGAAAGGCCACGGTTCCCTGCCTGGCAGAAAAACTTACCAGCGAGCTCATCACACACATCTGTGTAAGCACGGGCAGAGCTGTGGGTTCTCTAAAAAGAATACTACAAACACAGAGCTGAACCTTGCTGGCTTCTTAAACATCACTGTACACACAGATCTTCTGAGGATCTTGTTAAGATGCAGATTCAGATTCTGTGGGTCTGGAGTGGGGCCTAGAATTCTGCATTTCCAGCAAGCCCCCAGACAATGTGGATATTGCTTTTCAGGGGACCACAGTCTGGGGGGATGCTGATAGACTATATCTACTGGGCCAAAATAAAAATTAAAATCTTATGCACAAGCTACTAACTCTTCCTTTCTCGTTGACAACCACTATTATAATGTCTTAGTCATTCTAATGAACATATTTTTTAACTTCTAAAAGCTTTGTAAAAGCTCTCTGTGGTTCTTTTTAAAAATCTGCCTGAATGTAGTCTCTTCCTTTTTGAAATTTTCTTTTCTTTTCTTTTTTTTTTTTTTTTTTTTGAAACAGAGTCTCATTCTGTTGCCCAGGCTGGAGTGCAGTGGCGTGATCTCGGCTCACTGCAATCTCCGCCTCCTGGGTTCAAGCAATTCTCCTACCTCAGCCTCCTGAGCAGCTGGGATTACAGGTGCACACCACCATGCCTGGCTGATTTTTGTATTTTTAGTAGAGACAGGGTTTCACCATGTTGGCCAGACTGGCCTTTTTCAAATTTTCAACTTAGCACCAGAGTGCAAGGTCTTCCACGCAGTCCCCAGGAATGCAGGTGTAGAACGGAGTGGTTTCCAGCTGACCGTGATGAGCGTAGAGCTCTTTGGGGTCCCACTGTATGCAGAAAGAGGATGCTTCCTTATTAGATTCCCCACCTCGAGCAAGCCCATGGGGGTTGATTTTTTGCCTCTGCACCAAGTCAGGCTCATAGGTTCCCGTTCGAGTTTTCTTACCTAGACAGATGCCCTTGTGGCTGAGCCGGGCTCCACTGCTGCCTTCTCCTTGAGCCCCTGCCTGGCCACTGTTACTGGGGCTGGCCTCTGACTACCCCTCACTAACTTGTGAGTCCACTGATACATTTAAAGGTGCGGCTTTCCCATGTCAGCTGGCATTTTTAGATGTTTGCCGTGGAAGGGTGAGCCAGCATACGGCGTCAACCGTATTGTTAAAAACATAAGTCTCTGATCACTTTTTATTGATTGCAAACAACATAAAATTTGTTGAATCTCAAATTGCTCCAAATGCCACTTTTTCAGAACCTACTAGACAAGTGGATCTCTCTAGTCTCCTTCCGGAGAGTTTACCTAATATGACCACAGAGGAACTGCTCCTGGGTCACTCTACCGGGGCCCAGGACCCATGCACAGTGGGTGCCTCAGTGTTGCCCATGAGGCTGCTGTCTCAGGAGTGGGGAAGGGGGAAGACCTGGGCAGAAAACAGTGTCCCTAGTGTGTGCCCCCCGCCCCCGCCCCCGGGTCTGGAAAAGCTTCCTTTTAGAGGAAGCCAGGAAGTCAAATGGCCCACACAGCTCCTCTGCAGAGGGAGGCCCAGAACCTCCTTTTCATTCTCTGTTCATCTTTATAAATTTCCATTATTTTCTCTCCATTTTCCTCAGAAATCTCTGCCCCTGTTAGAAGGTCAAATCAAGGAGAGTCACCAGACAATAACAGAGGAGCTACAAAAGTATGGTGTCGACATCCCGGAAGATGAAAATGAAAAAATGTTCTTCCTGATAGATGTGAGTGTTGCCAGCTGCATGGAGCTGGAGAAGCACTTGTCATGGTCAAAAAAGGGACCCTGGGCCTTATGCACTTCCTTCTTCACTCCCCTAAGGCTGGTCCAAAGACACCTGGCCCGTAGCACTCAAAGGGTGGACAGGGCTGAGGGAGGCAGGGCAGGGAGTGCGGGTGTGGGGGTGGAGTCAGCAGCGAGGGATGCTCAGGCTGCATTGTGCCCCCTCTGTCACAAGCATCACCCAGATCCCTAAGGCAGTAAGGGGTGGGATAGGATTTTCCGGTGCCAAAACCTCTTCTTTCCCCTGATCCACAGTGTCCCATAAGAAAGCAAAGAGTGACTCCCCACCCTCCACATAGGCACGGCCT
This sequence comes from Nomascus leucogenys, assembly GCF_006542625.1. Taxonomy (NCBI): domain Eukaryota; kingdom Metazoa; phylum Chordata; class Mammalia; order Primates; family Hylobatidae; genus Nomascus; species Nomascus leucogenys. The sequence continues at coordinate 26,597,266 of NC_044405.1, forward strand.
CCAAATGACCTTGACACTTGGATTTGAAGTCTATCCACTTATACTGATGTTTTTCTTCTTGACAGAAAATTAATGCCTTTAATCAGGACATCACCGCTCTCATACAAGGAGAGGAAACTGTAGGAGAGGAAGACATTCGGCTGTTTACCAGACTCCGACACGAGTTCCACAAATGGAGTACAATAATTGAAAACAATTTTCAAGAAGGTGAGTGTCTTAGTCCCTTCTTTTGGGCTGCTACAACCGAATACCTGAGACTGGGTCATTTATAAACAATGGAAACTTACTGCTCATTGTTCTGGAGGCGAGAAATCTATTCTTAAGGAATCAGGAAATTTGGTGTCTGGTGAGAGCTTGTTCTCTGCTTCAAAGATGGCACCTTCTAGCTGTGTCCTCTCATGGGATAAGGGACGAACAAGCTTCCTCAGACCTCTTTTTTACAGGGGTACCACAGGCATACCTCAGAGATATTGTGGGTTCAGTTCCAGACAAAACGAATATTGCAATAATGCAAGTCACGTAAACTTTTTGGTTCCTGGTACATAAACAATTCATTTATGCCATACTGCAGTCTATTAAGTATGTAATAGCATTAGGCCTCAAAAATATGTACGTTCCTTAGTTTAAAACACCTTATTGCTAAAACATTGCTGATACAGAAACAAAAAGTGAGCATGTGCTACTGGAAAAAAATGGTGCTGATTTGCTTGACATGGGGTTGCCACAGACCTTCAATTTGTAAAAAATACGATATCTGTGAAGTGCAATAAAACAAGGTATGCCTGGAATCCCATTCATGAGGGCAGAGTGCTCATAACCCAATCCTTCCTAAAGGTCTCCTCTGTTGATACTATCACACCGGGGATTAAGTTTCAACATAGGAATTTTTAGGGGACGCCAACATGTAGACCATAGCAATGAGTCAATCGTGTGGTAAACCTGATACGTTGGCTTAAGACAGAGAAGAGTGGGGCAGTTGGGGAGGATGGTCAGGATAAGGACCTAGTGACAACTAAAGCCATGTTTGCTCTCTTCTATATCACTGAACCCAAATGACCATCCGCTGATGAATCCATAAACCAACTGGCGTGTGTCTGTGTGTAGCAGTTGGCCTTGGCTGTCATAACAAAGTACCACAGACTTGTGGGGGCTTAAACAGTAGGAATTTATTTTCTTACAGTTCTGGAGGCTGGATGTCCAAGATCAAGGTGTTGGTGGAGCTGGTTCCTTCTAAGGCCTCTCTCCTTGCCTTGCACATGGCGTCTTCTCGCTGGGTCCTCATGTGGTTGTCCCTCTGTGTGTGTGTCCTCATCTCCTCCTGCAAGGACACTAGGCAGATGGCATGAGAGCGCACCCTAGTGACCTGATTCCAATTTAATTACCCCTTTGCCTGTCTCCAAACACAGTCAGATTCTGAGTTTCTGAGGGTTAGGACTTGAACGTAGGAATTTGAAGAGGTCACAACTCAAACTCAGCCCATAACACCAAGCCCTGGAATATTTCCAGCCACAGACAGGCAGAGTGCTGGTCCACAGCACCCCATGGATGAACCTTGAAAATGTCATGCTGAGTGAAAGAAGCCAGCCACAAAGGCCACAGTCTATGATTCCATTGATAGAAAAATGGCTAGAACGGGCAAACCCAGGCAGGCAGGAAGCAGAATAGTGGCTGCCAGGGGCTGGGGAGGGAAAAGTGGGAAGTGATCCCTGATGGGTGATGGGTGTGGGGTTTGGGAGTTATGTCTGGGGATGGTTGCACAACTTTGTGAATATACTAAAATTCACTCACTCATACACTTTTTTTTTCTTTTTCTTTGGAGACAGGGTCTCGCTCTGTTGCCCAGGCTGGGGTGCAGTGGCTCGGTCTCGGCTCACTGCACCCTCTGCCTCCCAGATTCAAGCGATTCTCCTGCTTCAGCCTCCACCCCCCCTAGTAGCTGGAATTACAGGCACCTGGCTAATTTTTGTATTTTTAGTAGAGATGGGGTTTTACCATGTTGGCCAGGCTGGTCTCGACCTCCTGACCTCAGGTAATCCACTGGCCTCAGCCTCCCAGAGTGCTGGGATTATGGGCGTGAGCCACCGCGCCTGGCCTGAACCATATATTTTTAATAGAGTGAATTTTATACTATGTAAATGACATCTCAGTTAGAAAAATCCTTATGATTTTCTGACTAAAAAAGTGTTCTAGATTACCATTCAAAAAGGAACTCAAACCCTCTGGACTTATGATGGGGCTAACTCTCTATGGTGTGGACTGTTGGGAGTACAGATAATTCCAAAAGTTTAAAGGAAAATGCAGCATCTCACACAGTGAACAGTGCTACTGTAGCACATTCATACAAGTTGATGTGCCTGGTTTACTCTGTTATCCCATTTGACTTGTAAACACTTTCTACACATGGCAACACTTTCGACGCATGAATATGTGATGTATTGTTAATTCCAGAAAGTGTTCATGCTCATTTCTAATGGGCATGCAGTTGAGGGCAAGGAATGTATTATGGTACAATTTCTTTGGTAAAACTAAAATTGGATTCACAAAACTTCATACTCGAGTACGTTTTTAAGAAGGGGTCTTGGCCGGGCACGGTGGCTCACGCCTGTAATCCCAGCACTTTGGGAGGCCGAGGCGGGCAGATCATGAGGTCAGGAGATCGAGACCATCCTGGCTAACACGGTGAAACCCCGTCTCTACTAAAAATACAAAAAAATTAGCCGGGTGTGGTGGTGGGCACCTGTAGTCCCAGCTACTCGGGAGGCTGAGGCAGGAGAATGGCGTGAACCCGGGAGGTGGAGCTTGCAGCGAGCTGAGATCACGTCACTGCACTCCAGCCTGGGCGACAGAGCGATACTCTGTCACAAACAAACAAACAAATGAAAAAAAAGGGTCTTAGTCGAAGTTTCTGCATGTGCGGGTTCCTGGCATTGTACCTGGCTCTGCACTCTCCTTCCTTAGATGACTAAGGAAAATTATCTTGAGATCTGGCGTGTGTGTGTGTGTGTGTGTGTGTGTGCAATCCCTGGATATTTTTAGTTTACCAGTTAGATTTGTTTTGATACCACTTTTTCTTGCCATTTATATTTTCAGAAAATTTAGAATGCTATTGTGTTTAGAAAAATGTGCAAGATTATTTTTGTAAAATAATTTAGAGGTTTTTTTTTTCCTGCTATAGGCCATAAAATTTTGAGTAGAAAAATCCAGAAATTTGAAAATCAGTATCGTGGTAGAGAGCTGCCAGGCTTTGTGAATTTCAGGACATTTGAGACAATCGTGAAACAGCAAATCAAGGCGCTGGAAGAGCCGGCTGTGGATATGCTACACACCGTGACGGGTGAGTGCTTAGTTTCACTTCTGAGCATTGATTTCTAAAGAAGGGAAAGGTTCGAACCAAAGCCAGCACCAAACTTCAGCACTTTCCTCCTGGGGTGCATCCCACACCAACGAGCAAACCTCTCATTCTCCAGATCCCAAGTTGGTGTTCAACAATTCAATTCAATTCTGGCACTAACTACCCTGAGTCAGTGTGGACCCCATAGCTTAAGGGCTCAGTCCCATAACACTGGCCCCAACTACAAATGCCGGTCACAAGCCCCAGACCTCCCATTCTTCTGACGGACTGTTTATAAATCAAGGTTCTTGCGATCCATTCCTCAGGTCAACCAAGAACTCTGGAACACACTTCACTGACATTTACTGGTCTATTAGAAAGGATTTGATAAGGGGCACAAATGAAGCTGTTGAAGAGGCACATAGTAGGGGCCTGAACACAGAAGCTTCTGTCCCCACGGGGGTGGGGGTACCACCCTCATGGCACAAGGATGTGGTCATCAACCAGGGAGCTCTTAGAACCTCACCACTGAGAAGGTTTTATGGAGGATTCATCAGGAAGGCATGATGGAGGATTGACTCAATCTCCAGGCCCTCCCTCCTCTGTGGAGCTGGAAGTTCTAAGTTTCTAGCCAAGGCTTGGTCTTTCTAGTGCCTGGCCCCAATCCTGAAGCTATGTAGGGGCCCACCAGGCATCATCTCTTAAAAACACGAGATACTCCTAAGGCCAGACATTCCAAGAGATGTAGGGGCTATGTGTTAGGAAATGGGGACAAAGACAAAATATTTCTATTTTTCCTGTCATACCACACCTCCACCCTGTTCCACTGCTCTGCTGGCTTCATACTCAAAATTCACACTCAAAATCGGCTGTTTATTTGAAGTCTCTGAGGAGTAAAGCCGATGGTGACATAACTACACATGTAGACGTGTTTGGAGCCTTTTAGAGTGCTGTAGGAATCTAGGTGTGTCACGGATAGGTAGGAAACTAGATCCTACTGTGGATCCACCCCCTTCTTGAAATGCTTTGCTTTCTTGATTTTCCAGATGTTATTGAATCTCTCTTCTTCATCCTCTCCTTGACTGACAGCGTCCTTACTCACACTTCAGCTGCCTCATCTTAGCAGTAATTAATAATCACTCATGGATCCATGAACTAAGGAGCTGGAGATAGCCTCAGAACAGCTCATTCAGAGGTGTATTTCCAGTAAAATTGACCTTTTAGCCCTAATAATCATATACCAAAACCTGCAATCATGTTGTTTTGGTCCATTGTAGACTCTTAACTCATTCCAGAGGAAAGTTTGTAATACTTAGAGCCTTATAGTCATAAAAATCAATATAGATATACCTATTTATTTTTCAGAAATGTATGACATGGAGATCCATAAGAGGTTTTCAATCATAAAGATACTATACATTGTATTACAATAAAATTCTGTGAGGAAGTAGAATAGAAATGAGTTTCAAAAATAAAAGATAAATAATATAAATTTTTTAATCTAAATAAGAGCTTGTTCTTGTATGTTTTTCAAATGGATAATGTAGACATTCAAATTCCATTGATATATTTAAGAGTGATTTGACTTATATTGAGTTGTGTTATAAAATATTAATATTTATAATTTAACGGAAATTACATTCTTTGCAACTATTTAGGATAAAAAGTTTAAATATCAAATAAGTGTATGCCAGGGGTCATTTGCTTTTAAGATTCTCCCAGCAAGTTATTAAGCAAAAAGACCACGCCTTCCTTTTTCATGGTAAAGAGAAGAAGGGAGCAGGGAGAGGGGAAACTTTACTTCATACTATTTGATCCTCATATTTTTTTTGCATCTTAGGAAGAGAACAAATGATCCTACCAACATTGAATTATTTTTCTCTCTTTGATTAGATATGGTCCGGCTTGCTTTCACAGATGTTTCGATAAAAAATTTTGAAGAATTTTTTAACCTCCACAGAACCGCCAAGGTAAAACCAACCATGTGTTATTTAAAAAAAAAAAAAAAAATTAAGCTTGACACTAGAAAACAGATTTCTTGGATGAGGATTATTTCAACTTTATTGTATACATTTAGAGCAGCAAATAACATCACTCACTAGTGCTTTTTCTGATGTTACCGGTGATGTCTGGTTAAAAGCAATAAAGGAGGGATTGCTTAAATGCATAGAACAAGAGATCCACAGTTAGTGGAGAAGATTATCATATCTAAGAGCAATGGCTCCAAATCCAAAAACTCACTGAGGAAGCTACATATAAAAATAGAATCTTTCTGGCCCGAGTGGGCATGATAAGCCTGTAATCCCAGCACTTTGGGAGGCTGAGGCCGGTAGATGACTTCAAGCCAGGAGTTTGAGACCAGCCTGGCCAACATGGCAAAACCCCATCTCTACTAAAAATACAAAAAAGTAGCTGGACATGGTGGTGCATGCCTGTAGTCCCAGCTACTTGGGAGGCTGACATTTTAGAATCGGTTGAGCCCAGGAGGCGGAAGTTGCAGTGAGCCGAGATTACACCACTGCACTCCAGCCTAGGTGATGGAGCAAGACCCTGTCTCAAAAAAAAAAAAAAAAAAAAAAAAGTCTTCCCATCCAGAGTGAGGAAAGAGCCTACAGGAAATGAGCCTGGGGGACAGACTGGGCCGGGAGACCAGACTTAGCCACTCTTAGAAACAGGCGTCCCCGGCACAGATGAGGAGCCTGACCCCATGATTCACCAGCTGGAGGCCTTGGGATGTGCCACTTCCAGGCTGTGCCCCTGACTCCTCATTCATAAAATGAGACTAATAAGGCCTTCCTCAGAAGGTCGAGATGGACATGGAGTAAGGTGTTTAGGATGCACCTGCCACTGTGCACTGTGCCTCTCATCAAGGCCTGGAGGGTCCAGGGGTGAAGTTTCTCCTCCTCAGGTTTTGGCAACCAGTTTCTCTAAACCCCGGGAACATAAAACAGAATTTATCTGACTTAAACATGGCTCCCCTGCTCATCCCTGTGGATTATCTGATGGCTATGACAATCCTTGCCATCAGATATAGAAGCCCCTAAAAGAGAAAGGAAAGAAGCTGAGTTACGGGGCCTGAAAGCAAGCCTGTGCAGGTCCCCAGGCCCCGGGATGGGGGTCCGGCCCATCTGTGGCTCAAGCCTCCTGGGAAGCTCTGACCCTCAGCCAGGGCTAGAAACATGCCTTAGATACACCAGGGCGTGGCCCAGAGGGCTGTTCCAGGAAACGTGCTGTTTCACTCACAGTGGGTAAACCTGGTATTTACAGACTTCTTACCTACTTTCCTGTGACTCAGGAATTTGTGTCTTGAGGGAAACTGAGTTGTGTATTTTTTTTTTTTTTTTTTTTTTTTTTTTTTTTTTTTTTTTTACTGTAGTCCAAAATTGAAGACATTAGAGCAGAACAAGAGAGAGAAGGTGAGAAGCTGATCCGCCTCCACTTCCAGATGGAGCAGATTGTCTACTGCCAGGACCAGGTATATAGGGGTGCGTTGCAGAAGGTCAGAGAGAAGGAGATGGAAGAAGAAAAGAAGAAGAAACCCTGGGATTTGGGGGTTTTCCAGTCCAGCTCGACAACAGACGCTTCCATGGAGGAGCTCTTTCAGCACCTGATGGCCTATCACCAGGTACGTCTTCGCATGGTTCAGGATGGCAGCTTCCATTCTTTCCTTTTCTTCTGAACGCCTCTCTCTTTAGTCTTGCTCTCTCTGTAGGTGACGTTGGTCAGCTCTGTCGTTTACCTCCTTGTTAGCCTCCTGTATTAGTCCATTTTCATGCTACTGATAAAGACATACCTGAGACTGGGCAATTTACAAAAGAAAGGTTTAACAGACTTACAGTTCCACGTGGCTGGGGAGGCCTTCTACCATCATGGCAGAGGGCAAAGGGCACTTCTTACCTGGTGGCGGTGGCAAGAGAGAGAATGAGAGCCAAGTGAAAGGGGTTTCCCCTTATCAAACATCAGATCTCATGAGACTTACTCACTACCATGAGAACAGTATTGGAGAAACTGCCCCATGATTCAATTATCTCCCCCTGAGTCCCTCCCACAACATATGGGAATTATGGGCGTACAATTCAAGATGAGATTTGGGTGGGGACACAGCCAAACCATATCGCCTCCATAGAAGCAGCTCAACCTCAGACAGAGAGATGGTGGCTTAGAGCCACTGACATCTGGTTTTGATGGCTGTCTAGGTCTGGCCAAGTTACTTAACCTCTCTGAGCCTCAGCTTTCTTTGTAAAATGGTGTCTCCTCATAGATTCTAGTGCATATTCCAGGAGATGAGTGTGGATGATGATCATGGATTGCTAATGGAAAAACCAAACTCTGTTAAAATATTTGAAAGAGGTTTATTCTGAGCCAAATATGAGGGACCGTGGCTCTGGGAACAGTCTCAGGAGGTCCTGAGGAAGTGTGCCTGAGGCTGTCAGGATGCAGTTTGATTTTATACATTTTAGGGAGGCAGGAATTGTAGGTAAAATCATAAATCAATACATGGGAGGTGTACCTGCCCTCCCTAAAGAGGCAGGACACCTTGAAGGAGGGGGAGCTTACCAGTCATAGGTGTGTTCAGAGATTTTCTGGTTGGCATTTGCTTGAAAGAGTTAAACTTTGTCTACAGACTTGACATCAATAGAAAGAAATGCCTGAGTTAAAGGCAGTGTTAGAGGCCAAAGGTATGTAGATGAAGACTCTGGGTAGCAGCCTTCAGAGAGAATAAATGGTAAATGTTTCTTTTCAGGCCTTAGAGGCAGCAGCCTCTCAGTTAATCTCTCGTAGATTCAGGGAAGGCCTAAAAGGGGAGAGGTCTGACTGCATTGATGGAGATTCTCTACAGGTGTGAATTCTCCCCCACAAAACATGGCAGGGCCATTTCGATCTGTCGGTCCTGGTACAGCTGTTTCAAAATATGTCCAAAAAATATATTTTTAGGTAAAATATTTGTATTTCCTTTAGGGTCTGCAATCTGTCTTGTGATGCTATACCAGAGTCGGGTTGGAAAGTAAGCCACTTTACACTGAGTTCATGAAAACTCACCCAAGCAGATTTTATGGTTTGTGGGGTGTGTGTGACTTAACCCCTGCCTTGCATGACTTTATAATATGGTATCTTACTACCCCAGAGTCTTTTTGGCCAACTTATGATCTCAATTTCAACCTAAACTCCAAAAGGGCCTGGCTTCTCTTCCCGTTACGGCCAGGAATTCAGATTTTCAGGTTTCTCTGGGGTCCACTTGGCCAAGAGGGGGTCTGCTGAGTTGGCTGGAAGGCATAGGATTTTATTTTTGGTTTACAACAAGTTCCTTAGTGCAGCATTGGAATGCAATGGTAGCAGACTAAATGGAAGCTATCTCGTAGACACATGCTTTGGTTGATACTGCACGAGTCAGTTAACCTGAAGTACAATCTAATTCATCCTAGGGAAAGAGGCAGTGAACACAGGCACAACTCAGGTAGAGCCCTTGGGATGTGTAAACACCTGAGGAGGTAAAGCAAATTGTAATCTCTCGGTTTATCAGATGTCCCCATTGCCTTACTATCTGGATGCTTTAAAGCAGTGCCTCTCAAACTCCACCCAGCACAGAGGCCTCCTGGGATCTTGTGGAAATGCAGATGCTGATTGCAGGTCAGGATGAGGCTGAGATTCTGCCCTTCTTTTTTTTTTTTTTTTTTTTTTTTTTTGAAACCAAGTCTCACTCCATTACCCAGGCTGGAGTGCAGTGGCACAACCTCAGCTCACTGCAACCTCTACCTCCTGGGTTCGAGCAATTCACCTGCCTCAGCCTCCCAATTAGCTGGGGTTACAGGCACCTTGCCACCATGCCTAGCTATTTTTTTCTATTTTTAGTAGAGATGGAGTTTCACCATGTTGGCCAGGCTGGTCTTGAACTCCCGACCTCAAGTGATCTGCCTGCCCCAGCCTCCCAAAGTGTTGGGATTACAGGCGTGAGCCGCCATGCCCTGCCTCTGCATTTCTAATGGGCTCTCAGGGGTCGCCATACTACTGGATGGAGACCACACTTTGAGCAGCAAGGCTCTAAACCGAGGCTCAACATCCATTCCTCCAGACACTGGGAGCTGCACGCACATGCGTGAAGCCAGTGAAGGGGAAGACAGGCATGCGCAGCAGCTTCTCCTGCAGCCAGGCTCACACCTGTCTGCTGCTTCCACTGCCTCCTAGAATGAACAGTTACCTTGAGAGTAGGTGAGGCATATACATGCACAGAACCCAGACAATAGGATGAGTGACAATGGCAAAGGAGTCTCCGAACCAAGCAGCTCCCTGGACAGAAGCAGCCCTTCTCCAGGTTCGTTTCTGTCCTCCGAGGCGGACTCATGCACTCAAAAGCTCCCGTGCACGTACATTTTATAATGGTTTTTACACAAAGGTTCGCAGAGGAGTGGACATGCTGCTCTTTACCCTGCCTCTTTTGCTGTACCTGGGAGATTGTTCTGCCTCAGTTCTGATGGCGCTGCCTTGTTCTTTTCAATGGCTGCTGAGTATCCCATTTTATGGATGTGGTATATTGAGCCAGCTCCCTTTAAGCGGACAGTTTGTTTGCAGTCTTTTGCTAATGCAGGCGTGTTGCTGTGAATAGGCTTGTTTGTATATCATGTATCTGGAAGCATCAATTCCCAGAAATGAGATTCCTGGTACATTAGGATTGTGCAGGGAAACAGAACCACAGATATATGTATATAAAGAAATATATTTCAGCCAGGCATGGTGGCTCACGCCTGTAATCCCAGCACTCTGGAAGGCTGAGGTGGGTGGATCTCTTGAGGCCAGGAGTTTGAGACCAGCCTGGCCAACATGGTGAAACCCGGTCTCTACTAAAAATACAAAGAAATTAACTGGGCGTGGTGGCCTATGCCTGTAGTCCCAGCTACTTGGGAAGCTGAGACACGAGAATTGCTTGAACCTAGGAGGCAGAGGTTGCAGTGAGCCAAGATCACACCACTGCACTCCAGCCTGGGTGACAGAGCGAGACTCCATCTCAAAAAAAAAAAAAAAAAAAAAAACAGAAGGAAAGAAAGAAATATATATATATATATTTCAAGGAATTGGCTTCTGCCATTTTGGGAGCTGGTAAGTCCGCAATCCCAGGGCAGGCCAGCAGGGAGAGCAGGCCAGAAATTGCAGCAGGAGCTAAGGCTGTGTCCACAGGCAGAATTTCTTCTTTGTAGGGAAACCTCATTTTTCTTCTTAAGACCCTCAACTGATTGGATGAGGCCCATCCACATCATTGAGAATGGTCTCCTTCACTTAAAGTCCGTGGGTTACACATGTTACCCATATCTACGGAATACCTCCGCAGCAATACCTCTGCAGCAATGCCTCCGCAGCAATACCTAGACTCGTGTTTGATGGAATCACTGGGGACTCGAGCCTAGCCAAGTTGACACATGAAACAGACCATCACAGCTGTGGAAAGGATGGCTTGTTTTAGACCGATAAAGATGACCCAGAGAAGGCCTGCTTCATCCACACTGGCCAGTTTAGTCTGCACTAAAGTTGTTGGTTTTTTATTTTTTTTATTCTTTTTTTTTTTTTTGGTGACAGAGTCTCACTCGTCGCCCAGGCTGGACTGCAGTGGCGCAGTCTCGGCTCACTGCAACCTCTGCCTCCTGAGATCAAACAATTCTCCTGCCTCAGCCTCCTGAGTAGCTGGGACTACAGGCACGTGCCACCACACTCGGCTAATTTTTGTTTTTTCAGTAGAGACGGGGTTTCACCATATTGGCCAGGCTGGTCTTGAACGCCTGACCTTGTGATCCATCCGCCTCGGTCTACCAAAGTGCTGGGTTTACAGGCGGTGAGCCACCGCGCCCGGCCTTGTTGGGGTTTTTTTGACAGCCTAATAGGTGAAAATGACATCTCATTACAATTTTAATTGGCATTCTCTTATGACAACAAGGTGGTGCATCTTTTTGTGTGTTGAGAGTTATTTCTATTTCTTGCTCAGCAAACAGTTCATCCAGGAGGAGCTTCTCGGTGAGATAGTAGACCTCTGCGATTTCTGATGCAGACAATCTGAATTTTATCATTTGCTCTGTCATTTTTGTCTATGGTGGTTTTAGACTATGCTCAAGTTTTCTAGAGCAGAAAACTCGAGTTGGATTTGGGCCCCAGTGGTTTTTGTCATACTTTAAAAGGACTTTGTCTCCCTGAGATGATAAATGAGGTGGACAATATTTTCTTTAAGTAATTTCTTATTTTAACTGTTGCATGATACCTTTGGTCCATTTGGAGTTCTTTGATGTCAAGAATGAGGCAGGATCCAGATGGCAGCAGAGGTCCCAGTCCCATCCTGGAAGGGTCGTCTAGTTCCCGCTGGTACTCCACACGCCCGCTCAGGCACTCACTTCCCCTCTGCGTTGGGTCCTGTCTGCATCCTGTCTTCAGCCCTGTTTTCCTTCGTTTCATCCGCCAGTGTCACCAAGGTCACACTGGTACATCACTCTCTAGTGCAGCCAGCACCCCCATATCACCCTCACTTTTTCTTTCTTTAAATTGTGCAGAAATATTCATCATGTCTATTTTGCCATCTTAACCATTTTGGGGTACATAGTTCAGTGGCATTAAGTACATTTATGTTGTGCCAGCATCACCAGCAGCCACCTCCAGGACCCTATCACCCTCCCACGCTGAAACTCTGTCCCCATTAAACGCATTCCCCATTCCCCGCCCCCGAGTCCCTGACAGCTACCATCCTACTGTCTGTCTCTGTGAATTCAACTAACCTAAGTACCTCATAGGAGTTGTGACTGGCTTACTTCATGTGGCACCATGTCCTCATCTAGGTGGTAGCAAGTGTCAGAGTTTCACGCCTATTGATTTATTATTATGAGACAGAATCTTGCTCTGTCGCCCAGGCTGGAGTACAATGGTGTGATCTCAGCTCACTGCAGCCTCCCCCTGCCTGGGTTCAAACAATTCTCCTGCCTCAGCCTCCCGAGTAGCTGAGATTACAGGCATGTGCCACCACGCCTGGCTGATTTTTGTATTTTTTGTAGAGACGGGGTTTCACCATGTTGGCCAGGCTGTTCTCGAATTCCTGACTTCGAGCGATCCGCCCGCCTAGGCCTTCCAAAGTGTATCATTATTTTTAGAGACAGGGCCTCACTGTTATTGTCCAGGCTCGAGTGCAGCAATGTGATCCTAGGTCACTGCTACCTCAATCTCCCAGGCTGAAGCCATCCTCCAACCTCCGCTGCCCAAGTAGCTGGGACCACAGGCATGCACCACCGCACCCGGGTAATTTTTTAATTTTTTGTAGAGACGGGGGGTCCCTGTGTTGCTCAGGTTGGTCTTTGAACTCGACTTTGACAGCTCAAGCAGTCCTCCCACCTCAGCCTCCCAAAGTGCTGGGATTACAGGTTCACTCCTTTTTATTGAAGGCAGAATCCTGTTCCGTTGATAGATACACCACATTATTTTTACCCATTTATTTTATCCGTGGATACTTGGCTTGTTCACCTTTTAGCTGTTGTAAATAGTGCTGCTAAGAACATGGGTGTCCAGTTACCTGAGTTCCCACTTGGTTTTATGTAGAGATGTTCTGCCTCTTTGTGTTTGTTCAGTTTCAATATGAATTTCAGAATTAGTGTGTCCAGTTTCTCATGAACGAGGAGAACTGCTGCTGTATGTACTGGGTTTGCATTCACTGCATAGCCCTCTGTGGGGAGAGCTGACGTCTTGCTGACACCATGTCTTTTTCCAAGAACATCTTCAGCCTTTCCGGTTTTTTATTGAATTTTTTTTTTTTTTTTTTTTGAGACAGAGTCTCGCTCTGTCACCCAGTCTGGAGTGCAGTGGCTCGATCTCAGCTCACTGCAACCCCCATCTCCCAGGTTCCAGCAATTCTCCAGCCTCAGCCTCCCAAGGAGCTGGGAACTACAGTTACACACCATCATGCCCTGCTAAGTTTTGTGGTGGTGGTGGTGGTGGTGGTGGTGGTTTTATTGTAGAGATGGGGTTTCACCATATTGGCCAGGCTAATCTCGAACTCCTGACCTCAAGTGATTCACCGGCCTCAGCCTCCCAAAGTGCTGGGATTACAGGTGTGAGCCACCATGCCCGGCCCTAGTCTTTCCGGTTTTTGTTTTGTTTTGTTTTGTTTGGCTTTTTTTGAGACAGAGTCTCGCTCTGTCACCCAGGCTGGAGTGCAGTGGCCTGATCTCGGCTCACTGCAAGCTCCACCTCCCAGGTTCACGCCATTCTTCTGCCTCAGCCTCCCAAGTAGCTGGGATGACAGGCGCCCTCCACCACGCCCGGCTAATCTTTTGTATTTTTAGTAGAGACGGGGTTTCACCGTGTTAGCCAGGATGGTCTCGATCTCCTGACCTCGTGATCCACCCGTCTCGGCCTCCCAAGTCTTTCCGTTTTTAAGGCTTCCTTTTGCCGGGGCCTTAGGAGTATTTTAAAGTTTTCTTTGTATAAGGTGCACATCTCCGAGGTTTATGCCTACATGTTCTCATCGTTGTGTACTGTAAAGGGGTTTTTCTCCCTCTATGTCTCCTGTTTGGTGGTGGTAGATGTGATTTTGGTATATGAGCTTTAGATGTATCAGTGCCACACCTCACACCCCTGCTGACTCTTACTGTTTGTAGCAGTTTTGCAGCTGATTCTCATCAGTTCTCCTGGTGAGTACTCACACTGTCTGCCCCCATCTGGGGCTCTAGCATTGCCCTGAACGCCTGCCTTCGGCCTGGTCCTGTCTCCTTCCCCCCATGTCCAGGTGGTGACCACCCCGCCTCTCGGTCACTCTGGTCACAGAACACGGATTGGGAGTTCTGCCTCAGTCTCACCAATACTGAGTACTTATTAACATGCCTGCCATCTTTCTGAACTTGCATCTTTTAACTCCTTTAATCTTTTTAACCACCCCATGAGACCAGTGCCTCACATTAGCCCTGTTTTATAGAGAAGATACCAGAACCTTGCGGAGGGACCAGTACACTGCAACTTCCTGAGAGATCCACCCATCCTGGGAAAGAAAAAAGTTTTGCTAATAGGTGGGACTTGGGGAGGGAGAAAGGAAGAGGTGGAAAACGTCTACATGCATATAACTCGGACAGCTCCATTCTCTGGCTTTTGAAAGCCCAATGTCTTTTCTGCTGAGTCATTTGAGTGTTGATTAAAAAGAAAAAGAAACCTTCAAATCTCTTTGGCAGGCTTGTAAATAATTTGGAAATGCAGTTTTTTTCTTTTTTCTTTTTTTTTTTTTGAGACGGAGTCTTGCTCTGTCGCCCAGGCTGGAGTGCAGTGATGCAATCTCAGCTCACTGCAAGCTCCGCCTCCGGGGTTCAAGTGATTCTCCTGCCTCAGCCTCCTGAGTAGCTGGAACTACAGGTGCCCGCCACCACACCTGGCTACTTTTTGTATTTTTAGTAGAGACGCGGTTTCACCATGTTGACCAGGCTGGTCTGCAAATGCAGTTTTTGCACTGTCTGCATGCTTACCTTTATAGAGCATATTTTGCCTTCTTCCATCATAAGTACCCATTTAATGGTCAGGAAAAGCTGGTGGGAATATGACTCATAGCTGGGACATTCTCTGCACTGTGCATAGTTCCTCTCTGCCACCACCATGGAGGAGATTGATGGGTTTGAAACCCAGGGGAAGGTCCTTGCCCTGGGAGGGTCTCCCTCATTGAGAATCTGGATATCCTCATGTGCACATGGTGAGGTCAGAGTCCCCTCCTCACAGTGTCCCCTCCGCCCTCCTGTGAACTGTTCTTTCCTTCCAGGAGGCCAGCAAGCGCATCTCCAGCCACATCCCTTTGATCATCCAGTTCTTCATGCTCCAGACGTACGGCCAGCAGCTTCAGAAGGCCATGCTGCAGCTCCTGCAGGACAAGGACACCTACAGCTGGCTTCTGAAGGAGCGGAGCGACACCAGCGACAAGCGGAAGTTCCTGAAGGAGCGGCTTGCACGGCTGACGCAGGCTCGGCGCCGGCTCGCCCAGTTCCCCGGTTAACCACGCTCTCTGTCCAGCCCCGTAGATGTGCACTCACACCGTCTGCCCCCATTCCCGGGTAGCCACTGGACAGACTACTTGAGTGCTCAGTAGTCAGACTTGCTAGTCAGTCTCTGCTTATCCATTAGCCATGGCGATTTAGCAAGAAGCTGTGAGAGCAGTTTGGTTTCCGGCATGAAGACAGCCCCACCCTCAGATGCACACGAGCTGGCGGGGATGAAGGATGCTGGCTTCGTACTGGGAAAGGGATTTTCAGCCCTCAGAATCGCTCCACCTTACAGCTCTCCCCTTCTCTGTGTTCTTAGAAACTGACACGTGCTGAGCATCACAGCTTATTTCTTGGTTTTTATAATGTCCCTTCACAAACCCAGTGTTTCAGGAGCATGAGTGTCATGTGTGTGAGTCCTGTTGGAGCCCTGTCTCCTCTGTTTGTAATAAACTCATTTCTAGCAGACACTGCTCTGCCATGTTTTGTATTTTGGCGAGAAGCCTGAAACTAGCAGGTAGGGTGCAGTGGAGCAGTCGGCGCTAAAGCTGCCTTCTGGCGGGGCCAGGTAGGAGCAAGCAAAAGAACAGGGTCTGATGATTTCCTAGAGACTGGAGGGAAATGGGGGAACACACTTTAAAAAATGAAACAGAATATGAAGCCAACGGTGCTAACTCTTAATAATGTGCATTGATCAAATGTCCAATCTGTTGAGTCACTGGGTACCTAGCATGGAGTTGAAAAGCACAAGGCCCAGTCAAGAAGTGGTTGCCAGGCCAGGTGCGATGGCTCACGCTGTAATCCCGGCACTTTGGGAGGCCGAGGCGCGTGGATCACCTGAGGTCATGAGTTCGGGACCAGCCGGACTAATATGGTGAAACCCTGTCTCTACTAAAAATACAAAAATTAGCTGGGTGTGGTGGCGTGTGCCTTTAGTCCCAGCTACTCGGGAAGCTGAGACAGGAGAATTGCTTGAACCCGGGAGGTGGATGTTGCGATGAGCCCAGACTGTGCCACTGCACTCCAGCCTGGGCTACAGAGCAAGACTCCATCTCAGAAAAAAAAAGGTTTCCCAGTGGGACTTTACCTACGGAGGCTGTGGCTGGGGGAGTGGTCTGGGAAGCAGAGAAGGCAGAACACTAACCTTGGAGGAGAACCCGACAGAAGGTCTCTTTGGTCTAGCCTGGTGGGGGGAGACTTGAGCCACACTCCTACGCCCTGACTCTGACAACCATGGCTCCCAGTCGGTGCTGCTGCTGGGCCTCCTCACCATGAGGCCAGGGCAGGCTCAAGGGCAGGAAATTGAACAGTGGACTAGATGGATTCTATTTTGCTGTTGTTAGGATTTTGCTAGTGATAACCAGATGGATGGGGCAGGAGAGGACCAGACACTCTGTCCCTTAAGGGGAGAGTTGAAGGATCAGGATTGCCCGAGCCTAGGAAAGAGAAGGCCAAAAGGCAACAAGAGAGATGAAGTGTGAGCACCAAGGTGTGACATCCTCTGGGGAGGTACGTTCTAGTTGATCAGTGTGGGGAATGGGGGTACTTTCTACAGAGGGGCCCCCGGATGCCATGGCTTCCTCAAGAGCTGTGAGGTCCCAGACAGTGGGGGCATCAGGCCAAGCTGCACAGCTGCTTGTCAGGTTGGGGGTGGGGGCTGGACCAGCAACACCATCCTCTCCCCTCTAGACCGCCCCCCCATCCCAGATCTCTTCTGACTCTTGGGACTGTATAATTCTCAATTCTTCGGGAAGTTTGAGAATTCATTTATAAGAGAGGATGTCCGGAGAGCAGTGGACATTTCACAAGCCCAGATCAGCAGCTGCCGCTGGGCAGTAGCTTTATGGCTCCCCCAGGTGCTGAAGTGCACCTGCAGGTTGACTTGATCTACTGTTAGCAGAGGCTGATCAGTTTGCCTCAGGCTTAAGGGAGAGACGACACCAACACACACACACAGAGGTTTGCAAGAGTAAGGCTGGGCGGATCCAGGCATTCTTAATTGAATACTAGGCATGCATTCTCGCAGCGGACATGGCCCAGGTCCTCTGGCTGTGTTGGTGCGTCAGACAGGCCGGCCCTCCCATAAGGTGGGTGCCCTCTCGTGGCAGGCCTGGGAAACTTCTCCACTATAAGACGTCCCTTCCTTCCACCACCATCCAAGTCAGTCTTCCACCCGCCTTAAGTTTCTGCTGCGCGGGAAACAGAGTCAGAGGTGTCAAAGTGTTGCACAGGATTCTATTTTGCTGTTGTTAGAAATTTGCTAGTGATAACCAGAGACGATGGAGGAAGAAAGTTGACAGTGTGTGTCCCAGAGAAGAGCAATTTCAATTTCCCCAGCAGAGTGAACCTGCTGGGGATGCCCCAAGGTGCCCGCAAGGACGTTCCTTTCAGACAAAATGAACGTGTGGTGATCCCCCAGGCCTGTCCTAACTAGTCATCCAGAGCAGAGAGGGGAGAGGCCCCAGTGGCCAGAGCTCGGAGAGAGCCCTGGAGACCACTTTGTGTGACTCCTTCCTGCACTTAGAGGGGCCCTGGGCTCAGGCAAGTGATGGACCTGCCCCTCCCTACCCACCCCTCCATTCCCACCCATGATGGGCAGCGCCGGGATCAAAGCCTGCTCTCCGGCTTCTGTGGCCTGCCCTGTGAGGCAGGAAAATTGGGTCTGGAGGCAGGAATGTAAGGCTGATTCACACTTCAATTCTAACAGGAACTATCCCCTCCACAGGGTGTATGCCGAGTAAATGACTTTGTAACTTTACTTTATCCTCTTCATTTACGTAGGGCCCCCAAAGTAACCAATGGAAACCTCTAGAGGGTATTTAAACCCCCAAAAAACTGTAATGGGGCCATTGAGCCCCTAGGCTCGGGCCCGCTCCCACCCTGTGGTGTGTACTTTATTTTCAATACATCTCTGCTTTTGTTGCTTCATTTTCTTCTTGCTTTGTTTGTGCGTTCTGCCTAATTCTTTGTTCAAGACACCAAGAACCTGGACACTCACCACTAGTAACATAAGCACTGGCTCAATGCTCCATTGGCCTGTGCAGAACAGACAGGATCATAATGATGTCTGCTCAGGCACCTTCACTCCTGGCGTGTCTGGGGCTCAAGGGACCCATAGGACAGGGTTGAGTTAGGAGCAGAGCACTGACAGGGCCAGGAGTGTATTGAACAAACCGAAGTAGAAAGCTCCAGTTTTCTGGAACCCAGGGTCTGTCATGCTGCAGGTGCTTAATAAATGCTGTGGTGCCATCCATGTGAGATGTGACTTGCTCCTCCTTGCCTTCCACCATGATTGTGAGGCCTCCCCAGCCATGTGAAACTGCAAGTTCAATAAACCTCTTTCTTTTGTAAATTGCCCAGTCTCGGGTATGTCTTTATCAGCAGCACAGAAATGGACTAATACAGTAAATTGGTACCAGTAGAGTGGGGCACTGCTGTAAAGATACCTGAAAATGTGGAAGCAACTTTGGAACTGGGTAACAGGCAGAGGCTGGAACAGTCTAGAGGGCTCAGAAGAAAACAAGAAAATGTGAGCAAGTTTAGCGCTCCCTAGAGACTTGTTGAATGTCCTTTTTTTTTTTTTTTTTTTTAATTAGATAGAGTCTCGTTCTGTTGCCTAGGCTGGAGTGCACTGACACAATCTCAGCTCACTGGAACCTCCACCTCCCGGGTTCAAGCGATTCTCCTGCCTCAGCCTCCTGAGTAGCTTACAGTAGATTATGGGCACCTACCATCATGCCTGGCTACTTTTTGTATTTTTGTAGAGATGGGGTTTCACCATGTTGGCCAGGCCGGTCTTGAACTTTTGACCTCAGGTGATCTGCCTGCCTTGGCCTCCCAAAATGCTGGGAGTACAGGGGTGAGCCACCATGCCTGGCCTTTTGAATGGCTTTGACAAAAATGCTGATAATGATATGGACAATGAAATTCAGGCTGAGGTGGTCTCAGATAGAGATGAGGAACTTGTTGGTAACTGGAGCAAAGGTTACTCTTGTTATGTTTTAGCAAAGAGACTGGTGGCATTTTGCTCCTGCCCTAGAGATTTGTGGAACTTTGAACTTGAGAGAGATGATTTAGGGTATTTGGTGTAAGAAATTTCTAAGCAGCAAATCATTCAAGTAGAGACTTGGGTGCTGTTAAAGGCATTCAGTTTCAAAAGGGAAACAGCCTAAAAGTTTGGAAAATTTGCAGCCTGCCAATGCAATAGAAAAGAAAATCCCATTTTCTGAGTAGAAATTCAAGTCAGCTGCAGAAATTTGCATAAGTAATGAGGAGCCGAATGTTAATCCGCAAGACAATGGAGAAAGTGTCTCCAGGGCATGTCAGAGGTTTTCACGGAAGCCTCTCCCATCACAGGCCCAGAGGCCTAGGAAGAAAAAGTGGTTTCATGGGCCAGGCCCAGGGTCCTTGTGCTGTGTGCAGCCTAGGAACTTGATGCCCTGCATCCTAGCCACTGCAGCCATGGCTGAAAGGGGCCAACATAGAGCTTGGGCTGTGGCTTCAGAGGTTGCAAGCCTTAAGCCTTGGCAGCTTCCATGTGATGTTGAGCCTGCCAGTGCACTGAAGTCAAGGATTGAGGTTTGGGAACTTCTGCCTAGATTTCAGAAGATGTATGGAAACGCATGGATGCCCAGGCAGAAGTTTGCTGCAGGGTGGGGCCCTTATGGAGAACCTCTGCCAGGGCAGTGCAGAAGGGAAATGTGGGGTTAGAGCCCCTACACAGTCCCTACTGGGGCACTGCCTAGTGGAGCTGTGAGGAGAGGGTCACCATCCTCCAGACCCCAGAATGGTAGATCCACTGACAGCTTGAACCATGTGCCTGGAAAAGCCACAGACACTCAACACCAGCCCATGATGCAGCCAGGAAGGAGGCTATACCTTGCAAAGTCACAGAGGTGGAGCTGCCCAAGACCATGGGAACCCACCTCTTGCATCAGCATGACCTGGATATGACAGATAGAGTCAAAGGAGGTCATTTGGTGCTTTAAGATTGGACTGCCCTGCTGGATTTTGGACTTGCAAGGGGCCTGCAGCCCCTTTATTTTGGCCAATTTCTCCCATTTGGAATGGCTGTATTTACCCAATGCCTGTACCCCCATTGTATCTAGGAAGTAATTAACTTGCTCTTGATTTCACAGGCTCATAGGTGGAAGCAACTTGCCTTGTGTTGGATGAGACTTTGGACTGTGGAGTTTTGAATTAATGCTGAAATGAGTTAAGATTTTGGGGGACTGTTGGGAAGGCCTGATTGGTTTTGAAATGTAAAGATATGAGATTTGGGGGGTGCAGGGGCAGAATTATATGGTTTGGATCTCTCCCACCCAAATCTCATCTTGTAGCTCCCATAATTCCCATGTGTTATGGGAGGGACCTGATAGGAGATGATTGAATCATGGGGTGGGTCTTTCCCATGCTGTTCTTGTGATAGTGAATGGGTCTCACGAGATCTGATGGTTTAAAAAATGGGAGTTTCTGTGCACAAGCTCTTTGTATGCTGCCATCCATGTAAGATGTGACTTGCTCCTCCTTGCTTTCTGCCATGATTGTGAGGCCTCCCCAGCCATGTGGAATTGTAAATCCAATAAACTTCTTTTTTTTGTAAATTGCAGTCTTGGGTATGTCTTTATTAGGAGCATGGAAACAGACTAACAGAATAACAATAAGGAGTCATTCGAGGGACCTCTCCAACAGGACAGGCTGCAGGAACTGAGGGCACCAACCAGAGGAGCACCAAGTCTGGCCTTGCCTCACCTTTGGTCCTCTGACCAGCAGCCTCAACATCACCCCCTTACAAGGAAATGGAAGCTGGTCCTACTCACCAGGTAGAACTTCAAAGATGCAGTAATTACTTTGAAAAAAATTTGCATAATTTATTTGCATGATATTCATTTTCACAATTGAACTTTACAGTTTAAAAAAGATACAAAAAAAACAAACAGTTGCTCACATAAATAAAAAGGGGCAATAAAGAAGGAAGACGTTTTCACCATTACAACACCTTTTAGGATGTGTCTTGGGGAACAGGCACCTTACAGTGCCACCTGTTTCCCAGGTCCCTGGGAATGCTGCTCTCTACACAGGCATGTGCACAGACGGATCCTGCAAATGGGATTGCATGACTTTCCATTTCAAGGTTAAGTCCTAGCAGTAGAATCATTCATTTCGTTCTTGCAAACCAGCCTGCTTGGCCAGGAGGCAGAACCATGGTAGAGTAGTGCTCATGGTTATGGCACTTGGCAATGCAAACGGGACCCTTCCCCTGGTTGGCAACCCACAGCATTGGAAGGGACCACAGAAAGTCCAAAACAAAACACATCTTTCTCTTCTTCACTGCCACCATGGGCACTTTCCTTCAGCACATTCATTTATAGAACGTTAAGTCAGGAGCCAGTCATTTTGTCAAAGCAGCTCAAATAGGCCACCATTCTTACTTGGCAAAAATGATACAGTTTCAAAGAGTTAAATGAAGGTGGACTACTTGGAGACTTCAAAAGCTAAGATTCCAGGAGCACTGAGGTAGCAATGTGTAGAAACATAACATGGAAACAGTGTACCTTAAACTGAGCATTCTTGATTTCCCCCATGGACCTCAATTTCCAGTGACTAGCAGGCCTGAAGAGGCCAACATGGTGCCAGACTTGGCACCCTGCCAGGGCCAAGGGGCATGTGCAATCTCCAGGGTGCTGGGAGCAGGGTCGGGGAGGATGAGGAGGAAGGCTGAGTCTACCTCCCAGGAGCCCCACTCGATGTGCAGGTGGAGACCTGCACCAGGAGTGCTCAGGGCAAGTTCCTTTGCAATTGCTTCCCTCGCACCAAGGGCACTGTCTACATTCTCACCCCATAAGAACAAAAATGTTTCTGTTCCCCTTACAAGTGACTACCACGTCAACACCCATGAAGGGCTGGCCCCTTTATTTCCGGCCACCATCCAGGGCTGCTAAGGCTCTAAGAACCAATCAGCAAAAACCCCTTGTGGAGAGCTAGGCTGGGGACACTACCAAGTGGCCCCAGAAGGCAGCCACTGCAGGTGCCACCTGCCTGTCTCCCTTTCCATGTCTCTCCTTTTTCATCTCAAGCCGTCCAGCAGCTGAGAGGTGACAGCTCCGTGCTCATCCAAAATTGGCCCCTGGAAAGGACTCAGAAGGAAGATCTCAATGGGGCAGCCTCCACCCCTCTCCTCCACACTTGACCGCCAGTATCCATAACCAGCCGGCCATCACCCCTTGTGGACAAGGGGTTAGGGAGAGCAGGCTGGGCAGGGGAGCCACTGCAGCCTGCACAGAATGGCAGAGAGTGCCAAAGCCAGACAAGTTCACTGTTTAATAAAAATGAAGTGACCTCTGAATCATCTCTAAGAGTAAATCGTGCATGGGGAAGCAAAACCAGCCCCTTTGTTTTCTTGTAGAACGACGTCAAGGACAAAGACGATGCGGATTAGCCGTTTGCCTGTTCAAATAGGAAAAAAAAAAAAAAAGTGTGTTATTTTCTTAAGACAAACAAAGGTGGAAAATAGTTTTTTCCTCTAGGTTCGCATGAAGCACTTAGAAACCAAATAAGCAAGCTTAATAGCACAAAGGGATCATTTTTCTCTCCAACGTGTTGGTCAGAGTCAGGCTGAGCATGGTGGGGCAGGAGCTCCAGGAGGAGCGGGCAGCGGATGTGGAGGCCGGCGCGAGGGGCATCTCTTCAGCAGAGTCTGAGCCTCCCCTGGCTGCTCTCCTGCCACGCAGCCCTTCCCTCCCTGCACAGCCACGCGGACCCAACTGCAGCTGCCAAACACACCCAGCTCATTTGCTAACCCCATCCTGGTGCGAGTCCGCCCCTCAGCCTGGCTGACCGTCCCAGGCCTGCCAGCTTCCCTCCTGCCCTGCCTCCCCCTGGGGTCATCTGTTTCCAGCACTGGGCCTTGTGCCAGGCGAGGCCCAGCTGGGCCCCATGGTCACGGGAAGGCCCTGAGTCCCGCATGTCATTTGAAGGAGATACAGGTCGGGCCTTCGCGGGAAATGCCCCCTGGTTCTGCTGCTCCTTCAACAGACTGGGCATCTGGGAGACTCGAGAGAAGACAGAATAGAGTGCTTTCTTCCGCTAGCAGCCCAGCCCCAGAAAGCACAGAAATCTGAGAAAACTATAGGTCTGAAGTCCTGGAGATGAGAATATCTGGTTCTCACCCCCTATCCGGACAATGCCCAAAGCCAGGGCTCCGCTAAGCAGAGACGTCCATGAGGCTCACAGGGAACCCCTGAGACCTTCCCTCGTGCTTGAGTCCGGGGCATCAGAGGACCCTGGCTGCTCCTGCACTTCCTAACCCTGGGGGCTGCCCAGGGGCCACTCGATAGCCCCAGAAAAGGATAGGCACAGTCAGCTCTTCCCTCTGTTCTCTATAAGTCAAAAGTTTCATGTGAGGCCGGGCACCGTGGTTCACGCTTGTAATCCCAGCACTTTGGAAGGCTGAGGTGGGTGGATGCCCTGAGGTCAGGGCTTTGAGACCAGCCTGGCCAACATGGAGAAACCCCATCTCTACTAAAAATACAAAAAGTAGCCGGGCGCGGTGCTGCATGCCTGTAATCCCAGCTACTTGGGAGGCTGAGGCAGGAGAATCGCTTGAACCCGGGAGGCAAAGGTTGCAGTGGGCCGAGATCGTGCCACTGCACTCCAGCCTGGGCGACAGAGTGAGACTCTATCTCAAAAAAGAAAATAAAAAAGTTTGATGTGAGGTGGCCTGGGTGGAACAACTGAGCTAGCTGAGCCAGAACTAAGTGTGGTCAGCAGAGCACCAAGGAATTTCACACAAGCCGAGCCCCAGCGCTTTTCATCCAAGCACCAGGGGAAATATGCAAGTGAAGCCAGTGAGAGGCAATGGGCAATGGGTGGACACCAGGGGGATGGGGCTGTGGCTGGAGGAAGCAGGGTTTGCTTCATGTTGACCAGTGGTCAGCAGTGAGCTTCCAGCAGCAGAACCACGCTTAACAGATGTCTGGCTTTGGCTCGAGGAATCAGAGAACACAGTCAGAAGGAGGACAGGATAGTTACCCTCATTTGGCGATAAATCCAGTCCGTGAATACCGTCACATTCCCGTACACTCCTGGTCTGTAAGCTTTGGCACAGCCAGAACCCCAGCTTGTATCCCCGATCAGCCACCAGACATTGTCTTTCGAAGTGACCAGAGGCCCTCCACTGTCACCCTGTGGGACACAGCAAGGTACAGAGAGCAGAAAATCAAGTCACAATCTGCCACACACCACTGACCAGGCCTAGAGGAGGTGGCGGCGGGGCGGGGGGGGTGGCGGGTAGGTGTCGCAGTGTGAGTTACAAGTGACTGTGTGGGCTTCGAATCTCCACCATCAAGGGGTGATGGTAACAGAGATGTAACCCCCAAAGAGACAGCCCCCATCCTGAATTTAATCTGTTCAAGCTAATAGTTACTAAATAAATTGCCATTCATAATTTAAAATAGTCTAAATACTTGTTTCTGTTCCACTGGCACTTTTACCAAATATCAGTTTTTCAGAGGCCGTGTGTGATTTGTTGATTGTATTTCTGCCACCAGAAGCGTTCGCACTGTTTGTGGCCATCACTTCCCATGACTGCCCCGAGCTGGCTCCGTGTCACCGAGGAGGCCCTGCTGACCCCAAGAATGCCCTCTCTCTCTCATGGGGGGTTCAGTAGGATCTGGTAAGGGCCAAAGGTAGAATAAAAATGTTGAATTACCTGGCAAGAATCGACGGTCCCCTGCAGGAAGCCAGCACAGATCATGGCTGGGGTGATCAGATTGTCATAGACGTATCTGCTGTTGCATCTCTGCATCTCAATGAGACGCACCATGGCAGCGTTCAGCTCGTCTGAGGTCTTCCCTAAGGACAGGGAGACTTGATGAGCTCCCAGTGTTGCCAGCAGCTCTCGCAGAGAGAGCACGCTTCGCTCCCTGAGACCTCCACACACACTACACAGATGGTCACAGCCCTGTTCTCCAGCCCTGCCCCCGTCAGCTCATCCCAGCACCAAGCCCTCTACTTGGGAAACCTGGATTCTCCTTATAACTGGCAGTGCCTGTGCTGAATGCAGCTCTGGAGTTCAGCTTCAGGGAAAGAGCTTCCCAGCTCTGAAACTATAGGGCTCTATCGGTGCCATGGAATCCCTGTCTTATTCACCCAGTGGCTTGGTTCTGCTGAACCAATTTCCCACTCCTCACTGAACCCTACCCAGGACACACAGGCTCCTGTTTCCCCTCTGGCATGCACGCACGCTTCTGGAGCACACACGACCCTCCCTAGGCCGCCCGCTTCTCGGCTCCCCTGCACATTAGAGCTTGTCAAGACAGGGCCTGCACTTGCCGTCTCTGCATTTGCCACTCTCGCTTTGCTGCCTCCCCTCGGGTATCTTCTGGGCACTGTGGGCTTAATGTGCAAAACCAGAACCCTCCATCACACCTTCTCCCACCCCAAATTCTCACCAACCAATATTTCCTGGCTTGAAAAATGGCACCACCTGCCACCCTGGGGCTTCAGTCACAGAGTGGAAAGCCATCGTCCCTGACTTCTCACTCTCTCTCCCACAGACATGCAACCCATCAGTAAGTCTGGTGGCTCTAGCCCAAACGTACCCTCATCTCTCCACATCCACGCCCGCACTCTGCTGTGAGCTGCCTTCCCGTCTCAGGGAACCACTGCAATGGACTCGTCACCATCGTCCTCGTCTCCATCCATTCATCCCCACTCCCCACACAGCTGCCAGGTCATGGCACTCCCCGGCTCATGATCTCCCTACCTCGAGCAGACAAGAAGCTGGTGTCTTCACCATAATCCACAAGGACCTATGCAATCTGGCCCCAGCCCACCTTCCTGGCTCCTTGACCGCATCTTAAGATACATGCGCTAGCCTTTTTGATGTGTACACATTTCTGCCATTTGAGTCTCAGCTCAAATGCCACCTCTTCCGAGAAGCCTTTCCTGACCACCCTGTCAAAGCAGCTGGGACCTTGAGATCCCCACCCTCAGATATTTGGAATCAGTTGTTTGTCTCCCATCTGTCTGACCACACCTGCCCCCCCCCCACCACCCACATCCACAAGAGAGGTAAAGCTCCTGACAGCAGAGACGTTTGTCTTACTCTATTCACTTCTGCATTCCCGGCACCCAAGTAGCACCCAGCCTGATAGAGATGCAGGTGCACACAAGTATTTGTTGATATTCCCTTCATCTTGGATTCCATGAGGTCTTTTGCCCAGCCTGTGGCTCCACTGTAGTAAGTTTCTGCTGATGAGGAGCCAGGATGCCCCCCACTACCTTCCCTGACGCTCCCCACAAATCACCCAACCTTTGCACTTTTCCCCTTGTTTGAAAGGATTTGTTGTCTGTATGGCCCAGATGCTTTTGAGAAGGATGTAAACAATATGTAAAATGAACCTTTGTGCCTGCCACTAAGCACTTCCAACCCTCCATAAAAATGAAGCAGCCGGGCTCCCCTCATTTGAAAGACTGTCAGAGAGAAATGCAGATTGCAACTGAAGGGGGCGGAGAGAGCCTCTCTCTGCCGTTATCAGGGCAGAGGACAGGCTTAGATGTGGCCACCACTGGTCCAGGACGCCCGTCCTCACCAAGCCCCCTGTCACTCAGCCATGCAGGCCTTGGTGGGATCTCCAGGGCAGCTTTAAACTCACAATGAGTGCAACACAGGAGATCCTGCACCTCTAAACTCGTGTGGCCCAGATACTTCAAAAGCCATTCCACATGCTGCTCTGTGTGATCATAATAAGAACACGGCGTATTAGGTAGGCTGGGCAGGATTTCTCCCACTTAGCAGATGGAGAAACTGAGGCACAGGGACTGGGGGAATCAACCAAAGTCATCCAATCATTGAGTAGTAGAACTGGGATTAAAACCTGGACCTCCCACTTCCGAACCCGATGCTCCATCTGTGGGCCCTGCAGTCCTGCGTGCCAAGGAGCCTCACCTTTCTCCTCGGTGGCCCCCCACCCGGAAATCCAGCAGCGCTGTTCTGGCTCCAGCATCAGGCCTGGGTTGGGCAGACACACTGGTTTCACAAAGTCTGTTTCAAGAAGAGAAAACACAGTAAGCCAGGCTGTTATCACCCAAGGCCTCGGGCTACGTCTCCACCTGGCCTTCCCACGTGCAGGCCACTGGGCCTGGCACCCCGGCCACCCTGCCCAGAGGACCCTGCATCCCAACAAGTCCCACATTCTCACTTTCTCCCCCTGCCAGACCCCTCCTTCTGGCAGGCAAGAAGTTATGCTACTTATAAGTAGAATTATTTGCTAGCTCTGCTTATAAAAGGAATTATTTGCTGGCTCTGCTTCTAAAATTCCATATCTCCAGGTGACCAAGATGGGAAAGACACACAGGAGGCAACAGCCAAAAAGCCGATGGAGTCAACGGAGTCAGCTTTCGCCCCAGAGGCACCACGCCATTGCTCATGCGTTCACTCTTCTGTATGTGAACCATTTCCCAGTGTGAATACAGACATGTTGTAGGGAGGGCTGAGGTTTTGCCTCTTCTGTATCCACATGGGGCTAGAACATTCCAGATCCTTGGATGGACCAGAGTGGGACCAAATAAGAGGCTAAGAGAAAGCATGTTTGTCCTGACTTAAGTAACTTGGTTTTAGAATGCATCTTTAAAAATCAAGGATCTTTACACATTTTAGGCCAGTAGTTCTCAACTGGAAGTGACTTTGCCTCAAAGGGGATGTTTGGCAATGTCGGCAGACAGACAACATTGGTTGTCACAGCTTGGTAGCTACTGGCCTCCAGTGGGTAGAGGCTGGGGACACTGCTAAACATCCTACAAGGCACAAGAGAGCCCCAGATGTCAAGAGTGCTGCAGTGGGAAAGCCCTGTTCTAGCCTTTTCCATGCCTGGCTTGAATCACCACCACTCAGTACAGTACAGAACAGACGTGGTGGCTGCTGCCTCTCCCAAAATGCGGCAGGTGCTCTTAGCTTCTGTGAGCCTCTCCCATTGGCCACCCGCTGCACACCACCCTCGCTCAACGCAAATTCCTCCCTTCCATTTGGCACAGCACAAGTGTCATTTCCAATCAACATCTCTTTAAGATTCTGCCAACTTGCTTGCCAAGCCTGAGCCACGCGTACCATTGAAAGTCAGAGGCGTCTGCAGCTTCATCAGCGCAATGTCATTGTTTTTGGTCTTGGAGTCATAATTTGGATGAGAAATCACTTTTTCTACTTGGTGTCCGCTTTCATAGAACATGAAAGATTGTCTCAAAATCCCCGCAAATGCCGTCCAATGCCATGGATTGTTAAGAGGTCTGGGAAAGAAGAAGGACTCAGTATCTCAGAGTCGTAAACACAGAGCTCTTCTCAGTGGATGAACTTCCAACATCAGAAGCTGGAGGCAAGACACCCAGAGGCGGGATGGTTCACCAGAAACCACACAGGGAGATAGTGGAAGAGGGGCTCAGCCTCCCCTTCTCCCTCACACTCCCCCCACCCCGACTCCCTGCCTCAGCACCCCACATCGTCCCTCTTTCTGGCTCTTGCATCACCTTCAAGGAATCTGCAGCACCCACAATGGGCCGACATCCCTCCCTGGGGTTTCAAGGCCATTTCTAGCAGGACTGGCCCTTATTTTCCTTTGTACGCCAAAGCATTTCCTGGCACATGGTAGGTGCTTAATAAATAGATACTGATGAACAGACTTGAAGTACAATATCAATCAAACCATTTCCTTTATCCAAGAGTTTCCCTCTTAAGAGAATCCCAGCTCCTAGTGGGCCCAGAGCACCCGGGGCTGTGAAGAGGAGTAGAGAAGGGAGCACCCTTGGGTAACAGCCCTTGCTTCCTTGACCTTCATAACAGCCCAAGAGGAGAAGGGCATGCCCATCTTATAGTTGTACACGCCATGGATCAGAGACATTGAGTGAATCGTCTAAGGCCACGCAGCCAGAGAGGGCTGGGCCAAGAGTCAGACCCAGCTCAGCCTCTCTCTAAGGCAGAAAAATACATCCGCCAAGTGAGGCCTCCTCCAAAGCAGCATGTGATCAAAAGCACTATGTGTTTAAGGAAAAGGGGAGGGGGTGCTAGCTTCCATAAATGCTAACACTGTCACAGCTAGCCTCACCCCTACCTAACCCTCTGGATGAGCAATGCTGTGGCCAAGAACACTTAACCCCAGGGACCTTCCAGCAGGGCAGTCTGAAGTCTGTCTGAGTGTGCCCTCTCCTGGGACTAGCATCCCAGAGACAGGATACCTCAGGGGGTGGGGGCTTTGCTCAAGGGCAGGACAGAGTTCAGAGGACAGTGGCTGGAAGGAACGCTGGTCATGGTGACATCGTGGAGAATGTTCCACCTGCACCCTGTGCCCCTCGTGCAGGCGACACTCAGTGCATACAGCCATGCGCTGCCTGGCATGAGCACACTTGGTGCCTCACAACCCTAGGAAGCAGGTGCAATACTCTCCCCATTTAAACACAAGGACGCCGGGGCTGCAAGGGTTGTGACCTGCTCAAGGTCACAGGGTGGCTGTAGGCCAGCCCGGAGCCCCCACCCGGCCCACGCCGCCCCGGCATACTTTTCCACGCAGTGGGCGGCTGTCACGATCCACTCGGGGGTGATGATAGAGCCTCCGCACACATGGACGTTCTGGACATGCAGGCTGACCTGCCAGGGCCAAGCCCCCAGGCGCGCGCTCCCGCCGCCCACGATCCTGCTCTGGCGGCTTGAGTTCAAGTTGACCCCGCAGGCTGAGGACAATAAACAGGAGGCCAGTGGGGTGAGACCAGCAGAAGCTGCCCAGCCACCCAGCGCCCTCCCCTCCCAAGGGTCTCCCAGGCTGCAAGGACAGGGCAGGGGCACCACTGCTGGGGATGGACTCAAGGGGCTCCTGGGGGTCTCGGGGAAGGGAGGACACCCCTCCAGCCCACCCAGACCCAAGAAGCACCACTTCCCTGAACACTCCTGTGATCCCATGGGGTCTCCCAGCACCCAGGTGGGGGTGTTCTCGACAACGAGGCCCTGGGGACTCCTTGAGTCTTGGAGGGACTGACACCACTCAGGGACCCCAGATTCTCACACAAAGAAAAGGAAGATGGGAGGGGCAGGGCTGGAAGTGAGTGAGGGGGTGAGTGAGAGGGTGAAGGGTGAGTGAGTGAGGGGGTGAGTGAGTGGGTGAATGAGAGGTTGAGGGGGTGAGTAGAGGGTGAGTGAGGGAGTGAGGGGGTGAGTAGGGGGTGAGTGGTGAATGAGAGGTTGAGGGGTTGAGTAGGGGGTGAGTGAGGAGGTGAGGGGTGAGTGAGGCCTGCTGCCTTCCCTGCTTCCTGTGTGTGAGCGTCTTCTCCACCAGGAGGTGAATGCATGGGCAGAGGGCAGGATGGGTGCCACGCACCCTTGGGGCTGTGCTGGACCCCCACTCAGGACCTAAAGAAGACCTGAGCCAGCCCTGCCGGGATGTGACTGTGTCAGCGCCTTCCACCTCTTCAAATGAAAAGCTGAGCTCAGGACCACGGCCCCACGACAGCACTGGGCCATCCCAGAGGAGAGGGACAGCGGCTTCCACATTTGCAAACAGTTTGGAAACTGTAAGCACTCCAAACACAGAGATGGGGACACCCAAGTCTAAGCCACCGTCCAAACTTCAGGAGAGAAGAGGCAAGAGCGCTGTTGTTCTCCGGGCTTGTCCCTCCTCCCGGGTCCCATTGGCTGATGAGTGCCTGGTGGCCACACCGTGGTGCTGGACCACAGCCCTGCAGATGCTCCAAGTCCACGTTAGGTGGCTGCCAGGGCTCACTAACACCACCCCACTTTGCTTTCTGGAGAAAGAGACCTTCCGGACCTCCAGCTCCTGGGTGGCATAAAGCACAGGGCTTTGTCAGCTTCCTGAGCCTGCCTGATCTCAGGGGGTGTCCCTTGGACCCAAGGCTGAAGGTGTCTACAGACCACGGAAATCGAAACCAGGACTCCTTGGAAAGAGCGAGATGCCGCTGGGCACATCCCAACCCGTGACCCCACCTTCTTCCTTCCCACGCCCCCAGAGACACAGGGAGTAATGTTCTGAAAGCAGAGAGCTTTTCCTAGCTAGAAGTATCAAAAGGGGGACTCTAGATGAACTTACCTATACAGCGTAAAGAAACCACTGCTTTTGAAGAACAGGCATCACTACAAAAAGAACAGGGGAAATTCTGGTCACGACAGTGAGGAGTCACCTGCCTCTCACACGCTTAGAAATCAGTCGTTTCTTCCGATGTTCCCTCTCCTGTCTTCTGAGACATAGAAGGGTCTGCTACTTACAACTCCAGTAAGGTAAGTAAATCCATATAGGGACAGTGGCAAAGATCAGACACTGAGCCAAGGCACGCGGCTCACATCCCCACGGTGTGACCTTGGGCAAGTTACTTAACCTCTCTTAAAACTGTACCAGCTCCTAGGGTGGTTGTGAGGGTAGGCATACAATAACGCTAGCTTTTCTTTTTCCTCTTGGAATTTAAAATCATCTTCTAATTTTGTAAGGAAGCCGTTTGGAAACCTCTGGGCTCCTATGACTGCTTTACATCTGTAGTGTTGAAAGCAATATAACCAATAATTTCCCTAGGATTAGAAGAAATGTAAGAGTTACTCATTTGGGAGTCAAACATCCCAGGTTATGGATGAAGAGAAAGTAATTGACGCATTTTGTCCTGCAGTGAATTTCCCAGGCTATGCTGAGAAGGAAAGACGCAGCCCCTGGCATGCAGAGCTGGCCCGCCCCGACAGCTGGGCCATGTGCTCTGCAGAACCTGAATCATTTCACTGAATATCAATATCGGACTAGGCCCCTCCATGCCCGAGATGGGGCAAGACACAAGGAGCCTGCTCTGAAATGACGTCTGAACAGACGGAACAGGAACCTTGTGGTCGCAACCACAAAATCACGACCTGATGTCTCCTCCTGTCCTGGCTAACTTGAGCGACGGACGTTTCTTTACCAATCATAGCTTTAGCCTAGCCTCATTCCAACCTCCTCCTAGAAAAAAAATAATAAAGCAGCCTCACAGAATTACCCCTGCTTCCTGACAGCATCCAATCCAGAGCAAATCTCTGCTTCCTCCAACCGCCCCCAAACCACCTTGCAGGAGCCCAGGCCCTACAATAATAGGTCCTTCCTGACACCCTCTTACTGAGGCACACCCCCCAGGTTCCCAGTGGCTACAGGTGCATTCCAGGTGGACTCTGGCTCTGGGGCACTGACACGGCCAAGCAAAGCAAAGACATGTCCCCTTTAAGAGAAGACATTTCCTAAGAATCCTAAGGTCGGTAGGGATAGCCCTGTGTGGTCACAGCGCCAGGGCACATGTGGTTATTCACAGAAGCCCGACAAAAAACAAGCCAAGAACTCAGGCATCAAAGGGCAACTGCTGCACAGAAAGAGGAAAAGAAGTGCGCTTCCCCCTACCTTCACCACCGAGACAGAATAGAGCCTACCAGACAATGGCCTTCTCTTCTTTCCTCCAAGCCCTCCAGCCTCCTTGTGAGTTCCCAAGGCTCTTGCCAAGGGAGGGCAGCACCTCCTCCCCTCCCCCCGCCCCTGCCCGGCTGGACTTGGCTCCCTGATTCCGTGTGTAACCCAGGAAGACAAAGAACCACTCAGCATCTACAAAGCGCCCAGGCAGCTGTGTTTAGCTTCTCCACAGGGACAAACAGCAGCCCTGCTGTTTTGATGGGTGCACCTGGCCGTGCACAGCCCTCCCCACTGGGCTGGCCCTGCCACATTCCCCAGGACAGCAGGCTGTGGTGGAAGTCAGGCCCCCAGACACCTCCGCCAGCAGCCACCAGGAATGCAAACCTGCCCCAGGCTCCCGCTCAGAGGAAAGGTGGCGCGGGGTGATTAGTTCATCCTCCCCCGAAATGCAGCACCTGGCACCTGGCGGGCAGAGAGGTGATGCCTAGACACCAGGCATAAGCCCTGGGGACCTGGGAGGCAAGGAGAGCTCATGAGCAAAGGACACTGTGTATCTTTCACATCAGAAAACACTCACATAACAGCAACAATCATAGCAAGTCTGCAAACATCCTAAATATGTGCAAAGCAAAAGGAATAGCCCAAGTCCATCCCCTCTCCCGCCCTCCCAGCCAGGTCAGCCACTCATCACGTGACCTGTGGCTTGTGCCCACTTCTACCCCCTGGACACACCATGACTCATTCCCAGGCCGCCAGAATGCTGCCCATCCCTCACAGAGCACCCTCTGGCACTGCTGTCCCAGGGTTGGGGCTAAGGGGACCAGCCAGCCCAGCTGCCTGGAATGGAGCAGGACTTTCCTTGCTCAAGCCAGTGAAGTCCCTGGCAAACTGGGATGAGCCGGTCACCCCGGCTGGGACACTGAGATATTATCTTGGATTCCTAGAACCATGCCCTGACAAAATAGGTACATCTCTAAATGTCTGAAGAGGAAAGAAAACTAAATAGAGTTGAATGTCAGTGTTGCAGTGTGAGACGCTACCAACAAGGGCAGACGGTAGAGGCTGAAAATGAAATAGCAGAGAAACCTCAGCCACTTCCTATGAATAAACCAAGGGCTGCCTAGAGTAACCAGGCCTGGTCAGACTCTAATCTCCTCCCAGTGCAAAACCCATCCAGACCGAGTATTGCAGCTCAGAGAAATCAGACTCAGGACAGCGATTCCTTGTGGTGTCTCCTAGTTGATTTCATTCCAAAATTTTTCAAAGAAGAAATTGCTGCATACCTGTGGTACAGTTTTTTATAGATATCGACATTGCGGGCACTTGTGTTCAGTTTCATAAAGCTGGTGGCTCCGCTGTCATCCACTATTCCTTGGCTAGAGTAAAAACTATTCCTAAAAAAGACAGAAAACCTTATTTATGATAATGGTTAAGGCAGAAGCAAATACAAATCCTATGCTATGTCATAATACCTCTCATATGACGTTCAGAATAAGAGGGAAAAACCTTAGCATTTAGGAAAAAAAATCACACGTTCTAACCAAGTGCTATAATATTGTAACGAGTTTTCGTTTCAATAACCCTAAAGTGTCAGATAAAATTTCTTCATTGGTCATGTTTCTTATCCAGGTTAGGATCAAGAAACTACGAGAAGGACATAGGATTGCATAATCATACATACTTTTAATCTAATAAAAGGTACAGATGTTAAAATGGCCCCAGTTATCAATTCCACCAGGTTCCTGGACTGCGATGGGGGCTTTGCTGTGTAATTCACCCCTGCTGTTTAGGGATGTCATAGTGACTAGCTAAGATGCCAGTTTTCTCATCAGGTGGTCATGCATTCTGAAAACTGGCATATTGAATATCCTAAAGTTGCATATAAATCACCTGGGGGCCCTCCCATGGAAAACAAAGTGGCAGTAGCATCCTACCACCCTCTCCCCCGATGCCTGAGGGCTGCCGCGTCTCCCCAGGCAGTGCTGATAAGTGGTAACCACCCCCCAACCCCCGTTAGGAATCACTGGCAGAGGACACACACTCCCTTAAGCCTTCCCACCTTCCCTCAGAGCTACAAGCAGGAATGACATTTTTTAAGTATAAATCTGATTGATTGATTCTCTCCCCAGCTCAAAAGTCTTCCATGGCTCCCAAAAGCAGTGAAACTGGCACAGGATTTGTCTCTGCTGCTCTCTCCAGCCCAACCCTCCTCGCCAGCTGTTCTGGCCCAACCTCTACCCAGGGAGGTGAATGGACCCTGGCTGAGAGGCACCTTGGAAAAAGAGGCACCTAATGCCCTCAGCCTGCCCCTTTGACCAGATGACCACAGCACTGGGCACTCCCGAGCAACCAGGAGTCTATAGAGGCCAAGGAGGAGGCAGGGCAAGGTGGCAGTGAGCCAAGGTCTGTGTGCCGGGCACAGCCCTAGCAGGACAAGTCCCACCTGCTGGTTATAGGGCTCAGCTTTTGGAAGGTGACAATTGTCCCCAGCACTCATGTGCCGGTGCTTTCACAGGGAGACAGAGAGAGGGTCTTCTCGTGTTTCTGCTGTCTGTTCCCGTCACACGGTGGGTGCTGCCCCATACTCACTTATAGCCCATGTCCCTGCAGGCCGCCCGCCCATAGTTCTCGTTCCAGTCATCTTGGCACACAGGGTGCCAGGACTTCCTCTGAGATGAGTACACCTGAAGGATGAAGTTTGGTCCGTAGAGGCGAACTGCATGAGAAGGAGGATTATCCATGAGTTTCTTTCTTTTTTTTTTTTGAGACGGAGTCTCGCTCTGTCACCTAGGCTGAAGTGCAGAGGTCTGATCTCCACTCACTGCAGCCTCCGCCTTCCAGGTTCAAGCAATTCTCCTGCCTTAGCCTCCCAAGTAGCTGAGATTACAGGCGTCCACCACCCCGTCCAGCTAATTTTTCTATTTTATTAGAGATGGGGTTTCACCATGTTGGCCAGGCTGGTCTCGAACTCCTGACCTCAGGTGGTCCCCCTGCCTCGGTCTCCCAAAGTGCTGGAATTACAGGCGTGAGCCATTGCACCCGGCCTTGTCCCAACTCGTATTGTCCTAGCTGCTACCCGAGCCCCGCGCTCCCTGTGGCTCCGGAGGTGACAGCACAGAGTTTACTCTTCTCAAGGCACTGACCACACACAAAGGGAGGCCACAAATCTATTCTTTTTCTGCTAAAAAGTGCTCTCTACACAAGAGAATTGAAAACAGGCATTGGGTCCAAAACTTGTACAAATGTTCACTGCAGCCCTCTTAAAACAGCCGAAAGGTGAAAACACTCCAAACACCCACCAACGGCTGGGTGAGCAGAATAGGATATGTCCAAGATACACAATGGAATACGATTCAGCCAGAAGAGGGAATGAAATTCAGACACAGGCTGCAACCTGGATGAGTGCTGAAGACCTTATGCTCAGTGAAAGGAACCACACATACTACATGATCCCGCCCACATGGAATGCCTAGAGTAGGAAATCTATAGACACTAAGTAGATTAGTGGTGGCTTAGAAGTAGGAGGGATGGGCTGGGAGGAGGGGTATGGAGTGACAGCTCAAGGGCTTGGGGTTTCTTTATGAGCTGATGAAAATATGCTAAAATTGACTGTGGTGATAGTTGCACATATTCGTGAATATATAAAAGCCAGTGAATGATATATTTAAATTTTATGGTACGTACATTACATATCAATAAGCTGTTTTATATAAAAAATTATATATCAATAAGCTATTACATATATATGTTTTATATATAAAAGCACTGAATTATATGCTTGAATTTTATGGTACATAAATTAGATCTCAATAAGCTGTTTTTAAAAATAAATAAGATAGGCCAGGCATGGTGGCTCACACCTGTAATACCAGCACTTTGGGAGGCCAAGGCAGGCAGATCACCTGAGGTCAGAAGTTTGAGACCAGCCTGGCCAACATGGAGAAACCCCATCTCTACTAAAATGCAAAAATTAGCCAGGTGTGGTGGCACGCACCTGTAATCCCAGCTACTTGGGAGGCTGAGGCAGGGGAATTGCTTGAACCCAGGAGGTAAAGGTTGCAGTGAGCTGAGATCACACCACTCCACTCCAGCCTGGGTGACAGAGCAAAACTCTGTCTCAATAAACAAATAATAAAAGGTTTTCTTTTTAATTGCTCTTTAAGAGAGCACTTTGAGCAACAAATTGTCCAGGAGACTCTAAATCAACATTCTGCTGAAATGATCTCAGCTCTTTTATTTAAAGAAACAAAACATTATAAACACCGTTGAAGTCGCTCCGTATTCCCAATCTCCTCTCCCTCCCTAGAGGTAACCACCATCCAGAGTTTTGGGGACTTTTCGCTGGGCAGGATAATACGTGGGGTGGGCATATTCACAGAACAGAATCCCATGCAGCTTAAGGGTTAAGCAGAGCATCATGAACAGGAAGAAGCTTGAAAACAGCGCTGCGGGAAAGAGAGCAAGTGCTAAATGATGCGTTCAGTGTCACGTTATTCATGCAAAGCTGAAAGCATGGAAACAATGCTGTGTGGTTTGGGAGAAATACACATGGGCTTAAAGTATAAAGTGAGGACCTGGCTATGCTCTGGCCTCTCTTCTTACTTCCTACGAGTGGCCCTGACTCACTGGACAGTCTGGTACCTGTGGGCTTGTTCCCCCATGAAATGACTTGGGTCTGATTATTTTCTAATGCCTCTGTGGTGAGTGATTCCACATCCTACCTGTGAGTTGGTCACAGGTTACATGAATGGATAAACATTGTGCTACATCTGGACAATGGAATATTATTTGGTGCTAAAAAGAAACGAGCTATCAAGCCATGAAAAGACATGGAGGAAACTTGAATGCATATTACTAAGCGAAGGAAGCCGACAAAGTGAAGGAAGGTGTATGTGGTGAAGGCTACATACTCCGTGATTCCAATGCTACAACATCCTGAAAAGGCCAAAACTTTGGAGGTACTAAAAAGATCAGATAGCTGGGGTGAGGGGGGAGAGAGAAACAGGTGCAGCACAAGAGGTTTTAGGGCAGGAGAACTACTCTGGATGATACTATCTTGTGGCTGTACAGCATTATGCATTTGTCAAATCCCACAGAACTATACAAGAGAAAGGGTGAAGTCCAGGACTTTAGTTCATCATAATGTATGCATCAGGTTCATCAGTGTTAATGAACGCACAGCACTGATGTGGGATGTTCATAACAGGGCAACTGTGTGCTGGAGAGGAGTACAAGGAGCTCGCTGCACTGTCTGTTTCATTTTCTGTAAACCTAAAACCGCTCTAAAAAATAAAGTCTGTTCCCTTTTTAAAAAGTAACTGAAATGAAATACACTTCTTCTTCTTCTTTTTCTTTCTTTTTTTTTTTTTTTCTTGTTGCCCAGGCTGGAGTGCAATGGCATGATCTCAGCTCACTGCAACCTCCGCCTCCTGGGTTCAAGAGATTCTCCTGACTCAGCCTCCTGAGTAGCTGGGATTACAGGCGTGCACCACCATGCTGGCTAATTTTGTATTTTTAGCAGAGACGGGGTTTCTCCATGTTGGTCAGGCTGGTCTCGAACTCCTGACCTCAGGCGATCCCCCACTCCCCGCTGCCCTCCGCCTCGGCCTCCCAAAGTGTGGGGATTACAGGCGTGAGCCAGCACACCTGGCTCAAAATACACTTCTATGATTAAAAACAAAACTGCCACTGTGGCTCAAAGGGAGACACTTCATTCTTGGCTTGTGGGTAATTTTAGGGATTTTCTTTCCCTTCCAGCTATCTGCATCCAGAAGAGATGGCAGCTGAGAAGCCTGAGAGCTGGAAAAGCTCTCAAGCTAGTCCTTTTTTTTTTTTTTTTAAATATTAGGATTTTTCTTCTCAGCTTTGTCAAAGTATAGTTGACAAATAAAAATTTTACATGTAGGCCCGGTGCTGTGGCTCATGCCTGTAATCTCAGCACTTTGGAAGGGCAAGGCGGGAGGATCACTTGAGCCCAGAGTTCGAGACCAGCCTGGGCAACATGGCAAGACCCCATCTCCACCAAAAAAATATAAATATATATGCATTAGCCTGGCATGATGGTACATGCCTGTGGCCCCAGCTTTTCAGGAGGACGAGGGCGAAGGATGGATTGAGCCCAGGAGGTTGAAACTGCAGTGAGCCATGACTGAGCCACTGCACTCCAGACTGAGTGACAGAAAGAGACCTTGTCTCAAAGAAACACCAATTGTACATGGTTAACGTGTACAGCGTGATGACTGGATATCCGCTGTGAAATGCTCACCGTAATAAAGCTAGTGAACACGTCCACCACCTCACATAATTACCATTTTCTTTTCTCTTTTCTGTGGTGAGAATACTTAAAATCTGCCCTTTTAGCAAATTCCAGGTATAGGGTACAGCATTGTTAACTAGAGTGAACAATTTAGTTTCTTTTCTGAGATTCTGAGACTCACAGAAAGGATAGCAACAGAAGTAGAAAGTGAATTAATGTTAAAATATGCACACACACACCCTTGGGAAGAAAGCGCTACACACATTTTTTAATGTTTTCCATGGGACGGGTCGTATTCTTCAGCATCCTAAGTCGTGCATTTCAGCAAAAACAATTTCTACTGTATGAAATGGACAAATTAAAAGTGCACCCTACGCCTGTTCTGGTCTAAGAGAGAATACACACACAGCGTTATGTTTGTCTGTTTCGTTTTATATGAATAATCAATATGGAAACTGGATAAAACCAAACTGAAGCCGGTCTAGGTCTGTCAGGTTACAGATCCACACACCCTCTGACCTAGCAGTTCTGCTCCTGGAAGGGTTTCCGACTGATATGCTCACACACTTGGAGCAGTGTGTGTTGCAGCAAAAGGTGGAAAAAACCTTAAGGTCCACCAAGAAGAGACAGGGGCAATAATGGTGCATCCATGCAAAGGACCAACTGTGCCATGGTGGGAAAAAACAGGGGGCTCATTTCCCTAAGAAATGCTGTCCAGGATGGTATCCAGTGCAGGAGAGTCAACTGGCTAGGAACCACTGGGAAACAGGGTCATGGTAACGCAGAAATACATGTGCTTCTTTATGCAAAAACTCTCTGGAAAGAGAAGCAACTCAGATGAGTTGCCTCAAGAAATGTGATTGGCTGATAAACAGGTGGGCATGTATGTGAGTGATGTGTGTGTGTGTGTGTGTGTGTGTGTGTGTGTCTGGGGTATATGGGGGGCATGGGCGGTAGGTAAGTAAGCAGAGCAAGGAAGAAGAGATTTTTCACAGCATACCCTTTTGTACTTCCTTGATTTTGACCTAATAATACTTTAACAGTTGTACACTATTATGTATTTTTACACTTTAGTGTACAACTATTAAAGTATTTAAATAAATGCGACTTAAATATTAAGAAGAGAGCAACTCTTCAGGTAACATAAGGACTTTGTTGGTGTTTATTCACCCACACGTGCACATAGGAGAACACCAAAAGCTATTCCAGGCCAGGCGCAGTGGTTCACGCCTGTAATCCCAGCAGTCTGGGAGGCTGAGGCAGGAGAATTGCTTGAGGTCAGGAGTTCAAGACCAGTCTGGACAACATCGACGAAACCCCATTTCTACAAAAAATACAAAAATCAGCCGGGCACGGTGGCGAGCACCTATAGTCTCAGCCACTTGGGGGGCTGAGGCTGGGGGATCGCTTAACCCCAGGAGGTCGAAGTTGCAGTGAGCCGTGATCACGCCTCTGCACTCCAGCCTGGGCAACAGAGTGAAACCCTGTCTCCAGGGAAAAAAAAAAAGAAAAGAAAAGAAAAGAAAAAGACAATCCACGTGCTATCTTAACCTCACGCTACTCAATCTCAAAAACTCCCCACTTAATTTAAGAAACTAAATAAAGCAAAAGAACTATGTTCAATCAGCAAATGCATCATTTTCAAGTGCAAACCCTTTTCTGGGAAGCAAGGCTGTGCTGGAGGAAAGGTATCAAGAACACGGACACTTGGGCCTGCTCAAGGCCGGCACAAGGGCCGAGCTCCACGGGCCAGTGCCCCTCACCAGGAAATTCCACAGCCGGGACTGACGGTGAGGGCGTAACAGGAAACCAGTCCCCACCAAGGATGGCCCTTAGGAGAGGGGGGATTACTTTGGCACGGAAAACTCTTTGTCTAGAATTCTCGGCCAGCTCTGAGGTTTGTGGTTTCTACAGAAAACTCCAGGAGGTTAGGACTGCACTTGAGGGAGGGGAGGAGAACTACCTAAGAGATTGCTGGTAAGTCCTCTGACTCTACAATTCTGAAATTTCTATTTCTAGAAAAAAAAAATGGTTCTAGTGTAAACTTGTCAGAGTGTGCTTAGCGGGAACTAAGATATGAGAGCACACACCACCACCAACGCTGATCCGCAAGCCTGGAATACATGGCTGTGCTTGGGAAAAACTTCTTGTTTTTGAGATGGAGTCTCACTCTGTTGCCCAGGCTGGAGTGCAGTGGCGCAATCTCGGCTCACTGCAACCCCCTCCTCCCAGGTTCAAGTGATTATCCTGCCTCGGCCTCCCGAGTAGCTGGGACTACAGGCCCACACCACCACATCTGGCTAGTTTTTGTATTTTTAGTAGAGATGGGGTTTCACTACGTTGGCCAGGCTGGTCTGGAATTCCTGACCTTGTGATCCGCCCACCTCGGCCTCCCAAAGTGCTGGGATTACAGGCGTGAGCCACCGCGCCCGGCCGGGAAATAAGTTTTAAAGGAAGGGGAAGAAAAGTAAAAGGCAGCTCTTAAAGAGAAACGAGCCAGCTCCCTGCCAGCTGCACAGCCCCGTTCCGTACGCAGCGGGCAGGAGGGGGATGATTAGCACAAGCCTCATACCCAGGCTCGTTTCCCTGTTCCAGCCACTAACTACCCTTGAAATCACCCTCAAAAATTCATGGAAAATACAAATAAAAATGCAAATGAAAACCACAATGAGGTATCATCTCATACCTCTTCGAACGGCTACTATCAAAAAGATGGAATAACACGAGTTGGTGAGGATGTAGAAGGGAAATGGAGCCTTTGCACCCTGGGGGTGGGGGTGGAAGTTGCCACGGCCATTATGGAAAACAGCATGGAGTTTCCTCAAAAAGTTAGAAACAGAACTGCCACGTGATCCAGCAATCTCACTGCTGGGTTTATATCCAAAGGAAAAGAAATCCCTGTGTCAAAGAGGGACCTGCACGCCCACGCTCACTGCGGCATTTTTCACAATAGCCAAGATATGACGTCAACCTAAGTGTCCATCAGTGAATGAAGGGATAAAGAAAATGTGGTGTATATGCACAATGCAATACTATTCAGCCACAAGAAAGAAGGAAATCCTGTCATTTCCAACAACATAGACGAAGCTGGAGGACATTACGCTAAGTGAACAAGCCAGACACAGATACAAACACTGCATGAAGCCACTTACATGTGGAATGTAAAAACATCAAACTCACAGAAGCAGAGGGTAGAAACGCAGCTACCAGAGGCTGGGGGCGGGGGGTGACAACACTGGGGAGATGTTGGTCAGAGGTCACAAAATCTTAGTTAGACAGGAGGAATAAGTTCGAGAGATCTATTGTATATCATAGTGACTGCAGTTAATAAACTATATGTTGCATATTTGAAGATCACTACGAGAGTAGTTTTATGTGTTCTTAATAAGACACGTATATGAGGTAAGGCCCGTGTTCCAGCTTGACTTAGCCATGCCACAGGCATACACATATCCAAACATCATGTGGTATGCCATAAATAGGAGCAATGCTTCCTAGTTCATTAAAATAAATAAATAAACCACAGAAAATAAAATGAAACAAATGAGCCCACTCTGTGACAACAGATAGACCTCTAAAGGCAGCTTGTTTTGAAAATAACGTAGTGCATCTCCAATTTTGTTTTTAATTAATTTAATTATTTATTTATTTTTTGAGACAGCTCTGTCTCCCAGGCTGGAGTGCAGTGGCGTGATCTCAGCTCACTGCAACCTCCGCCTTCCCAGGTTCAAGTGATTCTCCTGCCTCAGCCTCCTGAGTAGCTGGAATTACAGGCACCCGCCACCACGCCTGGCTAATTTTTGTATTTTTAGTGGAGACAGGGTTTCACCATATTGGTCAGGCTGGTCTCAAACTCCTGACCTCAGGGGATCCACCTGCCTCGGCCTCCCAAAGTGCTGGGATTACAGGTGTGAGCCACCGTTCCTGGCCTGCATCTCCAACTTTATAAACAGTTTGCTCATCTTAACTGACTTCCTGTGGCAGTTCAGAGCACGTGTAGTTCCAATGACACAGTCCTCGGTGGCCCTGTCATCTCCCTCCCACCTGCTGGGTGAGGTTGGGCAGGAAACACAACCTCTCTGAGCCCCAGGGCTCAGCCTGGAGCAGGGATTCAATGACATCATGTGTCAGCGAACTGGACGCAGGCCAGGCCCAGTCACTCAAAGGCCCCTGGACCCAGCTGCTGTCTCTAAGGTGAGCAGAGCAGTCCCTTCCCTAGGCCAAGGCTGACTCACCACACCGGTTTTCGTCCTCCCCGCTGGGGCAGTGTGACACACCATCGCACCAGTTAGAGGCGCTGATGCAGATACCTGAGGAGTCGCACTCTATCCCAGAGTCGGAGCACTTGCTGCCCACTTGGAGAGAAAACAGAAGAGAGGTGCCCATCAGGCTGAGAAACCAAAGAAGCCTCATGGAGTGAGGAACACGGTGGCATTACTGTAGCTCTCTGCAGCCTCCAACTCCTGGACCCACTGTTAGTTTGTTTGTTTTGTTTTGTTTTGAGATGAAGTCTCATTCTGTCACCCAGGCTGGAGTGCAGGGGCACAATCTTGGCTCACTGCAACCTCCACCTCCTGGGTTCAAGTGATTCTCCTGCCCCAGCCTCCTAAGTAGCTGGGATCACAGGTGTGCGCCACTGCGCCTGGCTAATTTTTTGTATTTTTAGTAGAGATGGAGTTTCAACATGTTGGCCAGGCTGGTGGTCTCCAACTCCTGACCTCAGGTGGTCCACCTGCCTTGGCCTCTTAAAGTGCTGGGATAACAGGCATGAGCCACCACACCCAGCCAATCCCCCACTTTAATAAGGAGGAGAAGTGTCCTTGCCACCAGCAAGTATAAGTGGAATTAGCACTGGGGCACCTTACTTCCGTGGGGGCAATGGGAAGGACCCTCTCAGTGTTTGGGTTCGGACGGCACTCACACGTCCTCTCTGCCACACAGGTAACTTCAAGGATCCACAATGGCGCATGGGTCTGCACCACTCCAGGCTGATGGGAAGGCTCAGGCTGCAGTTGCAGGAGGTGGGACAGGGAGGGGCGGGCCTGGCCCCCAACAGCCACTGCTGTGCAGTGAGATACAGGTAACTGGGTGTGGCCCCAAGGTAGAAGAACCTGTGCTCACAGTGCTGGGTGGCACCAAGCACCCCAAAGCACTGGGTACGTTCTAAATGCTTTCCCCATGATGTGTCAATCTCATAGCTAAACAAGAGAAGGGAAGAGAGACAGCCTCGTTATGTAAGAGAGGAACCTCATGGAGGGCCTCCAGAGGTCTCAATAG
Source organism: Nomascus leucogenys (assembly GCF_006542625.1). Taxonomy (NCBI): domain Eukaryota; kingdom Metazoa; phylum Chordata; class Mammalia; order Primates; family Hylobatidae; genus Nomascus; species Nomascus leucogenys. The sequence continues at coordinate 26,641,510 of NC_044405.1, forward strand.
CCCAGAGAGCAGGGTCTGGCTCAGAGCACTGGGGACTGCAGGAGCACATGGTGGGATCGAGGCTCCCTGCACTTACTGAACTTCCAGAGTAGGCCAGCGGCCAGCGCAGCTCCCACGAGGAAGGCCCCCAGGGTCAAGGTGATGCACAGTGCTTTCTTAGTCTCTGGAAGAAGGAGGAGGGTGCAACGTTCAGACCAGAGTTGTTTAGAAGTCATGCTCTCAAATGTTATCTATTATTTTTATAGTACACCATATTAAGAAATAATTATTTCATATACACTTAAAAATGTGACTTTTAATTTTAAGAAACATCATGGACGATCCTACTTCTTCCATAACACTAAAGCTTATGCAATTTGGAGACCAACAGGAGGAAGCTGTGATCTTCAGCAAAGTACACAGAGGTTAGGCTCTTTTACAAAGTATAGTATGCTTCACTGGGCGCGGTGGCTCATGCCAGCAATCCTAACACTTTGAGAGGCTGAGGTGGGTGGATCACCTGAGGTCAAGAGTTCGAGACCAGCCTGGCCAACATGGCGAAACCTCGTCTCTACTAAAAATACAAAAATTAGCTGGGTGTGGTGGCAGGTGCCTGTAATCCTAGCTACTTGGGAGGCTGAGGCAGGAGAATCACTTGAACCCAGCAGGCAGAGGTTGCAGTGAGCCAAGATCACGCCATTGCACTCCAGCCCGGGCGACAGAGAAAAAACTGTCTCAAAAAAACAAAAAAGTATGGTATGCTAAAAGAGGGTCTTAAAATAGGCAGATGATTAATGTTAAAAAAAAAAAAGAACTAAGACCTCATCTTGGTAATTATAAGCATAAGCAAAATAATAATACTGTCCTAAAAACTATCATCACTCTGTTAGTGGTACTCAAAGCAGAATAAATTGTCTTACCCAAGGCTGTTTAGCGAATGGATGCTACTGTCCCATTCGGACGTCCGCCAAAGCCACATGTGGCTATTTAATTAATGTTCCATGGAATTAAGCAAAATGATGTAAATTCAAGTGCTTAGTCATCACATGTGGCCAGTGGCTACCATGTCACATAGTGCAACTGTAGAACCTTCCCATGGCGTCCCTAAGTGCTGGACAGCACCAGCACAGGCCTTTGGGTCCAAGGGCAGAAATACCAAACTCAGAGGGAAGGCACATTTCAGAAAAAAATGAATTTGGAAAAGGTCACTGATTTTTCTCTAGTGAGACATAGCGTTATTGGTCAGAGGGTAAGCCAAAAGTCACACAGAGTTCAGAAGATAGTCACAGGCGCCAGAGAGGCAAGGCAGAGTCAGACGCTGGGCTCAGCCAGCTCATGGGCCAAGAGAGAGGGCGTCCATCACCCCAGTGATGCCCAGCAGCCCCAGGTCCAGGAGCTCCCGGGAGCTTTCCCTGAAGAAAGGTGCAGAGGTGGAGGAGAAGGGAGAAGAAGGCATTTGAACAGACCCTCCCAGGCTGGAGAGGTGGTGTGGCAGCCTGGAACTCCCCACCTGGCCACACCTGTGCCTCCACAGGTCTGCCAGGGCGAGAAGCTCAGAGCTGACCCATCTGCTGAGGGCTCAATGCCAGGCTTCTCTCTTTGTGACAACATTCTGATAATTCTACCATCACTCTCATACAGGCTTAAGAATTAGCTGGGGAACATGGTGGTTTCCATCACCAGAGATTCTGTTTCAGTTGGGGGTCGGGCGGGAATCTGCATTGCATTTTTTTTTTTTTTTTTTTTTTTTTTTTGCGACAAGGTCTTGCTTGTCGCCCAGGCTGGAATGCAGTGGCACGATCATGGCTCACTGCAGCCTCCACCTCCTGGGCTCAAGCCATCCTTCCACTTCAACCTCTCGAGTAGCTGGGACCACAGATGTGCACCACCATGCCTGGCTCATTTTTGGTAGATGAGGTTTCACCATGTTTCCCAGGCTGGTCTCGAACTCCTGGGCCCAAGTGATCCACTCACCTCGGCCTCTCAAAGTGCTGGGATTACAGGTGTGAGCCGCTGCGCCCGACCTGAATCTGAATTTCTAACAGGCTCACAGATGAGGCCAGCACCACTGGTCTGAGGGCCATGCCCAGGCACACAATGTTCTCATAACTCGGCTGCAATGATTATATATGACGGAGGCAAGCTGGGGCCAAGGTAGTTCATGAGAGAAATTCCAGATGGCCTCCCTGGCCCATTACCAAGGACACTTTCCTCCATCGATGGCTTCCCGAGTGCCATTTTATCCAAGATAAAATAACTGGTCTGCTGCGATGAGGGCTATTCAATTAGGTATCCTGAACCTCACACTGAACATGTGCTGATCTGCACAGTTCTCACCAGGAGCGTGTGTAAAGCGGGAAGCCCTCAAGTTGACTTTGCTGGACAGGCATCTGTAGTCAGCGTGTGGTCAGTACAGACACCACTGGGTCTTGGCTTGTCACGGCTGCTGTTGCACAGTTTAATTACAACTCACTGGCCCGGCACGGTGGCTCATGCCACCCATGCACTTTGGGAGTGGATCCCAGCACTTGGGAGGCCAAGGCAGGTAGATCACCTGATGTCAGGAGTTCGAGACCAGCCTGGCCAACATGGCAAAACCCCGTCTCTACTAAAAATACAAAAATTAGGCAGACGCAGTGGCACATGTGTAGTTCTAGCTACTCGGGAGGCTGAGGCAGGATAATTGCTTGAACCTGAGAGGCAGAGGTTGCAGTGAGCCGAGATCGTGCCACTGCACTCCAGCCTGGGCAACAGAGCGAGACTCCATCTCAAAAAACAAACAAACAAACAACAAAAAAAACGACGCACACACAACCCACTATCCATTTCCCTCAATCATGACCAACTTAAGGTTGTCAACTCAGCTTTATGGTTTCTCGTGTTTAACTGCTTGTTTCATGCGCACATTTGGAGGACTATGGACCTTCGATTCTCCAAAGCCTAAGCTTTAAGCTGTGTATTCACTCCTATTCAATCATCAACCTTCTACGGCTCTTGCTAAAGCAAATAAATACATTAAGTCTGGAAAAAGTTCCTTATACTCCTGATGGGTGCTTCTGAATTGGTGCTACTCAGTAACTGGGAGAAGAGTTTCAAAGCCAAACATTACACTTTCAAAATGTATACATTTCTATATGTTAGATGCCAACAGTGTTTTCTTAAAAATAGTACCAGGGTAAGTTCAATTAAATTACTAAATTATTTTTGAGTTTATGAATTTGACAATGCAAAAATCACACATGTAGGTTTATATTCTTCCCTTATAAAAGCAACTGATAAGGGACTGATATATCCCAGTCCAACTCTGTCATCATCTAGTCTTTCCCGGGAAACGTGGAAATGTGTCCATCAGATGGGCCAGGGGTTCGTTTGCCTTCCTGGGTTTGGCCGTCACTGGTGGGAACACCACCGTCTGGAGGTGCTGACTTCAGGAGAGGACCTTCACTGCCATTTCTTAGGGGGGTAGCTCACACAGACAGTTCCTTAACCCTTTCACCCTGGCTTCCTTCCCTCCCCACAATGGACAAAGACCAGGAGTTCCCAACCTCCACACTAAGCGATATTTTGCCTGGAGGATTCTTTGCTGTCAGGGGGCTGTCTTGTGCCCTGTAGGAGGTTGAGCAGCATCTCCGGTGCCTACCTAGAAGCAGCACCCCCTCCCCACTCGTAACCACCCACCCTGTCTCCCGACACTGCCAGTTGTCTCTGGGGGTCCAAATTGTCCTGACTGAGAACCACTGGCCTTGACCTACCCAAACACCCCCAGAAGAACGTCAGTGCAAACACAAGGATCTGCCTGGTGGGGAGCTTCGGAAGAAGGGAAAGAGAGAAAGAGAGAAGGAGAGAAAGGAAGGAAGGCTCATGAAGGGGTAGAAAACTCAGAGACAGGAGGTGGCTGGAGAGGAACAGGGCGGAAGAGCCATTTGTGAAGGGTGAGGGGGTGACAGGAGGGGTAGAAACACAGGAGCGACAGCACTTGTCCTGAGTGGGGGAGAGGCAGGGACAGACAGGGCTTCACAGAGCACTGGCATTAATCACGTTGATGACTGATTACGTGATGTGGACACATGGTAATTCACATTCTGACAAGTCTCTAACTGTACAAGTTGTAGAGACAGGACGCACATTTCGCAAAATAAAATACAAACACTATCAATTAACAGATCAATGTAAAAGATCTTTGGCGCAGCCACTGCTGTGCGGGTTCCGCCTGGGCAATTCTTAGCATTGAAACTAGCCTGAATTAACAGCTGGGAGGCAGTGCAAGAGGGGGCGGACTGGAAAGACATGAGATCAAATGAAATGGCAAAGAAAGGAGATGAATGGGAGGGTGAGGAAGAGGAGGGACTGAAGTGACAGCAAATGAAATTTAACCTCCAGTCCTCCCACGCTCACTCTGGCCTGCTCCGGCCACCCGCAGGACCCTGAACCCCACTGAGACAGCTCAGACATTTCTGTGCGACAACCGTACCAGCCAAGCCAGGTCATCCACTAAACACAAAGTAACAGGGAGCATCTTAAACATGACCTGTCGTATCCAGGGGACTGTCTGACAAAGGAAGGTAAGATAGGTGATTTCTGCTCTTGGAAGCTTACCATTTATTCAAGAGCAGCCATCAATAAACCACACAGCCAAGAAACCCAGAGAAGGTGATCTCGAAAGGCTACGCTGAGTAGAACAGGCAAAGCTGTACAGGAGAGTTAACGGAAGACGGAGGTCTCTGCAGGCAAGAGGCTAGGCCTGGTGGCGACAGCTTTGACCCAGCAGGAAGAGAGTGGAAAGGCATGAAGACAGGCTGGCTCCGGCAGATGGAGGAGAAGGGTCAGACCAGGAGAGCTGGCGACAGTGGTGGTGAGAGCAGAGAGCCCACTGGGGAGGCAAATCCAGGACCCCGGGTTTATTATAGGAAATAAACACAAAGAGAATCCTACTTGAGGTGCACACTGTCCCCGAAGGGGATTTGGGCTGCGTGCGGACGACGGGGTTGGAAGCCTGCGTCAGGACCCTCGGGGCGTACTGGGGCACGGGGGACGGGTAGTACTGAGCCGGATGCACCTCGTAGACACTGGGGGCCACAGTGGGCTGTGCGGGATAGGGGTTTTCCGGTTGGTATCCATGGTTTTCATAGTAAGGTCCAAAACCTGGCGGTGACCCCTAAACAATTGGAAAGAAGATGAGTAATATAAAACTCTTATTTGCACTAAAGGGTTAAATATAAACTATCACATCATATCACAGCTATATCAATAATCTTCTAAATTGATAATGTTTTTACTTTGTGAAATATGCATCCTGTCTATACAACTTGTACAGTTAGAGATTAATAAGAAAGTGACAAGATATTAAAAAGGTACCACAAGGCTGGGTGCGGTGGCTCATGCCTGTAATCCCAGCACTTTGGGAGGCCGAGGCGGGCGGATCATGAGGTCAGGAGATCGAGACCATCCTGGCCAACATGGTGAATCCCTGTCTCTACTAAAAATACAAAAATTAGCTGGGTATGGTGGTGGGGTGCCTATAATCCCAGCTACTCGGGAGGCTGAGGCAGGAGAATGGCTTGAACCCGGGAGGTGGAGATTGCAGAGAGCCGAGATCGCGCCGCTGCACTCCAGCCTGGCGACAGAGCAAGACTTTGTCTCAAAAAAAAAAAAAAAAAAAAAATGCTGGGTGCGGTGGCTCACGCTTGTAATCTCAGCACTTTGGGAGGCCGAGGCGGGCGGATCACGAGGTCAGGAGATTGAGACCACGGTGAAACCCCGTCTCTACTAAAAATACAAAAAATTAGCCGGGCGTAGTGGCGGGCGCCTGTAGTCCCAGCTACTCGGAGAGGCTGAGGCAGGAGAATGGCGTGAACCCGGGAGGCGGAGCTTGCAGCGAGCCGAGATTGCGCCACTGCACTCCGGCCTGGGCGACAGAGCAAGACTCCGTCTCAAAAAAAAAACAAAAAAACAGTAAAAGAAAAGAAAATGTACTACAGATTCTCCCTAGGTATCTACAACTATGTCAAACATTGAACTTACTTAGAATAAAAACTAACCAGAACTTACAATTACCAAAGTTTTTTGTTTGGTTTTGTTTTTTACTATTCGTTCTTTTTTTCTTACATGTCCATTTATTAAACAGGAGTTCCTTCATGACAATTTAATACAATATTTATTCACGATTACAGTTGAGAAAATTATTTCCCTCTACATACAAAAATACAGATTTGGCTGGACGCGGTGGCTCACGCCTGTAATCCCAGCACCTTGGGTGGCTGAGGCAGGTGGATCACCTGAGGTCAGGAGTTTAAGACCAGCCTGGCCAACATGGTGAAACCCCATCTCTACTAAAAATACAAAAAATTAGCCGGATATGGTGGTGCACACCTATAGTTCCAGCTACTTGGGAGGCTGAGGCGGGAGAATTGCTTGAACCCGGGAGGCGGAGGTTGCAGTGAATGGAGATTGCGCCACTACGCTCCAGCCTGGGCGACAAGAGCGAAACTCTCGTCTCAAAAAAAAAAAAAAAAAAAAAAAACCACTATGAAAACAGTCAAGACAAGTACCATGAAAAATGGGTCCTTCAAAAGAAAGAAAGAGGGAAAATTGAGGTCATTGTGAGGCTTCGTCTGCTGTTGGGGAGAAATCAATGGCAGCAAAGCTCTGGGGCCCCCTGAGCCACTTGAGACATACAGACTCAAACTCGAGAACCACACAAGCCAGGGCAAAACCACCCCAGGGCTTCCGCATCTGCTAAAAAGCCAAGCATGCAAGTCCAAGTTTGCCCAATGGGCTATATATTCTTTAAAATTACAAAAAAAAGTGGCAGACATTGGGATTTAGTAAAATATAGTAATAATTTTAAAAAGTTGTGTAGAGGTCTGGAGTTGGAATCCATTAAGCCAAAATCCTATACTTTTAGTTCCTCCAGTCTTTTCCTTGAATATTGATATACAAAATTGTAAACTAGCAATACCATAATTATAATGAGAAGAATAATAGCTAACATTGGAGAACTCAGCTGCCGCCAGGCTCCTGTACTCATAACCTCCTTGATGACTCACCATAATCCCTCCCGCTGCCAGCAAGACTGGCGCAGGCACGAATTAATACAACCATTTTGCAGAGAAAACAACTGAGTGAAGAAATGTGCCTAAAGGAGCACAGTCTCTGTGTTAACCTGCAAATACCTCTTCTGTATCCTCTTCTCTCATGTAAGGAATGTATCATCATTCACTCACCATCTGTTATTAATGGAAACTTGAGTGGTTCACAACATGGGCTGTTAGCAGCTCTGCTGCAATAAATGTTCTTACACATTACATGCATTTTTGTGCAGAAGGTGGAAATGTGTAGCTACATCCCTTTAAATGAAATTTCTGGGTCAGAGTGTGGCCATACATAAATGTGAAAGGAACTGCCTAGAAGTAGTATTTTATTCTCAGCTCCATCCTTCAGCTGGTGCCTATCTTCTTAGAATGCCCACCTCCCCTTCCTCAGCCTACTTAAAAACTGCCTTCCCAAGGCCTACCCTGTCAAGACTCGCCCCAAACAGGCCACTCTGGGCCCCACCAGCCCACATCTTCCCCGTCTTTCAGCTCTCCCCAGTTACCTGTTGGCTGGGCCACTCTGGGAGGCCACGTTTTTCCTCTTATCTGTATCTAAGGGCCCCCATGCAAAACTTTCTCCTGTTCATTAATTTCTGCCCGTTGTCTCTCTTTCTCTCTCTCTCTTTTTTTTTTTTTTTTGTTGAGATAGTGTTTCCCTCTTGTTGCCCAGGCTGGAGTGCAATGGCGCAATCTTGGCTCACCGCAACCTCTGCCTCCCAGGTTCAAGTGATTCTCCTGCCTCAGCCGCCCGAGTAGCTGGGATTACAGGCATGCACCACCACACCTGGCTAATTTTTGGGGTTCTCCATGTTGGTCAGGCTGGTCTCGAACTCCCAACCTCAGGTGATCCACCCGCCTCAGCCTCCCAAAGTGCTGGATGACAGGCATGAGCCACTGCGCCCGGCCTGCCCCTTGTCTCTTATTGACCTCAGAGAATGGCAGCAAGTTTGTACTCTACGGACAGGTGTCCTGAGCAGAGGCAGCATAGCTCTTAGAACTTTAAATGAGGCCTCCAGGGGAGTTGATTATAATGGAATGAGCCAAACAAGGCCCTCAGAGTTCACCTCCACTTAATAACTCACTAATGCTATCCTTCAAAAGTCTGAAGATTACAACCCTGAACCAGAGCAGCACACAGAGGGAAAACACAAGGTAATCTCTCATCTAAATGAGGAAGCCAGAGGCTGCAATCTCAGCCATCTAAGAACTTGCCATCCACTAGCAAGGAGGTTTGTCCCTGAAAATTCCTGAGCAGTGGACTTGAAATTAAATACAGACCAGTAAAAAATGAGTATCAGTAACAAATAAAGGGGAAAACAAGGTCTATTTTCCAGATATACAATCTAGGAAGTGTTTAAAACTCTTTACTAAATGCTAGGTATAAGGCAAATGGGTCAGTTACAAAGGGGAGCAGAGATTAGCCACATTTGTCGCCAAAGGGAGTGGGCTCCAGGGAGAGGGAGGGCCTGCCCATGCCTCATGCAGTTATGACTTTTCCTAGTCCTTCAGTTGGGCATTGATGGGATCCCACGTGGGTCTCTTCCCTGGGACATATACCCCTGTTATCGCCATCCTGCCTCATCTGTCCCCACTCCTTGTCCCTGCCCCCTGCCCCGCAAAGCAGGAAGGGACGAGGTCAAGGTGAGAATGTGTATCACCCACATCTACCCAACAGCCACGGCTTTTGCGACTCACCTGGGCAGCTGTGTGGCTGCACACCTGACTCACTCTTTCTAGAGGGTGCCTTGAACAGCATCAGCGTGGCCCAGCATTGCCTACAAATAACCCTTGCAATCGCTGACCCCAAACAATGTTGGGAATAACAGAAGGGACAAGGGAACAAAGAAAAGGCCAGGAAGGTAATAATTAACCACTTACTGAGTTCAAAGCCATCTTGCTTTTATCAACAGCATCGAGTAATGATAGGTATCTGGAATGTTCAATATGACCTAGAAGAAAGAATTACAGGACTGTAATATTTCCATACCAGTTAGTTTTTAGAAGATAAATCTGGAAAGAACTAGAAGAATCTCTAGATGAAGGTTACCTAGAACAAAGACCAGTGTTGCCTGCTGACCTTTGGCCTGCATCTTCACCACTGCTTCCCCATATCCCTCCATATTTAAGGACTTTGGGACCCATTTGTACCTTAGAGGTTACAGCAGAAGCACTCTCCTCTGGGATCAGAGTGGGTAGGAGGATGGGGTGCAATTGTAAGTGCTGCGACCAGGACAGCCTGACCAGAAAGAAGAAAGAACACACTCAGTGACTCAGACATCCATCGGGAAGGGCTCTCAGGGGACTGCCTGGGGCTCAAAGCCACCCACAACTCCACTGCCACTAAGCCCAGGCATCCTGCTGGACTTAACCCAGTTCTCACCAGGCAGCTGTGATATCCCCTATACAGAACATCTACTCAAGGGAGACTGCATGGGATAAAACACTGAAGAAATACGACAAGGTAACTAAACCCATCAAGGTCGGCAGAGGTTAAAGACAAGATAGGCCCAGGAGGGAAAGACCTGGGCAAGTTCCTGGCAACACAGCTCCCTGGAAGTGTCGATGGGTGAGTTACTGAATCTTGTTGACATCTCAGGGTCCTCATGGGAAAACAGACAAAGCGATCACCACCGTTGTGTGAAGCCGAGAGTTCCGGGAGAGTGGGGAAGGAGTGCCTCACAGTACCAGGAACTGAGGAAGAGCAGGTGCAATCAGACCGTCTTTCCCCGAGAACGTCCACAGGCACTGCCAGTAGCCACCCACTGCCCAGCAGGTGGTCCAGGGCTCAGCACCAGATACAGCTCATGGTTGACTTTTTAAAGCAGGCCATGCGGGCCCTCTCAATTTTTAATAGATACATACGTTTAAAATAATCTATAAAACATGTCCACAGTCACTCCATTTACTACCCCAAACCCAAAAAAGAAAGAAATTCAGAGCCAACCATTTTCACCATTGCTAAGATTAGCAGTAATGAAAAGAAAGCTGTGGGCCATTTCGTTTGTTGTCCTTTGTGTACAGTTAACAATAATAGCTAGAGATGCCGTCAACATGAAATGCTTTATAGTAAAGCCGCGTTCTGACATCACTCTCCATGGACAAAGATTCTTTGCTTGATCAAACTTGTATCAAGCCCCTGAACCTTCTAGGCCATCTGTGCATTTCCTTGTAAAATCCAGTTTTAGCAAAAAACCTTGCTCAGTCAGTTTAGCCGGAACCTCCCACCCTCAGTATCTGATCACTCTGGATATCTGATTGGGTTCCTCAGCCTCCACCGTGCCACAGGTGATGTCTGATCACCCAGCCTGTCTTCAGCAAGAATCCTGTTTGGTTGGTTTAGCCAGAATCCCCCTCACCCTTGATGTTTTCTCTTAGTGATTTTTCCACCCACCAACCCCACCCTGATCCTTGGTTATAAATTAACAAATTAACTCCCACTTGCCCATACTGTACTCAAGTGGATCCCAGTCTCTTTTTCCCACTGCAAAATCTGTTGGCTGTGGTCCCTGTACCTGTCTCTGTGGTCCTGAATAAAGTTCACCTCACCATCTTTAACAAGTGTCATTGAACGATTTTTTTTCTTTAACATGCACTTCTTGAGCAAATAAAGGGCTTTTTTCCACCCCTTCCCACTTGGCTTTAAATGACTAAAGAATATTTTAATAAATGGGGTTCAAGATTATCCGTCCACAAGACCATGTTCCCAGTGAGGGAACAAGAGCCTGGAGGAGGCTCTGGGCTTTGGAGCTGGCCAGACCAGGGTCCACTGCCTGTGACATGCCCATAGAAGAATATTTCCCACCTGCTGGCACAAAGCAGGTGCTCAAACAGCAGCAGGCAGCACTGGGCAGTGGTTCAGCCCCTGACCTCTGAGACTAGACTCTAGATCGAAACTCAAGCTCAGCCACTCACTATCCATGACCTGGAGGAAGCTATCGAAGGTTCTGTGCCTCAGTTTCTGCGCCTCAGTTTCTGCATCTGCAAATGCAGATAATAGTAACACCTACCTCCAGGGCATTCAATGAGTTAATACTAATGAAGTATTAACTTCCTGCTTAGCATAAAATGAGTGCTATATAACTTTCCATTAAATAAGAGGGATTATAAAGCTGATAAACATTTAACAACCTGCTGAAGGAAAAGAGGGCTGTCTTGATTTGCAGGTTTGCATTCAGTAAGTACTCCCAGGCTACCAACATGAAGCCCACCACAGAATCAAGAAGAGTGGGGCCGGCTTCAGCACACCATTGCTTTCCTGTGTCCTAAGCAGAACTAGTTGCTGAATCATTAAACTATAAAATCCCAACAGCCTCCCATGAATGAAAATGAGTATATGGCTTTTTAGTCTCGAGAAACCTCACCAAACAGGTTACGACAAACATGCACCGATCATTTATTTACTCTTCACGTACAGATAAAAATATAAGAACCAGGTCATGTCGTAGCTTTGGGATTTTTTCTAGGATTAAAACTAAAGTTCACACCTTCCTGGGTATGAGGAAAGGAAAGTGACTAATATACAGGTGGGAAGGATCACCATTTAAAATGTATCGAAAACGTTTAAGCCTTTTAGTCACATCTTAACAGACCTTGCCTATGTCTGCTTTGTGAAGAGAGAGGATCCTCAGGCCTGACAACACAATAAATCCCGCATTCTTGTCTCATAAGCAGGAAAGAACTCAGTACCGTGCTAAGATTGCTTTCAAAGAGTCCTGCCTAACCAAACACATTCTCACGCCTCTGGTTTCTCGGCTCTCCTATCTCCCGAGTTACAGGTTTGGTTGAAGTTTCAGGAAGTGAAAATTCGATGCCATTGGCGGCTCTCCCAGCTCAGAAGCCCTCTGAAAGGAGTGAAGAATCAATACTCAAAACCCACACTTGCTATTCATTCACGATCCCTAACAAGGAAGCCAGGGAAGGAAAGAACACCGGGAGCCACCACCATTAATTGTCAAATAAAAGCCACGGGACCCAGAGGCAGTCAGTCGCAGGATAATCCTATCTCTTCCAGCAATCAGAACATGATAAACAAAAATATTCAGTGTGCCCAAATCAGCTACCACGGGCCTTGGAATGGAAGACCAGAGTGATGCTGCCAATAACATTCTCCAGCTGGGCTGGGCGCGGCGGCTCACGCCTATAATCCCAGCACTTTGGGAAGCCAAGGCGGGCAGATCACCTGAGGTCAGGAGTTCAAGACCAGCCTGGCCAACATGGTGAAACCCCATCTCTACTAAAAATACAAAAATTAGCTGGGTGTGGTAGCGGGTGCCTGTATTCCCAGCTACTTGGGAGGCTGAGGCAGGAGAATCACTTGAACCTGGGAGGCAGAGGTTGCAGTCAGCCAAGATTAGGCCACTGCACTCCAGCCTGGGTGACAGAGAGAGACTCTGTCTCAAAAAACAACAACAAAAAAAACAAAAACAAACAACAACAACAACAAATACATTCTCCAGCTGGAAAGAAAACAAGGGGGGGGCATGTCCCGCTCTGACATTAGATCTGCAAGGGGAGGCACTGCTGTCCCAAAAAGACCAGGAAATCACACTCAGTCCTGTTCACCTTCAAAACAGGCATTTCCTCATTCACACAAGCTTGTACATCTCATTAACTCGTTTCTGAAAGGAGCAAGATGTAACGTAGATGGCGAGAGACAATGCTGTTTAGCGAATGCTTGCTCCTGTCATTTAAAGGACGGGGATGATGGCTCTCAATTCTGGAAAGCCAGCCACCATGAGCACTTGGGGAAATTTTCCTTTAAGTGTGAAAGAGCAACAGTGGGTGGCCCTCAGGCTCCATTCCTGGCTGGCAGGGAGCTCCTCGTTCAATACAGACAGTGTCAGCCACTTGAATCTCACAATGGCACACAGCTGTCCTCGCACTGTTTTGGTCCATCCTGGGCTGAGAGCTGAGTCAGCCCATGAGTCACCTGCCTGGCCGCCATGCGGCAGGACGACGCTGTGGCATCGTATCCACATCCCATGACATGAGGAAGTTACTGCCAAAACAAGAATCTTTTATCCTAGTTTCTCTCCTCTGGAGATCTCAGGACCTGTTTACCGGAGACGTACTTTCCAAACAACCAAGCCGACGCGAATGAAGTTAGGCTCGTAGACACTGACTCCCACCCAAGAGCCAGGGATATTCTCTGCAATGAAGTCTCCACTGACCTCACCGTGCACCACTGTGCACGCACCTCCTCCTTCTTGAAGCCCCCACATGTGACTGGTACGGTTTCAGTTGCTGGAGGTGTGAGAGGGAACAGACAGCCTCAGACTCAGTGCTCCTTCTTCAAACTCCAGACAGCACTACCGCCCACCATCCACGGACATGTTCCAGCCAATGACCAAATCATCAAAAAGAGCCCTTTATGCCAAAATAACCGCACTAACATCACATTATACAACGCGATGTTCTATCCTCTTAAGGATAGAATGCACAACTAAATGAAAGTTAGCCAACGGTGAATTTCAGTGGCTGTTCAGCAGAAACTTGTTTATGTATAATCAGGTAAATTGAATACACAATGATTGGCACAAGAGTTCTACTGAGAGAGAAAGGTTGAGCGAGAAACAGAAAGATCACCTCAGGAGAGGTATTGCCTGCATCATCCAAGTTTCTTTTCCTGTGAATGACTCATTGTCCCAAAGAGATTACAAACTTTTTAGGGCAGAAATCAGGTCTGGTTCTCTCTCTTTCTCTTTGTTTTTTAAATCTAGCTTTGCAGCTTACAAAGACAGTATTTAAATATTTTTATGGAGTTCCTACCACCTGTACCCCAAAAACTGTTGGGGAAAAAGTTAATAAGCATGTTTGGCAAAGTTGAGGGATACAAGATCAATATAAAAATCTATGTGTTTTTATATACCAACAACAGATGATCGGAAATGTAAATTTGAAATACAATGCAATTTGCAGGAGAAAAAATATTTTTTGAGTTCCAAAGGCCAAATGAGTAAGACGAAATTTAGCAGAGGGAGATGAGATGCCCACACCCAGACAACGCCAGCATCCCAAGTCAGGACAGTGGGTGACCTCCCAGGAGTCCAGGTGCCCCAAGCTGAGTGCAACCTGGCATGACAGGCAGGCAGGCGGCAGAGGCCCTCAGGTCACTCCAGGCGGAGACTTCAACACCACACACAAGCCACTGGCTAAGGTTTAAAGAATTTGTCCAAGTCAATCTGTAAAATGGGGATGATACAGAAATAGGGTTGTTGCAGGGATTCAGTGAGAAAGCAAGGCCGTAGCTCAGCGCCCAACCCATGCTGAGCACTCAATAATAACACAATGATGGCAGATAAGGTCTATCTTCCAACACCTAAGAGCCGGCTACATAGAAAAGGAATTCAATGTATTCTGCGTACATCCAAAGGACAATACCAGAATCATGATCAGAATTTCCAGAAGGGCAGGCTTGGATTCTATCTGGAGAAATCAAGGTTCCAACAATTAGAAAGTACACATATGGCCTGGAGCTACCCTAGAATGTACCAAATTCCTCAAACCTAAAAATGTATGTTTCAAGACTGGAGGATCATTTCTCCAACATATTCCAGAAGAGAATTAGGCTTGAGCATTGAGACCAGACATGGTGATCTTTCAGTATTACTCCCAACTCCTTATAAATGCATCATCACCAGTGAACTTGAAAATGTCAGCAAATTCTCTGTTATCAGAATTTTGCACAAAGAAATCCAAGCCCATCGTCCCTAGAAAGCATGGTCTCCCATGACCCTTGGGCTATACTGCAGTGGGGTCAGGCTCAGTGCCCTGCCAGGACAGCCCCTTGGAAAGCAATGGCCTTAAAGGGAATTTGACACTGCGTTGTGCACCTCGTACAAACAAGCAATAATAAAAAGCCTCAGCTTAGTTCCATCTGCCAAGTCAGACCTCACTTGAAAATATTTTTCTAACAAATCCAATCATCACAGCCTCTCATTCTGAGTCCCACTTGACAGCCCTGATTTTTCCACCTAGTCTGCCCTTGAGTGAACAGACTTCTGCTGCCACAACCACAAGCCAAGGTGCCCTTCAAACACTTCCTGCTCTCTTACCACAACTCTGTGCCCTAAACTCCTCTTGCCCTCCTGCCATGGATGCCCAATGGCTCAGCGCCGTCCACACATAGATGTCAGAGTCCTCACCTCCCTCTCCCGGACTCACCTCCAGGAGGATGAAAAGCCTGTCTTTGAGTTTCCTGCCCTCTCAAACTTCACTCTGTTTACAACAAAAGTAACTACCCACACCCCTGCCAGAAAACCAGCCTCGACTCCCAACCAGCGCATTTCCACTCATTCAGTTCCTCTCTCCTGACCATTGCCCAGCGACCAGGAAAAACCAAGTCCCAGGTCAGGCTCTGCCTCCTCCCGGAGCCCAGCCTCTGTTCTAGGTCATCCTGAAGAGCTGCCTGTGTGCTCAACCAAGCTGCTACCCTGTCACAGATCCCCCTTTTGCTCCTCCTTGGGTGTCCACAGGCTAGGTGGGGCCAGGGTGGTCATCATAAACCCCTCCTTCACACCCAGGCCCATACCCCTGGTACTTGCAAGTCAGTGCTTCCCAAGTCACCCTTAGGGCCAGGAGGGGCCCCACAAAGGCTGACTCCATGCAGGCCTCAGATCTCAACATAATGCTCCTGCACCCCAATCCTGAGGCCACGCAGTGAATCCCATATTGGAGGATCCCCTGGCAGGTGTCCTGGAAAGTAAGGAGGAGCGGGGAAGAGTAGCAAAGGCCTGGTGACTGTGGGATGAGGGACACTCAGGGAGTGCAGAGCAGGAGGGACCAGAGAGCAGAAATGCACCTGGGCCTTCAATGCTCCTGGGCTCTCTGGCTTCTGGCAGGGAGCTCTCCGTGGCCTCACTCTCCCCACCAGCAAGGCCACTTTCCAAGTCTTCAGCAACCAAAACTGAACAACCACTCTGTTGACCATTCACCTTTCCTTTCTACCTCAATGTCTAAGGCCTAGATCTGATCAGTGCTCCCCAAACCCAGAATTTTCGAGAGGGCTTAGAAAAAAAATAAATAAATAAGTTGCCTGAGCCCCATTCTCAGAGTCTGATGCAAAAATTGGGACCAAGGCAATGATCCCATATTATTAGGAAGATCCCCTAGGGAATCTTGCCACAGATTCAGGTGGAAAAGAATAAGAGTTATCAGCCAGACTTCTGGTTTACATTTCCTGGTAGGGGGACAACACATTCCGATGACGATGATCGTGGTGGTGGTGATTACTGGCATAAGGTACTGCATGCATCTACCTTTTCACCTACAGGACATTTGCACCAACGTCTTGTCACTCAATGTCCCCATGGCCTGGGAGGTCAGCCCTCTGCAGGCCCCCTTTCAGAGTTCCAGGCACTCTGGCCACGTCATACTGCTAGAGGGGGCGGCACGGAGCCTAGGTGGGGCTGTGGGCAGGGGCTGGGCTCTTTCAGGTCAGGGAGAACCAGAGCCCGGCCCAGGAACAAGCCCTTTTCAATCAGGATTCTGGGCGCCTTGTTTCCAGCTTCCTTCTCTCCTTTCCTCCACTTGCTGGTAACATTCCAACATCCTGGAGGGAGAACCCAGGGAAGGAGCAAAAGGAATCGATACTGTGTCGATTGTCACTAAAGCCGCTTCTAAGCATCCTGTGTCTCCAACTCAGAGCCCGACACTGGAAGCACTGACCTAGGGAGCCAGACAGGCCAAGTTTATCCCCAGTTCTGCCCCTTACAGGTTACAAGACCTCGGACAAGCTACCCAACCTCTCTTCCCCAGTTTCCTTACAATTGAGTTAAGTATATTATAAAGGGTTTGCAATGATGCCTGGCTGAAAAAAGTGCCACATCAATGTCTGTGCTTATTATTATAATGCCAGTGCAGCCAAATATACTCCTACAATTAAGGTGACTTGAGTTCAAGATACAGTGGCCAACGGTGCCAGGCAGGCCAGCACCCAGCAACCTGGGAGGCCCTGCCTGAGGCTCCAGCGACAGCACAAGTTTGTTGTTAGAAGGTTGCCCTTAGCTGGTGGGAATAAGGGAAGCTGCTGGGGACCAAACAAATGTCCGCGCAGAGAACAAAAGCCCAGCCAGCTCACCAGCTGATAATTAAAAATAACCAGAGGCCAAGGTGTAGATGGCGGTCTCCAGGCAGAGGTCTCAGCCGGTAGGATGCACCCCGAACTCTCCAGCCTAGTGTGTCCTTACCCGAGGGTGTTGCTAGATTTCCTTCTAACCTCATCTGTCCGGTAGTTCTGCAGCGGAGCAGGGCAGGTCCCACTTTTTCAAAAGCACTCATTAAAGGTGGGGAAGTCCTGAGCAACCTCCAGTGACTTTCTAGGGGAGCTCCTGGTTACCTGGCCCGCCAGGCCCTCCCTTCACAGCAGCAGCTAAGGAGCCAGGACTGACTTAGCTACTTGCGTCCCCAAGGCCCTTTGGGCTGGTAAACTCTCCCTGCCACACTCCCAACCCCCATCCTTCCTGCAGGGGAGGCTGGCTCCATCCCCACTTCCTGGAATACCTTCCCAGATCTCCTGGGACAGGTCAACAACCTTAGTCTCACTTCAGGTTTTCCTAACGCCCTGTAACTGGGCTGCGTAGCCTTTGTAATTTTCCATGATTCGGGAGGTTCTCGCGGCTGGAAGCTCCGTGAGGTCAGGCATTGCCTTGGGCGCAATGCGCTCATCTTTCCCACGGGACCACTGCACAGGTTCCCACGGAGGGGAGGGCTGCGCAGCCTCGAAGCCGAGCCCTGGGTGCTCCCTGCCCACAGGGCTCACCTCGGGCCACCGTGCTATCCTTTCCTTCCCAAACAAGCCACCAGGATTCCTCGTGACCAGGCCTGCCACCAGGGCGTTCTGAACAGGATTCAGGGCGACCGCTCTGTGCCCTACGGCGGAGCGGGCGAAGGCCCTCCTCTGCCACAAGCGCTCAGGGCTCTCGGCGCACAAACTTTCTGGACATGGAGCAGTTTTTCAGCTGGACCCGTGCTCAAGCACAGCGCCCACTGCCAGACTGGAGCACTTGACCACTCAGGGTGCCACTGTGCCGAGCCGGGCAGGAAAGGACGAGGTGGACCGAAGCGCCCAGGTGACCCGCCTTCCCCCCAACCCGGCACGGAGCGCAAGCGGAGGAGCCAGACCGGCTCCTCCCGAGCGGGTTCCTGCCGGTGCCGGGTGTCCAGGAGGCACCGGCCCTGATCGCCGCCAGCGGGTCGCCGCAACGGGGCCTGAGTCGCGAGCAGTCCCTCCCCGGAACTGACGGGCCGTTCGCACCTCGCCCGGGGGCCCTCCAGGAGCCTGGCCCAGCGGTCCCCGCCGCGCCGGCCGTATCGTTCCCGGCATCTAAGCGAGTTTCCAGTTTCTCCCTACCTCAGTAGGGAACCAAGAAGCAGAAGGAGTTCAGGTAACACTGCGGGACTGCAGAGATTTCCCCCAAACAAAGAAGCCAGCCGACAGCACTCCCAGACCTCGTCCCCAAAGAGAAAAGGCGCACCGGTGCTCCCAGGCGGGGGCAGTGGACGGCAGGCGGACTAAGAGCCAGGTTCGGGGACCCGGGGGGACTCTCTTCCACCAACTGGCTAGGGACTCGCAGGACCACCTGCCCCAACCTCGCGACGCCAAGCCAACATGGGCCGCCAGGGTTCTCGGCCGTGCGCAAGGGGTCCCAGGCGCCCAGCACTCTCCCAGCACCCCCGGAGGCGCCCTGCCCGGCTGGCCCCAGCGCTCGACCTTCGGGCGCACTCACCTGCCGCGCCGCGCTCCTCACACCCGCTTTCACCTCTGGGCGGGGCAGGGGGCATCGGCCGGTCCCAGGCGCCCAGGTTCCCCTCCCCAGCCCGGACCCCGATCCCGGACCCTGGTACCGGCGCCGCTCACCTGCCGCGCTCCAGGCGGCGCTCCCCGCCCCTTGCCCTCCTCCGCCGCCGCCTGCTTAGCTCGCGCCTACTCGGCCCGGCCCGCCCTGGCTCTCGCTTTAACCTCAGGAGGCGGTGTCCCAGGGCCCAGGGCGACACCCCCAAGCGGGTCTCCGGTCACCCTGGGCGGGCGGGGGCGGGGGCGGCGGGAGGAGGCGTTTCCCAAGGGAAGCCCGGGACGGGTTCTCAGCCTGGCTCAACCCCGGCTGCGGCGGGACCCAGGAGGGACCCTGGGGCGCTTCCCGGGCCCGGCCCCAGCGGCCAACCTGCCCCTCTCCGGTCCGTGGCGCCGCGCTGCCCGAGGGCTCGAGTTTGGGTTAAGTAAGGGGATTCTGGGGAGCGCTCCTCGAGTCCTGGGTGAGCCCCCGGAGCTGCTACCTCACGAGCTCCTGCAGGCGGCCGGCCCCGTCTTGGCCTCCGGGGAACCCACTGTGGCCTCTGTGCAAGGACCCAGGAGTCGGCCTTGGGGGACCGCTGGCCCAAGCACGAGTGGCGAGGACACAGCGCCGGGCGCCCAAGACCCTCCCCAGTCCGCCTAGGCTGGCCTTTCTTGGCTCCCACCAGCGTACGGTGGAAAGGGCTCCCCAGGAGAGTCCCAGGTCTCTGCACCACCGGCCAGGGCGGGAGTGAGGAAGCGGTGGGACACACCTCAGCCAGGAAGACGTGGCTGCTCCCGGGCACTTCAGAGGTTCTTTCTGTTTGCAATTGTGGGGGCTCAGAATTCACCAGAATTTAACAGGACTGTAGGAGACCAGAATTCGTCACCCCAAGTAGGACTGGAGGAGACCAGAATCTGCTACCCCAAAATAGTCCTCTTAGGCACATTGATGATTTGGAACTGGTTATGTTAAGAAACTGCAGACACTGGAGTACCTCTGAGAAACTGCCCTTTTGTGAAGGAAACGTGCACCTATAAAAGAAATGTTCGTTAGTCAACAGATCTGTACCAGGAAGAGAGCTGTTCCCTGTCAACTTTTATCACCTGGGAAACTTTTATCTGCCTCACACGGCAAACTGCGTTCACCAGACACCTCCTCTCCTCACGCTCCCCTCACTCCTCCACCGCTCCCCAGAAGCCTCAAACCCCCATTTCTTTCTGTTACTCAGAGTGACAGATAAGCCTCAATCATCGGGCTGCTACACCTTTTTTTTTCTTCCCCACCCCACCCCCCACCAGAAGGGGTCTCACTCTGTTGCCCAGGTTGGAGTGCAGTGGCTCAGTCATGGCTCATGGCAGCTTCAACCTGCCAGGGCACAAGTAATCCTCCCAGCTCAGCCTCCCCAGTAGCTGGGACTAGAGGCGTGTGCCACCACGCCCAGCTAATTTAATTTTTTGTAGAGATGGGGGTCTCCCTATGTTGCCCAGACTGGCCTCCAATCTGGGCTCAAGCGATCCACCTGCCTTGGCCTCCCAAAGTGCTGGGATTACAGGTGTGAGGCCCCGCACTGGCCCCTCAGTCACTCGGCCTGTTCTTTAAGTCTCATATTCTTGTGGGATTCCCATCTGTGAGTACATACGTACATTAAAACAGCTTTTCTCCTGTTCATCTATTTGATGTCAATTTAATTTGTAGACTAGCTGAAGAAACTAGAAGGGTAGAGGGGAAGCTTGTTTTCTCCTCCCCTGCATAATATACAAATCAATATGATTTGCTTTAAAATGAAGTGAAAGCAGAAAAAAGCCCCATTCGGTCCCATCCCAGGCTGCCTTGGCTCACTGCTCCCTTCCTGGGAAGCTCTCCCGGAAGTCTCCTGTCAGGCAGGTCTTTCCTAGTAAACCCTTCCCTCTCACTCCCTCCTTTGGCACCTTTTGTGGTCTGCTGGTGGCACCCACAACAGGGATTGTCCCCAATATGCCCCAGCCTCCCCATCCCCCACACTGCCCTGCGCTCCAGGCTGCCCCAGTGGGAGACCCTCAAAGACCCTCTCCAGCACACAGGTCAGGTCCAGTTGTCTTTCGGTGGCAACTCACTTATTTCTGTCTTGACAGTGTGTTTGGTGCCTGCTAATTCCACCCAGAAACCAGGGAGTAAGTGTTGCCGCAGACTCAGGCCCCTCGTAGCGGTTGTTCATTCACCATTTATTTTTCCTTTTATATTAATAATCAGAGTTCTCCAGAGAAACAGAAACAATAGGAGATACACAAATATATACACACACATATATATGCACACACGTATATTTCTATATATTATTTATAAATATAAATATCTCATATATTATAAATAAATACATATAAATATATACATAAACATGCATATTTATATGCATAATGTAATACAAATATGATACATATTATGCATAGCTTATATGTAATAAATGTCATTTATAATATATATAAAGATTTGTTATAAGAAATTGACTTATACAGTTATGGAGAGTGAGATGCTCAACAATCTGCCATCTACAGACTGGAGACCCAGGAAAGCTGGTGTTGTAGTTTTCAAAGTCCTGAGAGCCAGAGAACTACAGAGCAGATGGAACAGATTCCAGTCCAGGTCTGAAGGCCTGAGAACCAGGAGTGCTGAGGGCAGGAGAGGATCAAAGTCCAGCTCACACAGTCAGGCAGAGAGCAAATTCAACCTTCCTGCCCTTTTCTGTTCTATTCAGTCTCTCAATAGATTGCCCAAATTGAAGGCAATCAGCATTACACAGTGTTTTCAAACATTAATCTCTTCCAAAAACACCCTCACACGTAGACACCCAGAAATAATGTTTAACCAGTTACCTGGGCATCCCATGACCAAGTCAGCTTGACACATAAAAGTAACCATGGCTGGATGCAGTGGCTCCCACCTGTAATCCCACCACTTAGAAGGCTGAGGTGGGAGGATCTCTTGAGCCCAGGAGTTTGAGACTAGCCTGGACACCATAGCAAGATCCTGCCTCTACAAAAACTTTGTTAAAAATTAGCGAAGTGTGGTGGTGCGCACCTGTAGCCCAAGCTACTTGGGAGGCTGAAGTGAGAGGATCAGTTGAGGCCAGGAGTTTGAGGCTGCAGTGAGCTTTGATTGTGCCACTGCACTCCAGCTTGTATGACAGAATGTGACCTTAGTTTTATCTAAGCATGAATATATACATATTTGTATATACATATATACACATATATACACATATATATACATATATACACGTATATACATATATACACGTATATACATATATACACGTATATACATATGTATACACATATATATGCATATATATACACACATATATATGCATATATATATACACTGCCATAAGTTGACCCCTTGTCAACTTCGCACCCACACATCTCCTTACACCATACTTTATCTCTAAAGACAATAGCAAAGTAATAATTTTGCCTAATGTGATAAAACTCTTCTGCATACAACCAAAACATGCACTAAGCCCTTCCCCAGAAGTGGATGTAAAATTCTCAAGTGTTTATGCTTCTCCTTGGTATTCCATAACTTAAATACCATAATGTAAAATTAACAATACTTAATACAATGATATAAAGTCAATACGCCTTAAGTTATGTAATAAGGGAATATGAGAGAAAAGAAAACAGAGATATATACTGTATATACAAATATGTGCACAAATGTATTAGAAAAAAATAATGAGAAAATTCTCGTGACAATCTAAGGCTTCATAACAGGTTGCATGGGTAATAGCTGGTGTTTGTAACTGTCTTCTTCCACTACCCACTCTGCGTTCCCTCTGCCTTCGGGAAGCATGGCAGCTGGTCATGGTTCTTAACCTGATGGAGTGATAAAAACCTTCATTCCTCAAGGGTCTGGGCCATTAATAGCCTTGCCTGGATTGTGTTGTAGTTTTCCATTGACCTTAATCACAAGCATGGTAAAACTAAAAGATGCCCTAAGGAATCGTTGTATTCCAGACACACTCTTCCTTACCTTCCTGGTGGAGTAGTAGTAGTCTATCGCTTCTCCTTGGTAGTCCAGATCGGTCTCCCCAGCCAATGCATAACTCTCTCTTTGCCTGTTGATTCAGAGGCCTGTGGAGCTCAGCGTGGCCAGGTGGCAGTCGTAAATTCTAGTTTAATGGAATCATTGTTGTGTCTCCTGGTGGCAGCATTCCTCCCTCTGGAACTAAGACCTCTAGGTCAGCAGAGCGTAAAGTCACAGAAACAGCAAGCGAAAATTTTGCTAGTGGGCCACTTGGAGTAATAGTGCGTGGTGCCACTCCCATTTCCACCTCTTGATTCCTGGACCCGTGAATCCTGGCTATGGGAGAAACAGCACCGCATATTGGATGCTGATTTGGAGCATACACAGCTTTCTGGAGAACCTTGCCCCAGCCTGCAGAGCATTGTCCCCTAGCCAGCACTGTAACTGCGTCTTCAAAAGGTGATTCCACTATTCTATCAAGTCAGCTGCTTCATGGGGGTGTGGAATATGGGAAGATCCGTCGATTCCATGAGCATAAGCCCATTGCCATGCTTCTTTGAGAAGTCATTTCCTTGGTCAAAAGCAATGCTGTGTGGAATACCATGATTGGTGGATGAGGCATTCTGTGAGTTCTACACAGAAGCACTGTGTGTAGGGAAGACAAATCTGTATCCAGACTGTCTATTCCAGTAAGGACAAAATGCTGCCCCTTCCATACTGAAAGCGGTCCAATGTAATCCACCTGACACCAGGTTGCTGCCTGATCATCCTGGGGAACTGTACCATATCAGAGCCTTGGTGCCAGTCTCTGCTGCTGGCAGATGGGCACTCAGTTGTGGCTGTGGCCAGTTTGGCCTTGTTCAGTAGAAGTCCATGTTGCTGAGCCCATGCATAATCTCCATCCCTGCCACCGAGGCCACTTTGTCCATGAGCCCATTGGGTGATGACAGGAGTGGCTGGGGAAAGGCTGACTGGTATCTACAGAATGGGTCATCCTATCCACTTGATTTTTGTTTTTGTTTTTGTTTTTGGAGACAGAGTCTCACTCTGTCACCCAGGCTGGAGTGCAGTGGTGTATGCATGTGATGCAACGCCCTCCAACAATGAAAGATGGTGAACTACCGTTGTATCCATCACAGATAACTCTCAGAAGCAAAGTATTAGGCAAGAAAGCCAGTTGCAAATCTCATTTGCATAAAGCTCATAAACAACCAAAGCTAAATTATGTATAGTTAGAAATATATGCCTAGATACTAAATCTATGAAAAAGGGAAAGAAATTGATAAACACAAAATTCAGTAGGGTGATTTCCCCTAGTGGGAATAAATGGAGATTCAATGGGCATAGGGGTACAAACTGGGGAACTGGGCAAAATAGTATTGGCAATAATCTGTTTCTTAACCTAGGTGAGATCCTAGGTAAACATATGGGTGTTCACTTCATTTTTTTCTTCATTCCTTTTTTGTATTATATATATATATATATATTATATATATATACATATTATATATATATAATATATATACATGTTCTTGTATGTATAAATATTTCCTAATTTGAAAAGTGACATTTGGCTGGGCGCGGTGGCTCACGCCTGTAATCCCAGCACTTTGTGAGGCCAAGGCGGGTGGATTGTCTGAGGCCAGGAGTTTGAGACCAGCCTGGCCAACATAGTGAAACCCCGTCTCTACTAAAAATACAAAAAATTAGCTGGGCATGGTGATGGGTGCCTGTAATCCCAGCTACTTGGGAGGCTGAGGCTGGAGAATCGCTTGAACCCAGGAGGCAGGAGGTTGCAGTGAGCTGAGATCGCTTCATTGCACTCTAACCTGGGCAACAAGAGTGAAACTCTGTCTCAAAAAAAAAAGAAAAGCGACATTTGATTCATCATTACTGGATTTTAAAATGTGTGTACCTGAAAAGGAATAATGCAGCTATTCATGATGTCAGCAATAAAACAATATTTGTCCCAGTGTTTGTCCCAGTGTCTGTACTTTAGTTTTGATGTGAACCAGCTCTAAGAATCCCGCAAGTACTGGTAGTCAGAAGGCAAGACAGAGAATTCACAAGTTCCTTGTAAAGACAGGATGTGTAGAATCCTATAGATGGGATGATCAGCTCTTTTAAGAGCCACGTGAAGCAAATCTCTTGTGTGCTGAGGACCTTTGGCCATGTCCTCAAGGGATGAATGAGGTCCCTTGTTTAGAAAAAAATAAAGATTGTCTTAGTCTGTTTTGTGCTACTGTTAAAGAATACCACAGACTGGGTAATTTATTCACAATAGAAGTTTATTTGGCTCATGGTTCTAGAGGCTGGGAAGTCCAAGATTGAGGGGCTGCATCTGGCGAGGGTCTTCTTGCTGCATCATAACATGGCAGAAGGCATCACGTGGCAAGACAGCAAGAGCTGGAACACATAGCCTCAAACCCTCAAGATCTCTAATCATCACTAATCCATTCCTAAGAGTTAAGCCTCATGACCTAAACACCTCCCATTAGGCCCCATCTCCCAATATTGTTCCATCAGGGATTAAGTTTCCAACACATGCTTTCGTGGGGACACATTCATACCCTAGCAAAGACTTTCATGGCTCTCTTCATACAACCACCAAGCTTTCAGCAAATTCTTCAGATGAATTCCAGATGCCAGTTGCTCAAACAAGGAAAAGGTTGTTTAACGTTTGTTGTTTTCCATGGTTGAAGCAAGTTATAAGGCTCAGCCCCAAGGCTCACTGTATATGCTGTAAAAACAATTACCTTTTACTGAATATTTGCTTTGCCAGTCACCACACTTGAGTTTACATTACCTCAGTGCAAGACGGATATGCTGATTTCCCCATTTTACAGCTGAGAATGCTGGGGTTCCGAGAGGCCACTTGACTTGGCTGCACCACACAGACCCTAGGAGATGGGCAGCTGAGTTGGAATCAGGAGCTGGGGTTCCTGGGGACAGGATTTGGGAAGGGAACCCTGTTGGTGGGGCTGTTCTGCTCCCATTCTTTCCCCAGGGGCCCCAAGTCCTGCAGGCTCTCTTACCTCCAGAACCCAGAGGGAGGAAGTTGCAGGGGGAAGGGTGTTTGGGAGCGCATGGGGAGTGCAGCAGCAGCTGAGGGTGAGAAGACACCTGATCTGCTTCATCTCCTGCTTCCCTCTCTGTGGGCCCCCTTCTTGTCCCACCTCACTGCTGTCACCTCCATGGGGAAACCCCTGTGTCTAGGATGGGTCACCAGCTGCTGAGAAGTCCTCTCACTGGGTAGGCAGGTCTTTGGGAGGTGGCTCTGGGGCCTCTGTCATAACTCTAACTGGTCCCAACACAGCCCATTCACAATGATGGGGGGACACAGGATCATTGCAATAAGAACTTCCCCTGTGAAAAAGGTGGGGAGGAGGCTTATATGTCACTCTGAGTGACAGAAAGGAATGGGAGTTTGAGGCCTCTGGGGAGCCCATTCTGGTGTCCTCCGGTCCTATTAAATCCTGGAGAATTCTGGTCTCCTCCAGTCCTATTAAATCCTAGTGAATTTGGTCTCCTCTAGTCCTGTTAAATCCTGGCGAATTCTGAGCCCCCACAATTGTAAACATTGAAAACAGCCACTGAAGTGCCTGGGAAAAACCACATCTTCTGGGCTGAGGTGTGGCCCACCACTTCCTCACCCCTGCCCTAGTCAGTGGTGCAGGGAGACCTGGGCCCACAATGGAGTGCACTGTCCTCTACCTTGCTGTGTGAAAAACTTTTTTTTATCATCCAGGACCAACATTTTCATTACATTGTTGAATGTCAATATTTTTAGACAACAAATGGCCACCTGGTGAAGTGCAGATGCTAATAAGATATGAGTACCTGCCGTACCCTTTAAAGCTTTTAATAGATGCAGCACTAGCTCCAACAATAAGAGTTTATGATTAAACAAACTTCATTAAAAGTCAGCTTCCAGAATTACATTTCAAGCTCACATCCTGGGCTTTATGAAAAAGCACCATTTTGAATGAAAGGATATATATGTCAAAGATGGATGAAGTATTACAAGGCTTTTTTAAAAAAGGCCTACGAGGTAAGATCACTGCCCCAAATCCTTCCCAGAAAGGCAGCACCTGCTTTCCATGGTTGAAAAAGTTATTCAAAGACCCTTGTTAAAGATGGAAAGGCAGACTATTCAGGACCATCGAAATAGGTACAGGCACCATGGCAATGGGACTTTCCGGGGTGGGAGAGATTGGGCTCCACTCTAACCACAGCACAGGCAAGTGGGAACTGATAGCCCAGGAGCAGAGTAGGGTCCATGGATAGAAAATCACTAAGGGGAAACGTCGGGGTGAGGGGGATTCTGGCTAAACTGCCCTTGCTGAGGACAGGCTGGGGTGATCAAACATCATCCGGGGGATGGTGGAGGGTGAGGAACCCCATCAGATATCGAGGGTGGAGTTCTCATCAAACTGACTTAGCAGGGTTCTTTGCTGGAGCTGGATTTTAGAAGGAAGTGCACATATGGGCCCTAAAAAAAGCTCAGGAGCTTGACTAAAGTTCCATTGAGCAGAGAATCTTTTTTTATTTTTATTTTTATTTTTATTTTAAGTTCTGGGGAACCTGTGCAGGATGTGCAGGTTTGTTGCATAGGTAAATGTGTCATGGTGATTTGCTGCACCTGTCAATCTACCACCTAGGTATTAAGCCCAGCGTGCATTAGTTATTTATCCTGATGCTCTCCCTCCCCACCTCCCACCTCACAACAGGCCCCTGTGTGTTGTTCCTCTCCCTGTGTCCATGTGTTCTCATTGTTCAGCTCCCACTTATAAGTGAGAACATGCACTATTTGGTTTTCTGTTCCTGCATTAGTTTGCTGAGGATAATGGCTTCCAGCTCCATCCATGTCCCCGCAAAGGACATGATCTTGTTCCTTTTTATGGCTGCATAGTATTCCATGGTGTATATGTGGCACATTTTCTTTATCCAGTCTGTCATTGATGGGCATTTGGGTTGATTCCATGTCTTTGCTATTGTGAATACTGCTGCAGTGAACGTACAAGTGCATGTATCTTTGTAATAGAATGACTGATATTCCTTTGGGTGTGTACCCAGTAATGGGATTGCTGGGTCAAATCAAGCAGAGTGTCTTTGTCATCATCTCGTCCCTTGGGAGTTCTCCACGGCCTGAGAGTTCCCTGCACTAGGAAGCGATGAGGAAAGGTAGCCAGGGGCTCCAGCGTGGGGCAGAGGGAGCTTGGAGGAGCCACTTCTCCCTCCCCAGGACCGGAGCCCTGGTACCTAGCTCTGCCCGTGGCGTGGGGCCAGGCAGTCCCACAGCAGTGGGGAGGGGATGGCCAGGGTGGAGGCCAAGGGAGGGCAGGCATCAGCAGTCTGAACACCCTCTGTTATCCACCTCAGCTGGGGCCCAATTTGAAGAGGGTGTGCAAGATTTCATCTGCAAAATGGAGGCTGCCGCTTTCAAAGCTTTGAAAGTCTCTGCTGTTTGAGGAGGAGGCAGGGATCAATGAGACCCTGAGGCATTGCAGACTCATCCAAAGAGCTTAGTCTGACCTCAGGGCAAGGGCATCCTGCAAGGGTTCAAGAGGGGAGTGACTTCCTTCCTCAATGTATGGAGGTTGAACGTGCACCTCTGATTTCTCCTGCCCCCTCCCATCTTCTGCCCACCCCAGCCAGGTCCAGAGTAGGAAGGGGCACATGCCTGTGTTCTGGGGGATAAGACGTCAGCGTGGCTGGAAGCCCAGGAAACTAGTTTTAAAGCTTCATTTGCATAGAAAATAATCTACCTCTCCTATATTTTTAACATTTTACTAAAATTTGTTTCTAAACGAGTAGTACAGTTTTTATTATGTGGTTCAGAACACATTACCTACTGCCTGTCAAGAGAAAATAAAGTATATCCGTTGCCAAATGCAATTTTATTTCCAGAAAGGTGGCTCTGATAGAATGCACCTCACAGAAGCCCTCCCCTAAGGCTGGGCCTTTGCCCTCCTCCACTCCCACCCAACAAACAGGAGTCTCTTCAGGGATGAAGATAATCTGGAACATATTTTTTTTTTCATTGCTTTGAAAAGGAGAAAAGTGAGAAACATTATTCCACTTAGAATAAGTTTTTAAAGATCTAAAATTCAAGGTTTTGTTCACAAGTCTTTTTTTTTTTTTTTTTTTTTTTGAGACGGAGTCTTGCTCTGTTGTCCAGGCTGGAGTGCAGTGGTGCGATCTCGGCTCACTGCAACCTCTGCCTCCCGGGTTCACGCCATTCTCCTGCCTCAGCCTCCCGAGTAGCTGGGACTACAGGCGCCGCCACCATCCCCGGCTAATTTTTTGTAGTTTTAGTATAGACAGGGTTTCACTGTGTTAGCCAGGATGGTCTCGATCTCCTTGTGATCCGCCCGCCTCGGCCTCCCAAAGTGCTGGGATTACAGGCGTGAGCCACCGCGCCCGGGCGTTCACAGGTCTTTATAATCATAAAATATGCTTTTTGATCCTTGTACATTTCTTTTTTCTAGCTAAAATACATGCAAGTAACTTTTTAAAAATAGGTTAAGCCGGCCAGGCGTGGTGGCTCAAGCCCGTAATCCTAGCACTTTGGGAGTCCGAGGTGGGAGGATCAAGAGGTCAGGAGATCCAGATCATCCTGGGTAACGTGGTGAAACCCCATCTGTACTAAAAATACAAAAAATTAGCCAAGCGTGGTGGCGGCGCCTGTAGTCCCAGCTACTCGGGAGGCTGAGGCAGGAAAATGACGTGAACCCGGGAGGCAGAGCTTGCAGTGAGCCGAGATCACGCCACTGCACTCCAGCCTGGGTGACAGAGCAAGACTCCGTCTCAAAAAAAAAAAAAAAAAATAGGTTAAGCCAACTGGGCAATCCCGCGGATACTCCCCTGGTGCTCACGCTTAAATGCCTGTGAGGCTCTGGGTTACTCTGGGGGTCCCAAAGCCTTGAGGCCAGGCACTGCTTCTGCTGCTGCACTTACCCGCCCCCTGCCCTTTCCATCTCCTCCCAGTCCCAAAACCCTGCTGCCCAGTCCGAGAGTCCACCTGGGGAACTGCACCTGTTTTCTGTTTGTTTTTTTCCTGAAAATGGCTGGCCCAAAGGAAGGTTCATAAAACCCTTGAATCTGTGTTTGCAGAGAAAGAAACACGAAGTGTAGCTAAAGAGGGACTGAGCAAAAGGTCTGTGAAACACGCAGATCCATAGGGATGGGGGCGACAGGCTTCCACGCTGAACAGGAGCGACCTTGGGGTGGCTGCCCATCACAGATGGCTAGGTCACTCCTCTTTCATTTCTTCAGGGACAAAGAAGCACTACACTGTGAGCCTGCTGTTATCACTCCCAACATCCGGTCAGGAAGCAAGCCAACTGATCAAGGGGCAACATGGTTCATCCTACTTAAGCACCTCTACTTCCAGATTTTAGGATATATACCATGCTGAGCACAACTTAATTATCTATGCACATATATGTATATGTGTGTATGCATGTGTATACATATGTGTGTATGCATGTGTATACACATATGTGTACAAACAGGCATATATACAGTATGTATACATAAATATAAATATAGTTAAATATATATTTATATTTATAAATATATAGTTAAAGATTCAAATACACAAATGCCCATTTTTCCCACTGGGTTTTGGAAACTGTAGCTGCTTTAGTGAATCTGTCCTTTAAGAAACAAGAACTTTGGCCAGGTGCAGCGGCTCATGCCTGTAATCCTAACACTTGGGGGGGCCAAAGTGGGTTGATCACTTGAGGTCAGGAGCTTGAGACCAGCCTGGCCAACATGGTGACACTCTGTCTACTAAAAATACAAAAATTAGCCAAGCGTGGTGGTACACACCTGTAATCCCAGCTACTCGGGAGGCTGAGGGAGGAGAATCCTTAAACCTTGCAGGCAGAGGTTGCAGTGAGCAGAGATCACGCCACTACACTCCAGCCTGGGTGACCGAGTGAGACTGTGTCTCAAAAAAAGAAAAAAAGAAAAAAACAGAAATGATAACTTAAACCACCTGTGCCCCACACCCCAAACAGCTCCCTGTGTAATTAAGGAGAGACTTTGCTCTTCCACTGTTTCCATTCACGTGACTGGCAAAGTCATTCCAGGAGACTCCAGCCCCAGTAAATGGAATGGAGCAAATTTCTCGTGGAAACCTCCGGAAAGACCCATCAGCTCTTCAACGGAAAGCAGCAACTTTGTGCTCTAAGATTCTTTGAATCTCTCACTTAAACCCCTTGCCTGGCTGTTTCCACCAAGCTTGGGCTGGCGCAACCTGGTCCACACCCACTCCTCATCAACCCGTCGACCCCTCAACCCCTCGACAGGGAATG
Organism: Nomascus leucogenys; assembly: GCF_006542625.1. Taxonomy (NCBI): domain Eukaryota; kingdom Metazoa; phylum Chordata; class Mammalia; order Primates; family Hylobatidae; genus Nomascus; species Nomascus leucogenys. The sequence goes on from NC_044405.1 coordinate 26,672,680, forward strand.
TTCCACCTTATCCCAACTCCAATCTTCAGGGGGTTCCAATCTTGCCCTCCTGCCTCCCAGGCGCTGCGTGGCTTCGCTTATCACTGTGACTAATAAGCTCGCTTTGTGTTGGTGTGTTAGGGATCTGCAGAGTCTACGTCTGCCAATAGCCAATGTCATATGTAAAAATGCAGTGATAAACTACTCAATAAAACTAACAAAGAAAAGAAAACTGGCTATGTTCCTGGTTATAAAAGTCTTCCAATCATGGGAACAAAATGTCTGCTGTAAAACAGTAAAGAGTTCTACTATTAAAAGAAAGCGGGGTGTGGGGAAGCTACTTCCTTCTTTACCTACTCTGTCCTTCAAAAATCACCTGCAACCCCTTAGGCTAATGGCAGTTTGAAAATTGTTTTAATATCTGAGATCCTAAAAAAATGGTCAAGAATTTCAAGATTCCTGCACAAGGTGAGTTAGAGCTTTTAGGTGATGAGGTCGTCACAGGTGACAGGAGGTCACAGACATGTGAGTAGTGATTATGCTCGCCTCCTGGGTGTCACCCAGCCCCGTGTGTGAGATGCACATGGAAGGTGAAAGCACCTGTGCTCAGCACCTGTGAGCTGGCTCAGCCAGGCATTTAACTGCTCACTGGAACACTGGCTCCTGGTCACCCCAGGCAGCATACTGGGAGGGACTGGAGCTTACCCCCAGGGTGGACTGTGGGTGCCGCGGTAGGGGTGAGGATACCCACCTGCCCAAAGGATAAGGAAGATGCACCAAATCATGCAGGGTGGAGCATATCAGCTCCAGGGACCCCTTAGATCAGAGCACAGATTTGCCCTTCACTGTACCTGTAACTACTTCTGTAATCTCATACACAAATTGCTCAACTTCCCTGAGAATTAGTTGCTTTATCCATAAAATAGGTATAATAACGTATTTCTGGGTCATGAAGAATTAAATTAACTAATGAATAGAGAGAGACTTGTGAACTACAAAGAGCTAGGCAAATACAAGGTATATTTTCCAAGAAGTAGAGAATTCAGGCAACTTGCAAAGCAGTCTAGGGCTGGACTGGGCTGGATAGAGACATCCATACCTAGGGTTGCCATGTGTAGTTGTTCAGGTTGTATACTGTACAAATGTAGGGATGACTTTCACATTTGTAGTCACGAAGGATATGTATATTTAACATGACATTTTCCTGCAGATGCCTTAAAATGTCTTATGGAAAGGATGATGTATTCATATTCATAAGAAAATGTTGAACAAACTCATGGTGAGGTTATCTGTCCATGCCCTATTTTGTAAGATGAAAGAAATTAAGCCTTAAGGTTGAACTCTCTTCTACATGGGTTGTAACACTGAATCACAGTTTTGTATCTTAATTGTTCTTTGACTTACATATACAGCTGGAGGCCAGAAATAAAAGCATCAGCTTTTAAAAATGCATCAATCAACTTCAGATTGATCCAGAACAAAGCTGTCAGTTGATTGCAGTGGGCCAAACCAGGTACAATGTGTCTTACTAGAAACACAGACGTTTACTAAACATTTGAACTGACATTTTAAAACTAGGAGACTTCACATAAAATTCAGCTTTCCAGCTTCTCTTTAAAACATGGAAGACCTGGCTCACTGGGCCACCTTTTAGAGGAGCAGGAAGGAGCTCCCCAGTCCTGCGGGCATCTGAGTAGCGGCCCTGCAGGGAACTGAAATTCCACAGTCCTAAGCTGTTCCAGGAGGCGCTGGGGTCTGGTCAACCCCTGATGGCCAGCAGCAAGCTCCAGAGACCCCGTCCCCCTGCAGGATGGAGGTCAGAAGCTGCTGCCAAGCACATGAACCATCTTGGCTTCCCTCTGTGCACCCTCTCCACTTCCTAACTTCCCCAGCTTAGAAACAATGAGGAAAACGCTGGGCGCAGTGGCTCACGCCTGTAATCCCAGCACTTTGGGAGGCTGAGGTTGGTGGATCACCTGAGATCAGGAGTTCGAGACCAGCCTGGCCAACATGGTGAAACCCCACCTCTACTAAAAATACAAAAATTATCTGGGTGTGGTAATACAAAAAATACAAAAATTATCTGGGTGTGGTAATACAAAAAATACAAAAATTATCTGGCCCGCCTTGGGGGGCACTTGTAATCCCAGCTACTCGGGAAGCTGAGGCAGGAGAATCACTTGAACCTGGGAGGCAGAGGTTGCAGTGAGCCAAGATCATACCATTGCACTCCAGCCTGGGTGATGGAGAAAGACTCTGTCTCAAAAAAAAAAAAAAAAAAAGAAAAGAAAAAGAAAAAGAGAAGAAACAATGAGGAAAACGATGGCGGCCCCACACCTGCACCCCTGCATCTGCTCTGCAGGATGGCTGCACACATTTACTGCCCACCCGTGCTGCGAAGTTCAAAGACAGCAGAACATGCAGCTTCCTGCAGCTTGTGTCCCAGCAGGGAAGGCAGAAACTAACACATAATGAACGTGCAGTGCCAGTGCTAAAAAAAAAAAAAAAAAAAAAAAAAAAAAAAAAAGAAAAAAAAGTAGAGCCAGGATAAGAGGCCAGCCTGACCATCGAAGGGGCTCCATCGCCAGCAGGAGTCTGGGAGGGGGTCCATGTGCAGGAGAAGCAGCAGGTGCCTCTGCTGGGGGAGGAGCTTTCAGGAGGGCAGTGAGAGTGCATTATGGAAGGCCCTGAACACGGCAGGAAGGATTCAGAATTGTATTCTGGATGGCTGGGACCAGAGAAATTACATACCCTGGTTAACACTTCAGAAGAAACAGTCTGCTCTTTGCTGTGTTACATTTTTTTTTTAGTAGAGATGGGGTTTCACCATGTTGGCCAGGCTGGTCTCAAACACCTGACCTTAAGTGATCCGCCCGCCTTGGCCTCCCAAAGTGCTGGGATTACAGGCGTGAGCCACCGCACCCGGCCTATCTGCTGTGTTACAAACGACGTGCCAGGAGCAGTGCCAAGGAGGGGAGGTCCTAGCAGAAGGCTTGTTCAATAGTGCCCAAGACATCCTGGGCGGGGTGGGTGGGGGGGTGGGAGTGAAGGACTAGCAAATGGAATGTGGGGACTGAGGGGAACTGGGCAGTCAGAGGTGACCCCAGGGATTTTAGTCTGAACAGCTGAAGGAATGGAGCCGCCACTGATGGAGATGGGGAAAACGGATGTGCAAGATGACATCAAGAACTTGGCCTTCGACCTGTTCAACCTGAGGTGCTAATTAAACCGTGAAGAGCAGGTGGTGGCAGGCAGTTGGAGTTGAGGGGATGGAGATGTGAACTTGGGGGGCGCCAGCAGGGAAGTGCTACTTAGAGCCGGGGTCCAGAGGAGCTCCCTAGGAAGGGACAGTCGGCCGGTAGACAGAGCTCTGGGGCTGCCCGTGAGAGGCAGAATGGGGGGATTCCAGGAAAGATATGGATGAGCAAGAAGCTGTGAAAACGATTTCCATCCACCCGAAAAAAGTGCACGGCACAGACATGGAAGGAAAGGAATGAGGACGATATTAAAGTATTAAAATCCCAAGTACTTGAGACAGTAACGATAACTAAAAATAAACCCAGTGTTGCCAGGGATGTGAGAAATAAAAACATTATTTTGTTGCAGGAGGGGCACTGAAAATAGATTTAATGTAGTCGAGAGCAGGCACCAACTACGCAGCAGGAGTTACAAAACTCTGTCCCCAGAAATATTCTCTAAATGGGGAAGTGGCAAGTTCAAAAAGAACTATTCATGTTATGTTCACAATAAAAACATGAGTTTAAAAAGCAAGTATAAGAATGCCTTATAAAATGCTTTATGAGAATTTGAGTGGAAAGCAACCTACTAATCTCTTAGGAGGTTATTTTTTGAGGGGGAAGAATATTTAGGAACATATTCAGCGATTGTGATTGCTGAAGAGTTTGAATTTGTGGTATCATTAGTGTTGTCTTGAGTTGGCTGTGGTTTTCCATCGCTGCTTCATGCTTTCTGCTTATAAATTACTCTTAATATCAGCCTTAGTATTATCAATTTGATTTTACTCTTGAGTTAACAAATTGTTAATCAATTTGTGTTGTTTGGTTAACTCAGGAGTAATATATTAATAGAACTGTCTAGGATTTTCCTGTAACTAAGCCTGGAGCCTTGTACCATTGGAGGTCACATGTGCTACCTGAACTTTCTCTGCCAGATAAACATATGTGGATGGGGCCTAATCCCCACAGGCCTTCTTCAGGCATTAAAAATGTGCTGCCTGTAAGTCTGCACAGATGAAAATCGAGGCAAAATTTTCTCACAGTAAGTATATTAAAACTATCATATTATTTGTAACTGTATAGAGTGTTGTTCATAATTCAAGTAATATATATATAAGTCGATATTCTCTTCTAATGGAAGCATAAATAAGTCATTCATAAACATTTCTAGGGCAAGTTGAATATTTCCTTGTCTCCATTTTGTTGTTATCACCAAATTCTTTTTCTGACGCAGCATGAACGTGGGTAGATACTGGCAGACCTCTAGGTCTTTTGCTCTAATTAAGTTCATTGTGATCAAGGAAGATTCTGAATTAGTCTATCTCTAAATTCTACCTAGTTTTGATTTCTAGGCACTCAGGAGATGTATGCAGTGGGGTGTGTGCAACTGTGCACTCCCATGCACACAAGCTCACACACTCAAGTCACATGTATACGCATCATGCGGGAAGGCACAAGCACATACATGTACACATAGGCACACACTTTCACACAGGCACCCCTCTCATCCTTTGTTTTCTTTTCAGCAATTCCATTCTCCAGTTCAAGATTCACCCAGCGAGAGTGAGGACACTTCAGTCTCTACTGATGGTAGAAGGGGAGGAAGAGAGAAGGAAAGGGGGTGAAGAATCATTGAAAGTTTCATGTGTTCCATTAAATAATCATATTTCTGTAGTCATGTAGACTGATCTGAAACGGTTCACGTGATCTCTCATTTCTCTTCTCAGGAAATAAAAATGACTTAATAATGAAGCCTGAAATAAACTGTCTGAGAGGCCTTACACAATGGCTCATGTCTGTAATCCCAGCACTTGGGGAGACTGTGGCAGGTAGAGCATGTGAGGTCAGGAGCTTGAAACCAGTTTCATCAACATGGCGAAACCCCAGCCTACTAAAAATACAAAAATTAGCTAGGTGTGGTGGCACGTGCCTGTAGTGTCAGGTACTTGGGAGGTTGAGGTGGGAGAATTGCTGGAACCCAGGAGGTGGAGGTTGCAGTGAGCCAAGATCCTGCCACCGCACTCCAGCCTGGGCAACAGGAGTGAGACTCCATCTCAAAACAAACAAACAAACAAACAAACAAAAAACAAAAAAAACTGCCCGAGAGCCACTTTGCACAGAAAGGTTGACCCTCGGTTGGCATCTGACCCATTCTGAGCAATCCCCCAGCCCTCACAATGGTCAGACTTTGACTCACGGATGAAGCAGGTTGGGAGGAGCTGGTCACAGAGCTGTGCCTAAACCAGGCCAGCTGCCTCCCCACTTGGTGTGAATGACACACGATCTCATTCAATCTTTCAAGCAGTGCCCTGTCTTTTAGTTCTGGCTCAGGTAAGCGAAACGAGGGCGTTTCGGGTCTGGATAATTGTCTTGAGTCTGGAGACTGACGAAGGTTTTTAGGGGCCACTACTTTCCAATAACAAATGCCTTCTGAACTGTAAATTTCTGTAGACTGCCAAGCAGCACAGCAAAGGGGAATACACAGCAATCATCCAAATACACTCTCAGGTTCACCACTGCATCCTCTGTCCTCCCAAACTTAGCAGAAATGGCAAGGTCTCCCTAGAGGATGGTTCTCAGTTCTAGAGAATCTAAACCAACCATTGAAATTCCAGCTTCCTTGAGAGCAATTGGCAGGTCTAAGCCAATCAACACAAGGCATTTCCCGGGTAGCCAGGAATCGGCTCAGAAATGGACAGGAGACCAATTAAAGCCAATGAAACAGCGGGGAGGTTGGCTGGAAGCTGCTGGAAAAAAATCCCTTGCTCTGTAGAGGGAAGACGTCTTTCTCTGTCACTAAATGTTACCATGTGTATCCATTATGACTGCTGCGGCCATCTGTCAACCAACCACTTTTAGGATGAAGCTTAGAGACACAAAAATACCTTGATATTTGGTGACCTTTTAAATTAATCAAAGTCCCAGTAAATGGTACACTGAAATTGGGAAAATTTGGGGAAAGTTTAATAAAGTGACTGTTTTAAAAGGTGTAGAATGGATAAGGGAAGTACTTGCTTGAAATTAGTGACTGTGGGAGGAGGTGTCTCCATCCTGTTCTCCACCACCAAGTTATGAAAGGGGGGTTGGGAGGTACCTTCCCAGAACCTGAAGACCGAGAGCCTCATGGATAGGCCTTCTGGGGAGAGGCTGCACCAGCCTGGTGGTGGGGGTGCCTGCAGGGAGACAGCTGGGGAAATAAATACCCAAACTCACTTTGCTTTCTACTATGATCCTGCTGATGCTCCCCATTTGCTGAATTCAAATGGAAGTCTGTAAGGTCAGCTTGCTGGGATAGAGAGGGCTGTGGAGGCAACCTGGAAGGACAAGTGCAAGCCGGGCACGCAGCCTCTTAGAGCAACCAGACACTGCTGGATTTGCAGTTGTATGAGACCATCAATTGCTTTATTTTAAAGACACTTTGAATTGCAATTTCTGCTTCTTGCACTCAAAAGTATCTTAACATGCATACAGAAAATATTCTACGTACCAAGCCATCCTAAAAATAAAAAATGTTATGGGTTAGGAAGGGAATGGATATACACAGAAGGGGCGGGCAGAACTCACAGATGTAGAAATGGGCAGAGCCACCAGGATCCCAGCTCCTGAGTGGGAAGGGGCACCAGTGGTGTGTGCTTCAGGAGCCTGGAGTCAGCCTCTTTAGGAAACAAAGAGTAGGCGTGGGACTTTGCTCCTAGGAGTAAAAGGCCAGGTTGCTTTGATAAGGACTGCTTGTCTGACCTTGGAAGGGGATGAAGTTCGAGGTGGAGTTAAATGCAGGCCTACCAGCCACAACAGAGAGGTGAGGGAAGAAGGAGAGCTAAACAAACCAAGTGATGGGAGCTTGCAAAAGAGTGTTTCAAAGCCGGGGGAAAAATACATGGCTTGAAAAAATTTACAATAAATGCGACAAATTGGAGAACGCTTCTGAGGAAATCTAAATGATAGACCAATCATCAGAGGATTTATTTAACTGTGTGTGACGTTCAAAGAGACGAAAGAAGGGACAACCATAGGAAAAAACAAAAATAGGGTGCTGTGAACAGCTTGAGCAGCTATCAACATGAAGACATGGATTAGATAAATGAGGGATTGGAGATTCTGAAAATAAAAAACTAAATATTGAGATCAACAATAAACAAGTAAATGCAGTTAAAGAGAGAAACAGCAGATTGTACCAAGGAATTAATGCTAACAGGACAGAGAGACAAAGAAGTAAAAACATATGAAAGAGACAAAATAATATGGAAAACAATATAAGACACTCCAACATACATCTAATAGACGTTCCAGAAGTAGAGAATACAGGAAATGGTGGAGGACATATCCAAATTATAATACCTCACAATTTTCCAAAATTGAAGATAGACATGATTTTCCAAATAGAAAGATAACATTGAGAAACAAGGAGAATAAATAAAGATAAATTCATAGTCAGATGCAGTGCATTAAAAATGCAGGATATCAAGGAAAAAGAGAAAATCTAAAGGCTATAGAGCAAAAAAGATTTTTAAAAAACCTACACAAAGCCAGGAAGATTAGGCTAAGAGCTGACATCTCAACATTAAGAATGGAAGGTGGCTACTCAGGAGGCTGAGGCAGGAGGATGGCTTGAGCCCCAGGAGTTCAAGTCCAGCCTGGGCAACACAGTGAGACTGTGTCTTAAAAAAAAAAAAAAAAAAAAAAAAAAAGAGGAAAGTGGTGAATGAAAATATTCAAAAGTCAGAGGAAAATGACTTTCAACCTAGAATTTTGTAAACCACCAAATTTTTATTAAGATTGAATTCAAAATAAAAACTTCAGACTGAAGAGTTTACCAGACAGATTTTTGATGAAAACTAGAAATCAGTAGTTCTCAAGCTTGCGTGCCCATTAAAACCACCAGGAACATTAAAAAATTCCAATGTCCAGACCACACCTAGACGCAGGTGGTGTTGCTGTTTGATCTTCCCAGGTGATTCCAAAGTTCAGCCAGGGTTGACATCACTGCTTCACCTAATTACTCCAGAAGAAGAAAACTGAATTCAGAAGAGGTTACCAAGAGCACCTAAATCAGTCAACTGCCAGTTAACAATGAACTATTATTTGGAGACGGGATCCTCTGTGTGACAGTTTCATTGCTTGGTGTGAGAGTTTTTGAACAATTTGAATTTCATTTGTCTTATTCTCTCCCAAGTGAGTTTTTCCCATTCACTTTTCAAGTAACTTATACTCGTTTTGGGGAGAAGGGCCGGTTGGTGGCCTAATGTTATTCACCTCAGTGGATTGTAATCTCGCTGCACGTTAGAAACTAGTCCCTGTGGTTCCACTTTAATCTGTAAGCAATGAGGCTCACCTACAGGAATTTTCAAATCTCTCCAGGGGCAGCCAAGTTTGAGAACCACCAAATTAGTTCTCTGGGTCAAGGACACCAGAAGAAATGAAGAGGAGAAGGGAGCATTGAGTCTACTGAGCAGTTGTGGAGACCACTTAGAAAGAACAGCACTGAATTCTTTAGAAGGTACAGAATTGGCTCATTTTCACAACTATCTTAGGTAAAGAATCAGTGCATTAAACAAATTATTGTTTTCTGAACAAATTGGCAATATCAAGAGTGTGTTGGTAATTTAGAAAATTGCTTATTTTTATTTCTTCTTGGCCTATTTCTACTATTCACATCTGGAACAGTCAGCTCATTGGAGGGTGTTGGTGGTTCAGAAATCTAGTCTCAGCCAAGCTTTTTCTGGGGGGACTTTGGATGAGTCAGTTTATCATCTGGTGCGGTTACTTCCTTAACTATGGTGGGGAAATCCGACTAATCTTATACGTATGTGTGTTTTACAACGATTTGGTACCACGCTCAGGGCAAGGCGCTGGGCGGTTATTGGATGATAAGGTGATTGCATGGGGCTTCCTTGAAAGCCTAGTGACCTTCATTCAAGCATTTCCTCTTAGTTCATTTCAACGAGCACTACCTGGAGCATCTGTTACACATATGCCCTGAAGCCCAGGATGAGTAAGACACCATCCCTGCCCCGAAAATTGAAATCTGTCATAAATAATTATTCTTGGAGCGGGAGTTGCCAATGTGAATGCCTAGGGAACAAGACAGTGCTGCTGTAAGTCCAGAAGGCAGCGAACAGGAAAAGGGTTATTTATGTGATCACAGAAAGCCAGGCGTTCATTAACCCAGCTGTCTAAACAAGGGCATCTCCGAGTCTACTTTCGTGAGACCTTATCGCTAAAATAAAAGCTGGCCAACTTCGGAGGAATTAAAGCATTCCCTTCTAGCATCAAACTGCTGCCCAGCCTCTCAGGGTTTTCCACACTTTCATATGCAGAAAAACCCCCGGCACGCTTGGTGTAAAATGCAGATTCCCTGGTCCTACCTGCGCAGACGCTGCGTCAGTGGGTCTGAGGCAGGGCCCGGGCATCTGCATTTTAAATCAGCTCCCAGGAAAATTGTTGCAGGGGTGGGTCACACTTTGTTTGTGGGCGTGGGCGCTTCTCCCTGCAGCTCCTTCCTCTAACAGCAGGGTGTGTCCGCTGGGTCCCTTCTGGCCGACCTCCTCTGGGCAAAAGTCACTTCTCTACTGACCTGAAATCTACCACACAGCTCAGTAATGGCTCTGATAAACAGGGACATCTCATTTATTGTTTCTTTCCTGGAACACTTTATGGTCATCAGTGAGCCGTCACCATGAGGGCTCATCCAGTCTCAAGGCAGGGAGCCTCCCTGGCAGTCAGCAGTGGCTCAGGGGCCGGCGTAGCAGTGTCCTGCTGGCAGGGCCAGGTGACTAGTCCCCTGCAGAGTCTCTAGGTAGGTGGGCTTTAGAGATCCTCTGTTTGATTCTCTCATTTTACATATGGAGAAACTGAGAAACTGAGGCTTTAGAAAGGCCATGTGCTTCCCTGGGTCCCAGCACCGAGGCAGAACCAGACTCCACTCAGCCTTCCTGCTCCCTTCCTCTCTGCTCCGACCTGCTCCAGCCCCTTTATCCTCGCTTTACCAGATTCTGCCACATTTGGGGGTGTTTGAGGAGTGCCACATTTTGCAGGATTCTCCGTCAGCACAGAGTGCCTGTCGTGTGTCGACTCCCAAGGCCAGCACACCTGCACCATTGGACATGTGCCTGAAGCCTGCCTCTATGGCCCCAGAGCAGCATGGAGGGAACCCCAGCTTTCTCCCCACCTGGGGCAGGATCACTTGCCTGACTTGGCAGGGGGATGGATGGCTGGTGCGCGCTCTCTCTCTCTCTGTCACACACACACACACACACACACACAGACACACACACACACATACAGACACACACACACACACACAGACACACACACACACACACACACACACCCTCACAGATTAAGAGCACCATTGGGTTGGTCTGCTCAGGCCAAGATCACAGTCAGAGGAGAGAAAGAAACATGACCCACGATAGCATCAGGCCATCGACCATGAGGCATCTTCACTGCCCCCAAAATAACACAGACAAGGGAGGGCCAGGGACTCAGCTTTGGGGTCACCACTATGGGGGCCAGAATGAGCCTTCGTCACCTGGGTTTGCAAGGTGTGGGGCGGAGGAGTACAGGCAGGCAAAGGCTGCAGTAGGACGGCCCAGGGGGCAGTGACTTGAGCCGCCCAGACACAGAGACACGTGGCAGGCGGCATGTTGAATTTTAACCAGAATTTAATGTAGGCAGTTTTAACTTTTGCCTTAAAAGTAAGAAAATAAACTAAAAAAAAAATGAAAACAAAACAAAGCCAACTACTACTCAACAGAATAGGAGAAGCGCCACATGGGGCTTCGGGCTCCACAAATGTGGCCTGGCCCAGCTCCTCCAGCCTCCCGGAGGCGGGCAGCTGGCAGGCAGATCCTGGCCTGGAAGGTTCTGGAGGCAGCTGTCCTGAAGGAGTCACCTGTTCTGCCATTGAGTGGCCGTGTAATGCTCCCCAGCCCTGCGGTCACCCGGGGAAATCCCCAAGCAGGGAGATGTGGCTGCTGTTCCCCTTTGGCCTGGAGTTTGTCCAGGTTGGGGCAGCACTGGGCGAATGGCCTGGAAGCTGCATGCCCGAGGGCCTCGCCCAGCTGTGCTTCCTCCTCTCATGTGGCCTCTCTAAGGAGTGAATTATGAAGTCATCCTCACTCCGGCCCCTCCACCACTCCAGCTCCTAAAGGGCTGGCTTGGTCAAGCTGCCTCGGAGGGTCACCAGCCTTGGGATACGACACCTGCAGGAGGCGGGCGCTGCCCTGGAGCCACGCCATTCCATCTGCTCCGACTCTGTCTCACACTGTCTCCTTCCTCTCCTTCCTGGCCAAACTTCTCAAAATAGCATCTGCTGCTGAAAGCTTCTAACCACCTCCTCATCTGTAGTGCCCTGTAGCCTGGAGTCCACCTAGAACTCTACAACCACTGCTCTAAGAAGGCCCACGCCCTCCCGTTTTCACCCACTGGCCCTGGTGTTGTTCTCACCCTCAGATTTTGGCAGCACATGCCCCTTCTTCAGATGGGCACCTTCTTTTGCCTTCTCTTCCGCCGGGACACTCATTCCCCCTCCATGCCCCCAAATAACACCCATCTGAGAAGTTTCCAGTTCTTTGCTCTGCATCTCTTCCCCTTTGGCATTCTGCGCGCTGCAGTCTGCCCCTTCTGAGGTGTCTGGATGAGCGATGCTCCATCTACCCTCTCTCCTAAGCTCCATCCAACAGCCTTGGGACCAGGAAGTTGGTCTTGCTGGGTCATTTGCAGAGTTGCTGGGGCACCTCAGAGAGAAACAAGACAGCACAGGGGGGCATCGGCAGTGCACAGCCAAGTCTTCAGGTGACAGTGCTGAACAGGGGTCTCAGGGGAGCTGGAAGAAAAGTCTGTCCTTTCGGCCACTTGGCACAGCTCCAACCAGAGGTGGCCTGCCTCCCACCTCCTCTTCTTCATCCTCCCCTTTGCTTCTTGACCTGCCTGAAGAAGACCCCTGGGTCTGGACAGCTGGGCCTCTGGCGGCCCCAGCAGGAAGCTCGTGGTCCTGGAGTCCTGGGAGTCCATGCTGGAAGATGTTTACCCTCCAGGTGTCCAGCACTCTGGGTGTGTCAGGTGGTGGAGGAGGAACTGGCTCTTGAAAGAAGATGTCCTTCCCATCTCTTCCCTCCCCAGCAATTTCTACTGAGTTCTAGGTGGACACCAGATGGCAAGAGGCAGAGTGCAGGGGGACGGTGAGAAGCTGCAGGTAGCGGATGTGATTTCGAGAAGTTTGACAGGGAAAGGTAGGAAGGAGACCCTACGAAGACAGGAGGGAGCCGTGAGTATGAGAAGGGGGCACGGAGAGATTGAAGGGGACGGGTCCTGAAAGAGCACGGAGGACAGAGAGTCCAGCAAGTCCCAGGCGCTGCCCCCACGGTCCGATTGAGAGCCATGGAGGGGCTGCAGCAGTGCCTCAGGGTTGTGTTTAAAATTCGCTGGCAGAGTTCACCACTAGGCATTGGGATGTCCTGCAAATGGCTCAACACGCAGGACGCAGAGCCTTTTTCACATAATTGTTTGGAGCCATGTGTCTCTCTCTGTCTCCTGAAATGAAAGATTTGGGAAAGGCGACAATGCTGAATTTTCTTCTTCCTCTCTAGATATTCTTTCTGCTACATTTGATGGAGCTTCCAGGAAAAAGTAGATAGTAACTAAAACTCTCTTTGATTTCAGACTTGATACATATTTTCAGCTTGAGGATCCTCATTTCTCTGTTTAGTAAAAGGTGGCTGGGTTCAGTGGCTCATGCCTATAATCCCAGCACTTTGGGAGGCCAAAGAGGGCAGACTCCCTGAGCTCAGGAGTTTGAGACCAGCCTGGCCAATGTCGTGAAACCTAATCTCTACTAAAATTACAAAAATTAGCCGGGCATTGTGCCAGGTGCCTGTAATCCCAGCTACTTGGGAGGCTGAGGCAGGATAATCGCTTGAATGCGGGAGGTGGAGGTTTTGGTGAGCTGAGATGGTACCACTGCACCCCAGCCTGAGCAACAGAGTGAGACTCTGTCTCAAAAAAATAAAATAACATAAAATAAAAGTAATAAAGAAAACATGTAAAAATGTGCGCTTGGGTGTACCTGGGAATGGTTCACGGTTACCCTTTCAAAGGCAACAAGGCAGAGAGAAAGGCACGTGGAGTTTGCAGTCAGATGGACCAGATTGGGTTTGAACTAGGGGTCTGGTCGTTACCCACAGGTGACCCCATTGCCTTCATCTCTCTGAGTCTCAGTTTCTTCCTGAACACCGTTAATCGTTTCAGGCCGGGCATGGTGGCTCATGCCTGTATTCCCAGCACTTTGGGAGGCCGCGGCAGAAAGATCACTTGAGCCCAGAAGTTCAAGACCAGTCTGGGCAATATGGTGAAACCCCATCTCTACAAAAATATATAAAAAAATTAGCTGGGCCTGGTGGTGTACCAGTAGTCCCAGCTGCTCAGGAGGCTGAGGTGGGAGAATCGCCTGAGCCAGGGGAGGTCGAGGCTGCAGTGAGCCTTGATCCCACCACTGCACTCCAGCCTGGGTGACAGAGTGAGACCCTCTCTCAAAATAATAATAACAATAATTGTTCCAACAGTGCAGGAAATGCCTAGCATCGCACTCGCCCCACATGTAACACCTTCCTGCATTCCCGCTGCATTTAGCAGACGGTTCAGTTTCTGGTGGTGACCAGCGAGGCTTCTGAGTCACTTGTTCCTGAAAACTAGAGCAAAACGTGGCTCCCATATGCCTGGTTGTTTCCTTGTTGATAAATCCTTTTTTGTTTGTTTTTCGTTGTTTTTTTTTTTTTTTTTTTTTTTTTTTACAGCTTTCTTCTCAACCGACATCTGGAGGCTATTCAGCGCTGCGTACACTTCCTGCAGGCTGCCCCTCTGTTCTCTCGCCCTCCTCATCTCACATGATGGATCACCTGACAAGCTACCTGGATTTCCTAGCGCCCCAGAGTTGCCCTCAATCAACACAGAACACGTTCCCATGTGGAATCTTCACCAAGTGTTCATTTCTTCCATTACAGGAAATCGTATTCTCTTCCTGTCCCCAAAACTTTGCAGTAAAGACCCCTGACAATCTAGTTCAAATGTCAGTCATGACACTGCTAGCTTTCTTTTTACAAGACTGTGAGTCCCCCTGCAAAAAAGTCAAACTGAAATTTATCGCATGATATCTGCTATAGTCCTTCAAGCAATTGTCACTGCATCTTTTCAGTTATGGTTACCAAAGGTTGTGTTTAAAATTAGCTCGCAGAATTCACTGCTGGGCATGGGGATGGCCCGCAAATGACGCAAATGACCAAGATTCAGTGTTGTTTAAATTGTGTATGTTCTGGAAAGGAGTCACTTTGTCTACTTGAACTTTAGAAGTTATTTACTGATGTTGCAGTGTGATAAAATTGATGATAATCTAGGCTGGGCACTGTGGCTCACGCCTGTAATCCCAGCACTTCGCGAGGCCGACATGGGAGGATTGCCTGAGCTCAAGAGTTTGAGACCACCCTAGGCAACATGGTGAAACACCGTCTCTACTAAAATACAAGAAAAAAAAATAGCTGGGTGTGATAGTGCTTGCCTGTAGTCCCAGCTCCTCCGGAGGCTGAGGCACAAGAATCACTTGAGCCCGGGAGCCGAGATGGTGCCACTGCACTTCAGCTTGGGCTACAGAGTCTCAGACTCCATCTCAAAAAAAAAAAAAAAAAAGCAGCACTCTGGGAGGCTGAGATGGGTGGATCACCTGAGGTCAGGAGTTCGAGACCAGCCTGACCATTATGGAGAAACCCAGCTCTACCAAAAAAATACAAAATACAAAATTAGCTGGGCATGGTGGCACATACCTGTAATCCCAGCTACTTGGGAGGCTGAAGCAGGAGAATTGCTTGAACCTGGGAAGCGGAGGTTGCAGTGAGCCAAGATTGCGCCATTGCACTGCAGCCTGGCCAACAAGAGCAAAACTCCATCTTAAAAAAAAAAAATCTAACAGGAAAATCTCAATTTCAGATTGATTTTTAGATTTAAAGAGGGAAGACAGCATGACGGGGGGAAAATGGATGAACTCTGACATCTGAACAAGTCTCCTTCTTGTTAAAATCCAACAGTGGTTTGGAATGGGATAAACCCTCTGCCTTGAGCACATGCCTGGGCTCACCCAGCTCCCCCGTCGCAGTGCCTCCTGCCTGGGGAACCTGGCACACCTGTTTCTTTTACCTGGATGCTCTTTCCCCCTCTTTGCCTGGTTAATCCTGCTGAATCCCCCTCAACTCTGGCCTCAAAGCTCTCCTTCCTTGATGAGGTTTTCCCTGACCTCTCTGATGAGCTCGCATCCCAGAGTTCATGCTTTTATAGCACCGCACATCCCTACAGTTGCTCTGGGGGATGAGCTGATGTCTGCCTGGTACCTCTAGGAGCCTGTCTCAGTGCCTGCTCTGTCCACCTGCTCCGGCCCAGGTGAGCCAGGCGTGGGCTGTGCCAAGTGAAGGCCTTGCCATCCTCAGTGCTTTGCAAGTTTATCACAGTGAGTTTACATAATTAGCCTGCAGAGGAGGCGCCACCGCCAGCTCATTTTATAGGATGAGGAAATTGAAGCTTATGGAGATTAAATATATTGTCCAAAGGCCAACGGCTGACAAAGGATAGGTTTACCATCAAGCTAAATATTTTTCAATATTTCCTTAAATCAGATATGTCTTCAACTGAGTTATCCAGACAATTGTCCCAGACTTGGCTTCCCTAGGGGCACCTCGAACCCTAATTTGTAATCCAGAGGGCAAAGGGGCCACAGAGTCTTTCAAGGTGGCTCCTGAAGATGAGGAGCCCAAGAGCTGACTTCCTGTTTCCTCCTCACTCACCTGGGTAGGATTAGTTGGGGGAGTTGGAGAACAGCAATCAGGTCCCCCCACCACCAGGAAGCCTGGCAGAGGATAGGGCAATGGGGACCCCATCCCACTCAGAGGGAAAGCATGGTCTGTGTCCTGCCCCAGGAAGGCAGCAGCTGACGGCCAGGAAAGGGGAGGGAGTTTCCTTTGCTTCTCCAGCAAAACAGGATGGATGGATGGATGGATGGATGGATGGATGGATGGATGGATGGATTCCATCTATCCTTGTAAGGATTGTAAGCCTTGCCAGCCATGGCTTGGGTGCCACTTTTAGAGACTAGTTTCCATGTTCACTGGGGCTGTCTCATGAGTTACTACAATCCTTGTCAGTCTTTCATGCTTGAGTGACGGTGAGTGTCAGCTCACTCGTGTCCTGACAGCTAAGACTTTCACATAGAAAGAAGGGTCTCTAGTGACTGAGGGTTTAAAGTGCCAGGAGGAAGTGGAAGGGCCCTGCAGACAATCTGTGTCCAGGGTCCAAACTTTTCTCTGTCAGCCCTGCCCCATTTGCAAGCCCCGGAGCAGCAATCTGGAAGAGCAGAGCCATAAAGAGTGGGGCTCCTAGAAGGGAGAGAGCCTGGCTTCAGGATCAACGTCTCTGCTGGGGCAGATGGCGGCATGTGGCCGAGGTCCTGACGCACGGATGTAAGCATGTATGAGAGGTCCTCCTGGGGACCTGGAGGGGCTTCGTGAGTGCCTCGGATCTGCCCTTCTCTGAGGTCTCTTCCTGGAGGGAGAAGAACACACCTGCACTTTGTCACCCGAGGCCAGTCCGCTTCCGTCAGCCTTGCCCCCAGGTCCCGCTTCCTCATGACGGAGTACCAAAGGCATGGGCCACTCATGTCTTCAGCAATTGTTTATGTGCCAGGCACTGGGCAGCAGGATGTTTTGTGAGCCCTCTCCCAATCCCAACACCTGCTGCACATGTACTGTGCCCACAACTTCTTCGCAGCTCAGTGGGTGGGTCCAGTCCTTCCAGCCCTCGCCATCGTCCCCACCACAGATTCTGCCTCCTGGCACCTTTGCCTTGCCCAGCAGGCCATGAGGCTTCGCATAGATGCTGCCACCCACCCACATCCTCCTGAGTGACTGTAAATTGCCTCAAGCAAAGCTTTAAGAGCACACATCCACATTTGTTCTTGGACCTAATCTTTGCTCCATTGGTCTGGATTTGGGATATGAACTCTTTGGTTTTGAACACCCTGGGACCACAAGCCAGTTGTAAATGCTCATGACAGCCAGAAAGGCCTGGAACAGGAGGAACATAAAAAACAAGAAGGAGAGCAGAGGGTGGGCTGTCTCGGAGGAAGAGAAGTGACAGGAGGCTGGCACCTCCTCCAGACGAGGGCTGGACAGGGTGCCGCACAGATTGTCCAGGTATGGAGCGGAGCAAAAACCTGGGACAGGACAGGAGGGACCAGAGACCTTTGGGAAAAGTGGAAGCAGTTTGGTGTGGCTGGTATTTTCTGGGTGTCTCCAGATGAGATGCAAGCTGATATTATATTAGACTCATTTGGATTGCAGCTTAGAGTGTCAGACTATTTTACAATGCTTTAAAATTCTAGCTTTGTTTCACAATGTTCCTATAAAGCAGACAGGGAGCACTGTTTTCATTTTATGGACTGAGCCAAGCACGCAGCCGACTTGCTCCCGGTCAGGTAGAGTTAGAGAATGAGCAGAGACACAAACTCCGCAGCTGCTGCTTCCCAGTGTTGGCAAAGTCCACAGGATGGGTCCTTCCAGGCTGGAGCCTTGGGCTTGTCACCACCTCCTTTCCAGACCCCACCCTCAGGCCCCCTGGGATGCAAGGGGGAATGAGCAGAGGGCCCAAGGAAATGGGGGACGCAGCTAAACAAGAGGAACCCACAGAGCTGCTGGGAGTGGGAGAGGAAAAAGCTCAGCCTTTGCCCAGGAAGCATCCAAGGCTTCCAGACTGCAGGGACGTCTTCCAGTCACTCTTGATGGCCACCCGCACCTCAGATGCACCCCCCTGCCACTCATATGAAGCTGAAACAAACATATCCATATCCATATCCAAAAAAATGAGCCTCCCCTCCCTTATACCAGATACAAAATTTAATTCAAGTGAATTATTGACTTACATGTAATAATGAAAACTATAAACTCCTACATTTGGGCAGGCAAAGATTTTTTAGGCAGCACACAGAAAGCACCAGACTTTATCAAATAAAAATTATTAAGAAAATTAGGCTGGGTGTGGTGGTTCATGTCTGTAACCCCAGCGCTTTGGGAGGCCAAGGCAGGAAGATTGCTTGAAGCCAGGAGTTTGAGACCAGCCTGGGCAAGATGGCAAGATCCTGTCTCTACAAAAAAAATTTTTAATTAGCCAGGCACGCCTGTAGTCTCAGTTACTTGGGAGACTGAGTCAGGAGGATCCCTTGAGCTCAGGAGTTTGAGGCTGCATTGAGCTGTGATCATGCCACTGTACTCTAGCCTGGGCAACAGAGAGATCCTGCCTCTAAAACAAAACAAGAAAGCAGCCAGGTGCGGTGGCTCATGCCTGTAATCCCAGCACTTTGGGAGGCTGAGGCGGGCAGATCACCTGAGGTCAGGAGTTCAAGACCAGCCTGGCCAACATAGCGAAACCCCATCTTTACCAAAAATACAAAAAATTAGCCGAGTATGGTAGCAGGCACCTGTAATCCCAGCTACTTGGGAAGCTGAGGCAGGAGAATTGCTTGAACCTGGGATGCAGAGGCTGCAGTGAGCCAAGACTGTGCCATTGCACTCCAGCCTAGGCAACAAGAGTGAAATTCTGTCTCAAAAAAAGAAAAAAAAAGCAAGAAGAAGAAAGGTAATGAGAAAATTAACAGGCAACAGAGAGACTGGGGAGAAAATATGTGCAATACCTACAGCTGACAAAAGAATTGTATCCAGAATATGTAAGATACTGGTGCAACTTGAAAATAAAATGAAATAACATAAAATTTAGAAACACAAATGACCGAATGAAACTATGGGCCACAGGCTGATATTCCACATAAGATACACAAATGGTCAATATGTGAAAAAATGGCCTTGGAAGAGTAACTTAGTATTCCCAAGCCTCAGTTTTCATATCGGCAAAGTGAAGATAAAAATAACCACAACAGGCCAGGCACAGTGGCTCATGGCTGTAATCCCAGCACTTTGGGAGGCCAAGGCAGGTGGATCACCTGAGGTTGGGACTTCGAGACCAGCCTGACCAACATGGAGAAACCCCATCTCTACTAAAAACACAAAATTAGCCAGGTGTGGTGGCGCATGCCTGTAGTCCCAGCTACTCGGGAGGCTGAGGCAGGAGAATCACTTGAACCCGGGAAGCGGAGGTTGCCGTGAGCCGAGATCACGCCATTGCACTCCAGCCTGGGCAACAAGAGCGAAACTCCGTCTCAACAACAAAAAAATAAAATAACCACACTGTTCACCTCACGGTTTTTAAAAATTGTGGTAATAAACACACAACATAAAATGTACCATCTTAATCATTTTTAGACCCACAGTTTGATAGTGTTAACTCTATTCACATCGTTGTGCTCTCTAGAATTTTTTCATTTTGCAAAACTGAAACTCTACATTATACATGGGCTCTTCATTCCACCTCTTCCCAGCGCTGACACCCACCATATTCTACTTTGTGTTTCTGTGGGTTTGGCTACTTTTGACTCCTCATGGAAGTAGAATCATAATAGTATTTGTCCTCCTGTGACTGGGTTATTTCAGTTAGCATCATGCACTCAAGGTTTGTCCGTGCTGTCACATGGGACAGGATTTCCTTCCTTTTTTAAGACTGATTAACATTCTCTTGCATGTGTACGTCACATTTTGTCTATTTATTTATCAGTCCATAGACACCTGGGTTGCTTCCACATCTTACTATTGTGAGTAATGATGTGATGAACACGGATGTGCAGATATCTCTTCAAGACCCTACTTTCCATTCTTCTGGGTCCCAGAAGTAGGATTGCCGGATCATATGGTAACTCTACTTTTAAGTTTTGAAGGAAACTCCATACTCTTTTTCACAGTAGTTGGACAATTTTACATTCCCAAGAGTGCACAAGGGTTCTAATTTCTCCACATCCTCACCAACATTCATTATTTTCTATTATCATTGTTTTGGTAGTAGCCATCCCAGTGGGTGTGAGGTAATATCTCATTGTGGTTTTGATTTGCATTTCACTTGATAAGCAATATTAAGTATCTTTTCTTATGCTTCTTGGCCATTTGTATATATTCTTTGAAGACATGTCTATTCAAGTCCTTTGCTCATTTTAAAATCAGGTTATTTGGGGTTTTTTGTTGTTGCTGAGTTGTAGCAATTCTTTATATATTCTGTATATTAACCACTTATTGCATATGTGATTTGCAAATATTTTCTCCCATTGCATAGGTTACCTTTTCACTCTGTTGATTTTACCTCATAGGATTTTTAAAATGTCTCTATTGAGATATTATCAGCTTACAATAAACTGTGCACATTAGAAGCACACAGTTTTGTAAGTTTTGACATAAGCATGTTTTGATATAAAGGTCCTTTTGATGGCAGGATGCAACCCAGTGACACTCAGATAGATGAAAGCAGCAATCTTTGCTACTTCCAAATGAGAGAAAGCCGTTAGGCAGGGCCACATAGAGGGTTGCCTGGGGACAGGGTAACAGCAAGCTGGAGCTGTGGGGGCGGTTTCTGTATTACCAGCAAGGTGGGGGTAGATGGTGTTAAAAGAAAACCTTCAGACAAATTAAACTTAGCAGAGTTATGTGAGCAAAGAACAGTTCATGAATTGGGCAGCATTCAGATCCAGAAGGGGTTCAGGGAACTCTGCCCAGCAGTGTGAGCAGCAAGATTCTACAGGCTGAGCTTTTATAGGCTGAACATGGAAGCAAAGTAGGGAAATCACCTGATTGGCTACAGCTAGGCATTTGCCTTATGTGGGCATGGTATCAGGAGTTGGCTGCCTATGATTGGCTGAGCCTCAGCTGTTATAGTCCTAAGTCAGGTTTCAATTTGTTTACATAGTAAGTTAGGCTGCAATACATTATGCAAGAACTGTAAGTACGGAAACAGCTTCAGGCAGGGGCCTCCTACTTATTTAGTTTCACACTAGGTTTTGGGTATTCCTTGTGGTTTGGCTAATTTGAACAGTTCTGCAGACCCTAAGGCACAGGGGCTCTCCCTAGTTGTCTGGTACCTGGCTCTGGGGTGATTAGGGCAGGTATATAGCAGCCCCTGAGTGTGAGAGTGTAATCAGCTGCTTATGAAGGGGAACTGACTGGCCTCTGGCCAGGGCCTCAAAACTGGGGCAAGACAGCATTTTTACAAATATACACATATATGTTATATGAAATATATATCAATGTATTCATGTGTAAAACTCTTGCTATAGTCAAGATAATGAGCATATCCACCCCCCCCCAGAAGTTCCTTGTGCCCCTTTGCAATGCCCCCCTGCCTGCTCACACCTTCTCATCCCTCATCCGCTTCCTGTTACTGCAGGTGAGTTTGCATTCCCTATCATCTTGCACAAATGAAACCAGACAGTAGGTGCTCTCTTTCTGCCTGGCTCTTTTCACTCACCATAATGACTTTGAGACTTGCCCATGTCATCTCCTGCATCAGGGATTCATTTTTTTTTTTCATTTCTGAGTAGATTTCACTGAATGGAGATACCACATTTTTTTATTCACTTGTTTAAGAACATTGTAGTTTGCCTACAAGAGTTTGCATGAGGCCGGGCCCAGTGGTTCACACCTGTAATCCCAGCACTTTGGGAGGCTGAGGTGGGTAGACCACGAGGTCAGGAGTTCGAGACCAGCCTGGCCAATATGATGAAACCCCATCTTTACTAAAAATACAAAAATTAGCTGGGTGTGGTGGCACATGCCTGTAATCCCAGCTATTCAGGAGGCTGACACAGGAGAATCACTTGAACCCGGGAAGCGGAGGTTGCAGTGAGCTGAGATTGCACCATTGCACTCTAGCCTGGGTGACAAGAGCAAAATTCCATGTCCCAAAAAAAAAAGAGAAAAAAAGACTTTGCACAGACACGTGCTTTCATTTCTCTTGGATAGATACCCGGTAGTGGCATGGCTGGATCCTATGGTTGGTATATGTTTATTTTTATATGGTACAGTCTCTAGATATGAAGTATGTTTTCATTTTAAAGTTATTATACAGCAACATTGAATTTGGGGGGTGAATATTAACAGCTATATAGATTCATGTAACTGCCACTCCATTCAGGATATAGAACATTCCTATCACTCCAAAACTCCCTCATTCTACCCCCTGATAGTCACATCTTTCCCTATCCCCAAACTCTGGCAGCCACTGATTTGTTCTCCATCACTATCTTTTTGTCTTTTTGAGAATTTCTTTTTAAATTTTTTTCACCACTGATCAGAAGGCAGAGAATTTTATTTAAAGGTGTGTGCCAGTAATCCCAGCTACTCGGGAGGCTGAGGCGGGAGAATCGCTTGAACCCGGGAGGCAGAGGTTGCGGTGATCCAAGATTGCGCCACTGCACTCCAGCCCTGGTGACAGAGCAACACTCCATCTCAAAAATAAAAATAAAAGTAAAAAACTAAAGGGAATTGGGCAGCATTTAGCATTTGACAGGCTTCTTTCACTAATCCTCTGATATTAAACCTAGTTGTTGAGTGCACCAATAGTTCGTTCCTTTTTATTGCTGAGTAGTATTTCATGGTGTGGATGGACCACAGATTGTTCATCTATCACCTATTGGAGGACATTTGGGTTGGTTCCAGTTTTTAGCAATTGTGAATAGAGCTGCTATAATGAACTTTCATTTCAGGCTTTTGTGTGAACAGAAGTTTTTAGTTTTATGAAATAAATTTCAGGAGTGAGGTTGCTGGATCATATAGGATGTGTGCTTAACTTTTTTTTAATAGACTTTATTTTTTGGAACAGATTTAGGTTGACAGCAAAATTGAGCAGAAAGTACACAGATTTCCTATATGGTCCCTCCCCCTCTCCTCCCTGACATGCACAGCCTCCCCACTATCAGTGTTCTGTGGCAGAGCACACATTGTTACCATCTATGGCCTACATTTATACGTCACAATCGTCCGAAGTCTGTAGTTTAAGGTTCACACTTGCTATTTGTATTTTATGAGTTTTGACAAATGGATCATGACATGTCCATCCTGATACCATTATACAGAATTATTTCACTGCCCTAAAACTCCTCTGTGCTTCACTGATTCATCCCTCCCTCCCCACTAACTCTTGGCAACCACTGAGATTTTTACTGTCTCTGTAGTTTTGCCTTTCCCAGAATGTCATGTAGTTGGAATCATACAGTATACAGCCTTTCAGACTGCCTTCTTTCACTGAGTAATATGCATTTAAGTTTTTTCCATGTCTTTTTATGGCTTGATAGCTCATTTCTTTTTAGTGGTGAATAATATTTCATTGTATGGATGTACCACAG
Organism: Nomascus leucogenys; assembly: GCF_006542625.1. Classification (NCBI taxonomy): domain Eukaryota; kingdom Metazoa; phylum Chordata; class Mammalia; order Primates; family Hylobatidae; genus Nomascus; species Nomascus leucogenys. Next base: position 26,696,200 of record NC_044405.1, read on the forward strand.
TTTATTTATTCATTTACCACTGAAGGGCATCCTAGTTGCTTTCAAGTTTTAGCAATTAGGAATAAAGCTGCTATAAATGTCTGCATGCAGGGTTTTGTGTGATCATAATTTTGTTTTTATTTTTGAGACACAGTTTCGCTCTTGTTGCCCAGGCTGGAGTGCAATGGCATGATCTTGGCTCACTGCAACCTTCACCTCCTGGGTTCCAGTGATTCTCCTGCCTCCAGACTAGCAGGGATTACAGGCGCCCACCACCACACACAGCTAATTTTTGTATTTTTAGAAGGGGTGACACCATATTGGTCAGGCTGGCCTTGAATTCCTGACCTCAAATGATCCACCCACCTCAGCCTCCCAAAGTGCTGGGATTACAGGTGTGAGCCACCACGCCCAGCTGATCATAAATTTTTATCTCATTTGGGTAAATACCAAGGTAAATACCATGATTGTTGGATTGTATGGTAAGAGTATGTTTAGTTTTACAAGAAATTGCCAATTTTTTTTCCCAAATTGGTTGTAGCATTTTGCATCCCACCAGCAATTGATGAGACTCCTCACCAGTGTTTGGTGGTGTTGGCGTTTCAAATTTTGGGTATTTGAATACGTTTGTAATAATATCTCATTTTGTTGTAATGTTTGACTTTTTAAGGAACTGTGAAACTGTCTTCCAGAGTGGCTGTACCATAAGCAATGCCTGAGAGCTGCAGTGGCTCCACATCCTTGCCAATATTTTGTGTGGCTACTCTTTTTAAATTTCAGTAACGAAGTTTCTGTCCATTTGACCCAGCAATCCCATTACTGGGTATATACTCAAAAGAATATAAATCATTCTACCATAAACATACATGCACATGTATGTCCATTGCAACACTATTCACAATAGCAAAGAAATGGAATCAACCTAAATGTCCATCAATGATAGAGTGGATAAAGAAACTGTAGTACGTATACACCAGGCAATACTATGCAGCCATAAAAAAGAACAAGATTGTATCCTTTGCAGGAACATGGATGGAGGCCATTATCCTTAACAAATTAATGCAGGAACAGAAAACCAAACGCTGCACATTCTCACCTATAAGTGGGAGATAAATGATGAGAACACGGGGACACAGAGAGGGGAATAACAGACATCGGGACCTACCTGAGGGTGGAGGGTGGGAGAAGGTAGAGGATTAGAAAGAATAGCTATTGAGTACTAGACTTTTGTACCTGGGTGACTAAATAATCTGTACAATAAACCCTGTGCCATGAGTTTACCTATATAAAAAACCTGCACATGTACCTCTGAATCTAAAATTAAAGTTAAAAAAAAAAAGAAACACAGTTTCTTATCAGCTTTTTAATGCTTAAATAATAAATAGAGCACAGGCATTTTTCACTGAGTCCTTCGCTTGGGTCTCAGTCAAGCTCTTATCCAGGTGTCTGGCTGGCTAAGTTTGCATCGAGCTTTAACCAGAGAAAAGATCCACTTCCAAGCTCATTCGTCTTGTTGGCAAGATTCAGTTCTTTGCAGTTATTGGACTGAAGGCTTCAATTTCCTGTTGGCCAGAGGCCACCTCAGCTCCTACAGGTGCCCTTAGTTCCTGCCACTTGGGTTATCCAACATGACAACTTGCCTCCTCAAAACCAGCAAAGCAGAGAGAGAGAGAGAGAGTCCAACAAAACTGATGTTAAATTTTACGTTATTGTAATCACGGACATCTGGCCACCTTTGCGGCAGTCAGTTGGTTAGATGCATGTCACAGATCCTTCCCACATTCACGAGGAAGGAATTGAACAAGGTCGTGAACTCCAGGATGGGGGCGGGTTACTGAGGCCATTTGAAGAGTCTGTCCACCACAAATATAAAGCTGGGAAAGGCTATAATATACCAGTGAAACCAAAACAAATAAATATAATTTTAACATGTAAAGGACAAAGAAATTATTCTGGGAATAGAGAAAATTGTCAAAAAATTATCATAAATTTGTACATTCTTAAAACCAAAACAGCATGATATAAAAGAAAAGTGATCAAAAATAAGAAAGCACATATGAAAAACATTAATCCAATAGTTGAACTATTTTAATAATCGATCATAAATAAAGACAGGAAAACTTCCAACAGAGTAGAGACTCATCATGTTTCTGATTTTTTTCATCAACATATTCAATAAAAAATAAATAGAATGTATGCAGGACTTCAAAGTTATGATGGTAAATTCTACAAGAAATGAGGAGTAATTAATTATCTTTGAGGAATTGGGTGGGAGTGAGAGAAGGATAAGCTGTTTTATGATATCTTTTAATAGTAGATACAGTTCTTAAATATATGATTATATTGCTTTAACTTTAAAAAAATATATAAATAGACAATGACGGTGCCAGGACTTTAACTTAAAGAATGAAAAACAAATCTAAGAGAATCATAGAATGGCATTACCTCGACAAATATAACCTGTTCTATATTTCGGCTCCCTGTCCTATGGATTCAGACCCCTGGATTTTCAATGAATGCATCTGTAGTAGTAGACTCACATTAATCAATGTAACAGAGACTGATGTATAAACCGTAACACTAACTTACAATTTATAGTGAACTACACAATCACCAAAGACCATTTTTCTTCATAGAGAGCCTAGGAATCCAAACCATAATCAGAGAATTGCAATGGTAGATCTGGGCTCACAACAAGGGAGTCAGTTGGATAAATGAGATTTATGGAATCTTTTGATGGAAGAGTCTTGTTTAGGGTATGGGAATATTTATCATCCTTGCCCCTAGACTAAGCTTCTATAGGTCCAGCCAATCTTTGTCTCTGTGACCCTCCTTTTACTCTGCTTGCTTGGCTGATAAAATTGGCCCTTCATTTACACACCTAATTGATTAAGACATGACATCATTCAGGTCGTTGTCAAGTTAAGTTTTCCTGGGCACTACTCTGTGTCATTAAGAAAGGTTTGCACATCTTTGCCCTGATCAGCTACTTCTGTATTGTAAGGTTTAACTCTCAGGGAACAATCGTAGTTTGCCTATTTTCAAGTGGTTAAGAAACCATTCCACTATTTTCCCAAAGTACCAAAATAGATATTAATAGAATATTGGCCAAGATAACCCTATTTCCAATATTAACTGATTAGTCTATTTTAAAATAACTCTGTTTAGAGCTACTTTAAGTTCTCTTTAAGTTAAGTAAAAACAGAGGCTTTTACTCTCTACTTATTTGATAGTGATTAATGAGCACTTTAAAAGTGCTTCATCTTCCTAAGAATTAAGCTCAGAAAAAACTCTAAACTTCCCATAAAATAAAGAGAAGAAATAAATTATTTTCTCAGTTGCTATCTCCTCAAATATTGCTTCTGTCCATTTTCTTTCTTCTCTTATCCTGAAACTCTGGTCCTTTCGCCATGTATTTCAAGTCTAATATTCTCTCTTGTCTTTCTCATCTTTAGTCTCTGCTTGCTTAAATCTGGCTATTTTCTTGTGGTCTATCTTCCAGTTTAATAATTCTCTCTTCAGCTGTTTCCATTCTGTTGTAAAACATGCTCCTTGCATTTTTAATTTGTTATTGTATTTTTCAGTTCTAGAATTTCTTTTTTTCCCCCAAAGCTGCTCTAATTTCCACAGATTAATATGTTTGGTATTCTATTGATATTTTAAATCTTGTTTTTCATATCCTTGAACACCATAAACACAATTATTTTAGAGACTGTGTCTGGTAATTATTTTATTTAGGGTGCTTGTGTGCCAGTTCTTTCTGCTAGTTCTAAGTTAGGTTGTCATGTCTCCTGTGCTTCTGGCAATCTTTGATAAAATGCCAAACAAGTATTTAAGAGATTGCTTAGAAACAATTTGAGACCTGATAGGATGTTGCTTTCTCCAGAGATTATTTTCTTTTATTTCAGCCAGGTGCCTGGAGATACCATCAATCTGGGATTACCTTAATACAATTTCAGTGGTGATATTTTTTAGGGCCACTCAGGTGTCTTGAAGCTGAGACAAGTATATGTGAGAACAGGTTTACCTTTTGTTTCTCCTTACTCCTCACTCAAAAGAGTTGGGCTCCCAACTCAGTTTCAGGGTTTTATGAAGGCCTTAATCTTGGCAGAACTTGGACTCCTGCACTTGACTTCCTGCCTCATGAGGCAGACAAAAGTGTTGCTCGGCTTCCCACCCTCCTCTTCCTGAAAAAGCAGAAATCCCCAGACACAGGCAGCACCCGACGCCAGCTGCACTTCTCTAGATTTCTTTCTTTTCCTAGATCTTCATCCAGACAGTGTTACCACCTTGCTACAGCTCCAATTCCTTTAAACACTTTTAAAAGACATTTTATTCAGCTTTAGAGTTGTTTTCATTTGGATTATTGATCCAAATTACCTAGTCAGTCCAAATAACCAGAGGTGGAAATCACTTAAAACTCTGATTAATAAAGATGAGTTATGTGTTCTTTTTCCATTAATATATTTCTCCAAGCCTCAGTTTTAAAATGTTCCATACTTTAAATATTTACACCTCAGTTTACAATCTATAACCACCCACTTTAATAAACTCAAAGTCCAAAGTGTTAATTGGGACTCATACCACAGCAGTTTTTTTTTTTCCTTGCCATTCATTCAACATTCTTGCCCATAACCTGAACATCCTCAAACAAGAAATGGGGTTCATTCCTAACAAGAAAAACACTTAGATGGATAAACAGTTGTGTCTATTCAGACGGGACACAGCTCAGAGTTTTAAGAGAAGGTTTGTAATATGAACACACCCATGAACAGCTCTGCCGTTAGATGTGCGTTGTGTAGGATCATGAGGAGGTCTTTGGCTTTTAGCAAGGCACAGTTAGTCTTTTCCAGATGTGGGGAGTGGGGAAGGGAGGGCTTGAAGTGGATGTATCTGATGGTAAGAGACGGTCGCAGGCCATGCCTCTCCCTAATCTCCCTCCTCTCTGCTTACAGAAAACCCATGCCTGCTGCATGAACCCAGCTTTTCTTCGCCAGCCATTGGCAGCACGAATCCATGGTGTGCAAAGCTAAAGGGGGTCAAAGGTTGGAACTGAGATCTGGGGTGGGGTACAATAAAAGGGCTTGGCTGCCAGAGTAAATGCTCTTCTGAAGTGGTGAACAGCCATATTAGGAGGCGGTCTATTTCTATGATGTCAGGAGAATAGCTTTAGCAGCTGTGATTGTGCGGTCAGACAAAGCTAGGAGAGATTCCTGTATTCAATAGCATTTCATTTTACCATCTATAAGGTGTGGGGCCCTGAAAGGGAAAATATAAAAGTGTGGGATTGCCATTCGATTCAAGGGTCTTTAGAACTAGTGCTAAAGCAAAACCCAATCTAGTCAAAGAAGCGCAGTGCAGGTGGAGATCTCAGACTTCTGCAAGAAGACAGGAATTAATCAACAAGTCTCTTTCCTGAGGACTTTGGCTGACGACTTGCCCTTTGTTTAACTTTTGGGGTCCATGATATGGTGCCTCCATGAAGAGATTTAGAGGAAGGCCAGCACAGCCAGCAGCTGGGGGAGGGACAGGGGGGATTTGGGGGAGTCTTCGAGCCAGGTACTGAGAGGGAGAAAGAGAAGTTGGATTTTAAGTAGTTTTTCTGTGTGCTATGGAATAGCTTGTTCTGTTTTATGAGAATGTATAAAGACATACAGAGCTTCTTCCTTTCTTCCTATTTACTTTTAGTCATCTGCCAGTGTTTTCTGAATACTAATCCTTGTGAAGATGAGCGTTAGGAAAGGAGCAGGAAGGTCCCAATTTGGAATTTTGACATCCTAAAAGCCTTGGGTGCTGCAGAATGAATAAGCTGGAGGGTACTGTGTAAAGACCTCAGTGACTGCAGCAGAGAAACAGATAAAAAAAAGTCAAGACTGGCGAGGGGAAAGTGATTGAAAGGGCATCATTGAAAGAGGTGACAAGCTTGGATTTGGCAGGGCAGGAGGGATGCAGAGAGGGACGGATGTGAGAGTCCACAGGAAGAAGCCTTCTGATTGGAAGGGTGCTTGGCTGTGGATGTGAGGGACAGAAAGGGGTCGAGGCTGTCACCGAGATCCTCAGCTTCAGCAAGGGGATGCATGGTGCCTTAATTTACTGTGAGAACATGGAAGAGGCACAGGTTTGGGGGGCGATATGGAGCCCCATTGTGGAAATGCAGGGTCTGAGGAGTGCCTGGCCTTCTACTGGCGCTGCCCAGGAGAGCACTGGAGGAGCAGACGTGGCCTCCGGGAGATGCTGGGCCAGGGCTGAGGACATGAGATGCGCAGGGAGGGCAGACCCTCCCACCAGGTCAGAGGAGAGGCAGGGAGGCCAGCCCTGCCAAAGCCAGGCCTCAGTTTATATGTAGAGTGAGAGCTTGAATTTCAGGATCACAGAAGGTTTTTCCCAAGAGCCAAAAGGACTTGGTTTCTAACTGTTCTCCTCCCTCCCTTTTGTGGCTGACAATGAATGACCTAATCCCCTTCCTTTCTGAATAATTCTCCCTGCCCAGTGACTCACCCAGGTGCAGATGAGACACAGAGCTCATGGTCGCCACCTGCGACGTGCAGAAAAGATGGAGCAGACAGGCCCAAAAGCACTGGCCTCCCAGATGAATCAGGAGGGATGTGCAGGCTGGGTGACGTCTGCCCCGGAACCAGGAAAGTGCGGCTGCTTCCTCCACACCCCGGCTGCCGCCCCGGACCCAGGGCCCTTCTAAAAAGTGATCATTGCGTTGTTCTTTAGACTTATTTTATATGACAGCACATCACGCTCTAAGAAGAGTCACCCAGGCTTTCTGTTCTCAAGTGGAGCCTCCCTACACCCCCCACACACGGCAGCTGTTCCCCAAGACACAGCGAGGGGGCAAATGACCACCAGGAGCCAGGGAGTCACAGGGAAAGGACGCAGATGGTTCGTGTCCTGGAATTTCACGGGAGCCGTTTGAAATCATCAGGAAACGATGCCCAAGAGTCTATAAGGGACCTCAGAGCAGGGGCTGGATGAGACAGGGTGGGCAGCCACAAAACGGGGTGGTGAAGGCCCGAGGCCAGGGGGACTGGGTTAGCACTCGGCCACCAGAAGGAAGCAAGCAAGCTCCCTCCCTCTCTCTCTTTCTCTCTGTCTGTGTGTCTTTCTCTCTCCCTCTCTGTCTCTCTCCATCTCTCTCTCTCCACCCACACCTCCTGAGGATTTTTGGGTTTTCCCATGGACTAGGGTTAGACAGCCAGCGAGTCTGAACTGAAGGCGCCAGGCATGGCAGCGGGGAAGCGAGGTGGGGCCTGGAGCACACGGGCAAGGGCCTCTGGGAGGACCGCGCAGGCTCGGCACACTGAGCGGACTGACTGCAGACCCTCCTCCCACACCAGGGGGACCACCTCACTGTGCAAAGATGTCCTCACTTGATATTCTCAATTCTCTGAGGTCAAGGTTTTATTAACACTCCCTGCAAAGTGGGAGAGCTTGGTGATAAGACTATCATTTTTGCAAGACACAAAGCAAGCACAGCTGGATGGCATGTGCCAGCTCCCTCGCCATGCTGGGCACTTTTACTCACATCTCACCCCTGCAGAGAGATGCCAGTGTCATCACTCACCCACTGGGGCGGACATTATTAGTTGCCAAAGCAATACCCATTTCCTCATGTCCTAACTAATAGAACCCCAATTGTGTCCAGGCAGGTGACATGCCCAGCTAAAAATTCTCACCTTTTCAGACTCCCTTGAAGTTAGTAGTGGCCACATGATACTTCCAACAAATAAGACATACACAGAGATCTGCCGGGGCTTCTGCGAAAACTTTTCCTTCCCTGAGACAGGTACCACCTTCCTTCTCCCATACTTTCTTCCTCCTTGAAGCACAGAAGCAATGGCTGGAGCTGCAGCAGCCATTTTGCAATTGTGAAGCAATGACGTGAGGAATGAAGGCCAACATCAAGGATGGCAAAACAGAGAGAGGAAAAGAGCAATTGTCCCCTGATGGCATGGCTGGGCCACTGCCCCAACCCTGTGAGGCCATGTGACTCCTTATCACATGATCACAGGCTAGTCAGGGTTTGTGTTATCTGCAGGTGAATGCTTGGAGATTGTACAAAAGTTTATACTGGAGGCTTTGGAATTCAATAGAAATAGACCCGGGTTAAAGTCAGGAGGATTTTTTGGCTGTCACTGGTATTGTTATTGCTGATAAGGACGCACAAGGCCACCACTAATGGGGCCTCCCGACCAGAGTCTGTTGGGAGTTTTCGCTTGCCCCTAGAGCCTACGCTCACATTCCTGATCATGAATGTGACATGATCATGGAGTTCTGTGGGGTTTGCTGATGAGTTGGGCACCATGGAGGCAGAATCTCGGCTTCTCTGGACCCCAGCTGTTGTTTGTTTGTTTGATGTTCTTTTGTTTTCACTAAACATTAGGCTGTCTTCCGGGTCTAAACTTCTCTACTCCCAGCTCAGGGTGGCACGATGGCCATTAGATGGAGTTGGAACGAGGAGGAAGAGATATCCCACTGGAAAACTTTTTCTGACTCTGATAACATGACCTTGTACCATTGGGGTTGTGGGGAGGACTTCCACATACATAGAACACTATTTTGATCAGAGAAGTGTTTTATTTTGCTTCCTGTTTTAAAGAATGCACACCAAGTATAACTGGTGTTTGTATGAACTCAGTCACCCTGAACCCAAATATTGACATTCCAGGCGAATTAGTCCTTCACTTGGGTCTGTTGGCTCACCTCAGGTGCCAGCTTGTACTTGGGAAAGAGTGCCAGGCCCAGGTGGAGAGGGCCCGGGGCTCCTGAGGATGGCTGCACAACGCCCATGACCCTGCTCGGCGGGGCCCCAGATAAATTACTGGCGATTCTGTCTGTGGGCCTCCCTCTGCCAGCACTCAGCCTCAGGCCAGCCCCACTGCTGCATTCCAGCTGATGGAACAGCAGGACACACGGCCACTGCTCTCCTGGACAGCCTTGGCTGCTCTCGTGGTCCTGCTGCGGGGCAGGACCTACCATATGGTTTATCTGCTGTGGCCTACCTTATGGCTTATCTGGAGAATGTCCCATATGCTGATGCATAGAATGTATACGCTGCAATGGTAGAATGTTCTCTAAATATCTGATAGATCCATTTGTTGTAGGATATAGTTTGAGTCCATTGTTTCTTTGTTGACTTTCTGTCCTGATGACCTGTCTAGTGCTGTCAGTGGAGTATTGAAGTTCCCTGCTATTATTGTGTTGCTGTCTGTCTCATTTCTTAGGTCTAGTAGCAATTGTTTTATAAATTTGGAACCGCCAGTTTTAGGTGCCTATATATTTAGAATTGTGATATTTTCCTGTTGGACTAGTTCTTTCATCATTATGTAATGTCCCTCTTTGTCTTTTTTAACTGCTGCTGCCTTAAAGTGTGTTTTGTCTGATATAAGAATAGCTACTCCTGCTCACTTTGGGTGTCCATTTGCATGGAATATCTTTTTCCACCCCTTTACCTTAAGTTTATGTGAGTCCTTATGTGTTAGGTGAGTCTCCTGCAGACAGAAGAAACTTGGTTGGTGAATTCTTACCCATTCTGCCATTCCGTATCTGTTAAGTGGAGCATTTAGACTAGCATTTACATTCAATGTTAGTTTTGAGATGTGAGGTACTGTTCTATTCATCATGCTATTTGTTGCCTGAATACCTTGGTTTTTTTCCATTGGGTTAGTGTTACATAGGTCCTGTGAGATTTGTGTTTTAAGGAGGTTCTATTTTGTTGTACTTTGAGGATTTGTTTCAAGATTTAGAGCCCCTTTTAGCAGTTTTTGTAGTGCTGGCTTAGTGGCAAATTCTCTCAGAATTTGTTTGCTGGAGAAGACTGTACCTTTCCTTCACTTGTGAAGCTTAGTTTTGCTGGATACAAAATTCTTGGCTGATAATTGTTTTGTTTAAGGAGGCTATAGATAGGACCCCAATCCCTTCTAGCTTGTAGGTTTTCTGCTGAGAAATCTGCTGTTAATCTGATAGGTTTTCCATTATAAGTTATCTGATGCTTTTGCCTCACAGCTCTTAAGATTCTTCCCTTCATCTTGACTTTAAATAACCTGATGACTATAGGCCTAGGTGATGAACTTTTTACGATGTATTTTCCAGGTGTTATTTGAGCTTCTTGTATTTGAATGTCTAGATCCCTAGCAAGGCCAGGAAAGTTTTCCTCTATTATTCCCTCAAATAAGTTTTCCAAACTTTTAGATTTCTCTTCTTCCTTGGGAACATCAGTTATTCTTAGGTTTGGGCATTTAACATAGTCCCAAACTTCTTGGAGGCTTTGCTTAATTTTTTTATTCTTTTTCGTCTTTGACAAATTGGGTTAATTCAAAAGCCTTGTCTTCAAGCTCTAAGGTTCTTTCTTCTGCTTGTTCAATTCTATTGCTGAGACTTCTCACTGCATTTTGTATTTCTCTAAGTGTGTCCTTGATTTCCAGAAGTTGTGACTGTTTTTTATTTACACTATGTATTTCACTGAAGAATTTTCCTCTCATGTCCTGTATCATGTTTTAAATTTCTTTAAGTTATACTTCACTTTTCCTTGGTGCCTCCTTGATTAGCTTATAATCGAACTTCTGAATTCTTTTTCCGGCAATTCAGAGATATCTTCTTGGTTTGAATCCATTGGTGGTGAGCTGGTATAATCTTCTGGAGGTGTTAAGTAAACTTGTTTTGTCAAATTAAGGGAGGAGACCACCCCTCATATTGTCTTATGCCAAATTTCTGCCTCCAAAGAAAGAAGAAGTAAAAACTAAAAGGCAGAAATGAAATCCACAAGCAGACAGCCCAGTGCCACACCCTGGGCCTGGTAGTTAAACATTGACCCCGACCTAATCAGTTATGTTTTCTAGAGATTACAGACATTGTATAGAAAAGCACTGTGAAAATCCCTGTCCTGTTCTGTTCCATTCTAATTACCGGTGCATGCAGCCTCCTGTCACGTACCCGCTGCTTGCTCAATCAATCATGACCCTCTCACGCACACCCCCTTAGAGTTGTGAACCCTTAAAAGGGACAGGAATTGCTCACTAGGGGAGCTCGGTTGTTGGAGACATGAGTCTTGCCAAAGCTCCTGACCAAATAAGGCCCTTTCTTCTTTAACTCGGTGTCTGAGGGATTTTGTCTGTGGCTTGTCCTGCTACAATATTGCTAGAATTGTTTTTCTGGTTCCTTCTCATTTGGGTAGACTACATCAGAGGGAAGATCTGGGATTCAAGGGCTGCTGTTCAGATTCTTTTGTCCCATGGGGTGCTCCTTTGAGGAGGTGTTCTCCCCCTTCCCCTAGGAATGGGGAGAGTCAAACTATAGTGATTGTTATTGCTCTTCTAGGTCTAGCCACACGGCGGAGCTACCAGGCTCCAGGCTGGTACTGGGGAGTGTCTGCAAAGAGCCCTGTGATGTGATCCATCCTCAGGTCTTGCAACTATAGATACCAACACCTGCCCTGATGGAGTTAGCAGGGGGATGAAGTGGACTCTGTGAGGATCCTTGGTTGTGTTTTGGTTTAGTGTGTTGGTGTGTTAGTTGGCCTCCAGCCAGAAGGTGGCACTGTCAAGAGTGCATCAGCTGCAGTCCTGTAGGGAGGATATGAACTAGTCCAAGTACACCTGGGTATCCCTAAGTATTCAGGTTTCTCAGGCAGTGGGCAGGGCCATAGAGTTCCCAAGAGATTATGACCTTTGTCTTCATCTTCCAGGATGAATAGAGAAAGACCACCAGGTAGAGGCAGGGATAGGCATGTCTGAGCTCAGCCTCTCCTTGGGCAAGACTTGCTGTGGCTGCTGTGGGGGATGGGGGTGTGGTTCCCAGGCCAATGGAGTTATATTCCCAGGGGGATTATGGCTGCCTCTGCCGAGTCATATAGTTGCCAGGGAAGCGGGGGAAAGCCAGCAGTCGCAGGCCTCACCCTGCTCCCATGCAGCCCACAGTCCTAAAGGCTGGTCTCACTCCCTCCGTGCACTCCCAATAGCAATGAGTCTATTTCCACGCTGCTGGTGACCAGGGCTGAGAACTTGCCCCAGACCATGAGCCTCCCCACTGAGAAAGCAAGTGGACTCACAGCTTTTCCATGTCCCATGGAGCTTGCAGCATTGATCCTGTTCCTTCAAAGGGTCTGTGGATTCTCTCAGCTTTCCTGGTACGTTCTTGCGGTAGTTCTTGGAACAAAAGTTTATGATGTGCGTCTCCACACACTGCTCTGTCTGTCCTAGTGAGAGCTGCAAGCTAGTCCTGCCTCCTCTCTGCCATCTGAATCCCCTCTATTTTGCAGAGAGTCCCAAAACCTCAAAAGTAGAGAAGCCAACAGTGCAGCATTCAGTGTAGCTGAAGGCCCAAGAGCCCCTGGCAAACCACTGGTGTAGGTCCAAGAGTCTATCCAAAAGCTAAAGAACTTGGAGTCCGATGTTCCAGGGCAGGAAGCACCCAGCACGGGAGAAAGATGGAGGGCAGAAGACCCCGCAAGTCAAGTCCTTCCACATTCCTCTGCCTGCTTTTATCCTAGCTGCACTGGCAGCTGATGAGATGGTGCCCACCCAGATTGAGTGTGGGTCTACCTCTCCCATCCCACTGACTCAAATGCTAATCTCCTTTGGTGACACTCTCACAGACACACCCAGAAACAATACTTTGCATCCTTCAATCCAATCAAGTTGACACTCAATATTAACCATTACAATAGCAAATATATAATTTTATATGCGTGTGTATATAATTGGAAATCTTTAGAGGTTACTAGGGCAACAAAAAATTTTCAGATAATTTATAAAAAGACAGAATAAATCATGTGCTTGGCCTTTCCTATAAAAATACCAATTCAGGGCTAGGTGCAGTGGCTCATGCGTGTAATCCCAGCACTTTGGGAGGCCGAGGCGGGCGGATCACGAGGTCAGGAGATCGAAACCATCCTGGATAACATGATGAAACCCCGTTTCTACTAAAAAATACAAAAAAATTAGCCGGGCGTGGTGGCGGCACCTGTAGTCGCAGCTACTTGGGAGGCTGAGGCAGGAGAATGGTGTGAACCTGGGGGGCGGAGCTTGCAGTGAGCCAAGATCGCTTTACTGCACTCCAGCCTGGGCAACAGAGCAAGACTCTGTCTGAGAAAAAAAAAAAAAAAGCACCAATTCAGGCTAAGTAAATAGATATTGAAGAAAGGTTATTCTTTATAGAAGAATTACAGCTATAAATGCAGAAAGAACAAGAGTTAGAAAATCGCCTTTTTGCAATGCACAGTGGAATAGTAGCTCTAAGCCATGATTCTCATCAGCTGCTAAACTGAGGGTCGAAAAGCTGATGGGGACAGGCCAGCACATCTGAGTCAGGGGCAACCTGAACATCCCCACGAGGGAGGCACCCAACACCTCCCAGGACGTCTTCTTTTCCAAAGGATTGAACCTGCATTTCAGCCCATCTGTGGATCTCCCATTTTGCAGAAAATACCGACCATAGCGGAAAACTTTACACAACACCTTACAGACACAAACAGGCTGGTCCAGAATGCAGGAAGCCCCTTAGAACAAATAACAGGATTTTTTCAATAAATAAATGTCAGGAAAGGATGGGGAGAGAATTGCTATAAATTAAAAAGAACTGAGGAAATACACCATCCACTTGCTTCCTCTGAGCCTCGAGCCTAGTTTGGATTACAGGTTTGTGCCACCATACCCTGCTAATTTTTTAAGTTTTTGTAGAGACAGGGTCTCACCATGTTGCCAAGGCTGGTCTCTAACTCCTGGGCTCAAGTGATCTTCCCAGCTCAGCCTCCCAAAGTGCTGGAATTAGAGGCCTGAGCCAACGCACCTGTCCCTGTCTTTTTTTTTTTCCGAGACGGAGTCTTGCTCTGTTGCCCAGGCTGGAGTGCAGTGGCGTGATCTTGGCTCACTGCAACCTCTACCTCTCGGGTTCAAGTGATTCTCCTGCCTCAGCCTCCCAAGTAGTTGGGATTACAGGCACGTGCCACCACGCCTGGCTAATTTTTTGTATTTTTAGTAGAGATGGGGCTTCACCGTGTTAGCCAGGATGGTCTCGATCTCCTGATCTTGTGATTTGCCAGTCTCAGCCTTCCAAAGTGCCGGGATTACAGACGTGAGCCACCACGCCTGGCCCCCCTGTCTTATTTTATATAAGCAAAACCAGTGGAACATAGATTAGGTATTAGAGAACGGCTGTTCACAGTTACCTGCTGTTAGAGTTTCACACTTGTATAAATCTTGACAGTATGTACATTACATAGTGTAATAGGCACATGTTTCTCTACACATAGATTTTTATAATGTGCTTATACCTCATCAGTTTGCCCACATTATAAAATACCTTGCCCTTCTTCTCACATGCACACACAGTTCTACCTCTTTCTTTTTAATGCTCATGTATTATTTCACTATACAGATATGTGAAAATAATATCATTCCTCTATTAATGATCTTCATCTTGTTTCCTTTTGCTGTTGTTGCTATTACAAAGAACATCATCAAAAACACTCTGGTTCATATATTTGTGTGCAAGCATTTCTGTTGGGCTGATTCCTAGGAGAAAATATGTACATACTTTTCTTTTTCTTTTTCTTTTTCTTTTTTTTTTTTTTAAGATGGAGTCTTGCTCTTGTTGCCCAGGTTGAAGTGCAATGGCATGATTTCGGCTCACTGCAACCTCTGCCTCCTGAGTTCAAGAGATTCTCCTGCCTCACCTCCCAATTAGCTGGGATTACAGGCTACCACACCCGGCTGATTTTTGTATTTTTAGTAGAGACTGGGTTTCACCATGTTGGCTAGGCTGGTCTCGAACTCCTGACCTCAGGTGATCCACCTGCCTTGGCCTCCCAAAGTGCTGGGTTCATAGGTGTGAGCCACCGTGCCTGGCCTGTACATACTTTTCAAAAGAAGAAGAATTAGGGTCTGTGAATGCTGACATGCCTGAGGTTGCACGATCAGTAAATAGTATGCAAAGCCAGGCCTATGTGGCCCCGAAAGCCGACCGTATCTTCCATCTCCCTCATTGCTCCCGCACTGAAGACTCTTGCAGACAATGCTTTCCATTGACCTCAAAGGCCTTAGGAGGGGCTGCAGCGTCTCACTTCACTGACTGCAAATATCCAAAAACTGCAATCGCTGAATCTGGGGATTATGAGCTTCTCCTGTGGTTGAGTGATATTTTTTTTAAGTTGTCATCCAGTACATTGATGGAGCCCATAAGCCCTCACTCGGCATCTGAACCAAGTTCCCGGCGGTCACGAGGTGGCAGCTGCATGAGAGACAGTGGATGGCAGCAGAATTCCTCTCCAGGGATTGCACTTGGTAACACACACCGGCCACACCCAGGGGCTTCACTGTCGATTCCAACGAATCGAGGACTCTGGAGACGAGAGGACAACGATGCCACTTGAGTAGGTGGCCCCCAGAGAGGCTCGCCTGTCCTGTCTGCTTCTAAGGGGCAGTGGGGCTGACCTGAAATAAGAAGCCTTCTTTTTGGTATCTCCCCTGACCTGTTTAGTCTATCTCAGGTGAAGGAGGTGTTGCCTAGCAACTGGAGAAGGGCAACGATGTCCTTGGAATATTCTGTTCCCGTCATTGCCATACTTAACCTGGTTGATCATTAGCACAAAGACTGAGGAGGTGGCAACCTCCTTCCAGAAAAACGAGTTCTGTAAAGTCACCATGGGACCGAGAGGGGACTTCTAGTGTGGCTTTGGGAAGGGGTCTAGCTGGCACCAGATTTTTCAGTTCTCAGAAAGAACCTTTCCGCGGAAGTCGGTAACATTCCTTGGTCCAGTGGACAATAGATGTTAAGAAACTCTTTGAAATACAAGCCATGCCATTGACTTTCTATCTAATCTGTAAAACTGCTATGCAAATGTGATGTTTGTTGTCATGTCTCCCTGGACGTTTATAGCCTTTATACTTTGTAAGTATATTAAGCAACAGCAAATAATATCTGTAGGTCCTATGATATAGCATTAATGGACTTTCTATGTCCTTTTCCATAGAATGTGTTAATCATTTACATTTTAACTAAGGGTTACTGCTGACGCCGTGGTAGAAAGACTTCTCAAAGGGCCATTTCTATTATTGGGTAAATAATCCTAGATAAGCCTTTGCTCACCCTGAGACTCAAGTAGCTTGGAAACTTGAAGGTATGCCCTTGGGAAAGTTCATTTGGCTGCCCTCCTCCCAGAGTAAACCAGCAAAAATAAAAGAGTGCTTGCTCATACAAAAGAGACTCGGGCTGCTTTCCAAGGGCTCCAAAGCTCATGGTTCTAGGTTTGAGATAGAGCAAGGGTTGTCTTTGCTCAGTGCTGCAGGACAAGCCGCAAGCATTTCATCCACCCTGCAAGTCACAATCTCTATAAAAAGTGAAGGAAAAGAAGTTACACATATTACCGCTCCCTGGAGAACCAAGGATGAGATGTTGGTGTGATTTCTTTAAATCCTTTTTCTGTAGTGTGTGTGCTGCTGAGTGCTGGGGTAGGGAAAGGAAACTTGCTTATTCTTTTGATAAATTTGGGGCCGTGTTGTTGGTACAACTTGGCATCCTCCTTTTTCATATATGAGATTTGTTTGTGATATAGACCTCTTTGCAGAACGAATTGCAAGGGCGGCAATGATAGGGGAGAGAAAGTAATACCTTCCTCACCCATTGCCAAGTTCATGGCTGACACCCCATCACAAAAGACGGATTAACAAGAGACAAGCATAACAAAGGTATTTAACCGAAGTTTTACATAACACATGAACCTTCAGATATAGAGAGCCCAAAACACAGGGAAACCTGTATTTTTATGCTTAGATTTAATGAAGAAGGGATAGTCATGTAAAAGTGTAACTGAACCAAAAGAAGGTATGATTTAATCCTAATGAACGACGGGGAACTTAGCAAGGCCTGTTTGTTCAGACTCATCTCCAGGGTCTCTGGGTCTTCATTGCTTTCCTCTGGACGCGGGGCAGGACACTTGTCACATGAGAGCTCTGGACGAGGGGCAGGACACTTGTCACATGAGAGCTCTGGACGAGGGGCAGGACACTTGTCACATGAGAGTCTTCAGGAGAGAAGGAAGGGAGGTCACGGAGAGAACTTCCTACTTCTGTGGTTTTCCAGTTTCCTCCAGCTTAAAATACTCAGCCTGCCAAGCTGCTGTATTTAGGGGTATCCTGCTCTGGGCCCTGACACAATTGTCCTCCTGCTGTGAATCCTGGAGATCATTTGCACAATGCTTCACTATATCAAAACCAAACACCATATCGAAAACCAAACACCACATGTTCTCACTCTTAAGTGCGAGTTGAACAATGAGAACACATGGACACAGGGAGGGGACCATCACACACTGAGGCCTGTCGGGGGGTGGGGGTAAAGCAGAGGGAGAGCATTAGGACAAATATCTAACGCATGCGGGCTTAAAACCTAGATGACGGGATGTTAGGTGCAGCAAAGCACCGTGGCACACATATACCTATGTAACAAACCTGCGCATTCAGCACATGTATTCCAGAGCTTAAAGTAAAATAAAAAATAGGTCGGGTGCGGTGGCTCACGCCTGTAATCCCAGCACTTTGGGAGGTCTAGGTGGGTGGATCACCTGAGGTTGGGAGTTCGAGACTAGCCTGACCAACATGGAGAAACCCTGTCTCTACTAAAAATACAAAATAAGCCAGGTGTGGTGGCAGGCGCCTTAATCCTAGCTACTTGGAAGGCTGAGGCAGGAGAATCACTTGAATCCAGGAGACAGAGGTTGCGGTGAGCTGAGATCGTGCCATTGCACTCCAGCCTGGGCAACAAGAGTGGAAACTCCGTCTCAAAAATAAATGAATAAATAAATAAATAAAATTAATAAGAATAATAATAATTTGCTGTATCAAAGCAAAGAGGAACTCTAAAAATAATGAAAATAACAAACTAGAATTTAAATTCAGGCAACAGGGTGTACTACCTCACCAACACTGCAAAGCTCAGCTGTTGAAAAAAGTTTTGCCTGGAGATTCCCCACGGCTCACGTCTGCTCCCCTGACATTTCCGGCTGGTGTTTCTGATCCTTTTCCTGATATTCTAAGATGTCTGGCAGGTGTGGACTTTGACTGCTTAGGTCCAGTGACCCCAACACTGGGTATAGATGGGATTCCCTGAAGCAGCTTGTCTGGCCTTCTTTTCTCCGGCGGGCTCTGGCTCCCTGCTGGGTGAAATCCTGGCATCTCCATCGTGCTGTCTCTCTGGAGCTATCAACAAACAGCTCTTGATTGATAGCTGCGGCCACAATAACCTTATTTCCACAGGGACAAGGACAGAGCTGCCGGCTCCGCACCAGCACTGTCAGCCGCGTGTGTGCTTTGGTGTCAGGTCTCACCCACCGAGTTGTTGGGGCTGAGTTGTGTCTCCGAAAAGATGTGTTCAAGTTCCAACCCCTGGCGCTGTGCATATGACTTTATTGGAAACAGGATCTTCGCAGATATATTCAAGGTAAACTGCAGTGAGACTGGATTAAGGCAGGCCCTGGTTCAGGATGACTGCCGTCCTTACAGGAAGAAGGAAATCTGAACAGAAACACACAGGGAGAGGCCGTTTGAAGATGGAGGCAGAAGCTAGGGTGGTGTGGCCACAAGCCAAGGGGCACTGAGAAGCTGGAAGCAGCAGGAAGGACCCTCCCTCCGGTTTCAGAGTGAGCGTGACCCTGCTGACACTTACATCTCGAGCTTGTGGCCCCCACACCAGGAATAAATGTCTGTTGTTTTCAGCTGCCCAGTGTGTGGTGTTATATTTGTTACAGCAGCCTCGGGAAATTCACACTGGGGTGCTAAAGAGGGAATTTGGGGGCAGCCACTCTGTGACTGCGTGCCCTTAACCTAGGCGGTGGGAACCCAGACTCCTGTTCTCACACTTCTAATAAAGACATACCCAAGGCTGGGTAATTGATAAAGAAAAGAAGTTTAATGGATTCACAGTTCAACATGGCTGGGGAGGCCTCATAATCATGGTAGAAGGTAAAGGAGGAGCAAAAAGGCACATCTTACATGGCGGCAGGCAAGAGTGCGTGTTCAGGGGAACTGCCCTTTACAAAACCATCAGATCTCATGAGACTTATTCACTATCACAAGAACAGCATGGGAAAAACCCACCTCCACGATTCAATGACCTCCCACCAGGTCCCTCCTACAACACATGGGGATTACTACAGTTAGAGGTGAGATTTGGGTGGGAACCCAGACCCCTGCCTTTTGGGTCTCCTGGGTCTTGGGGGGACAGAGGAGAGTGAAGTTCATTGGTCAAGAGTGAACTCCTAGGCCGGGCGCGGTGGCTCACGCTTGTAATCCCAGCACTTTGGGAGGCCGAGGCGGGTGGATCACAAGGTCAGGAGATCGAGACCAAGGTGAAACCCCGCCTCTACTAAAAATGCAAAAAATTAGCCGGGCGTGGTGGCGGGCGCCTGTAGTCCCAGCTACTCGGAGAGGCTGAGGCAGGAGAATGGCGTGACCCCAGGAGGCAGAGCTTGCAGTGAGCCGAGATCGCGCCACTGCACTCCAGCCCGGGTGCTTGGGTGACAGAGCGAGACTCCGTCTCAAAAAAAAAAAAAACAAAAAAAAGTGAACTCCTCCCTTCTGGGAACTCCAGCAGGGGGGGTATGGGAGGGGTCTTCCAGCTTCCTTCCTCTCAACTCGGTCAACAGCAGTGAGGTTACTCGCCCTCCTACCTTCAACAACTTCTCTCCGCTCATCAGAGCAAGCTTGTGGAGCAAGCAGGGACTGGGGTCCCTGCATCTCTGGGCACTGACCCCTGCAGACCCCAGACAAAGTCTCCGTGGCTCAACACCAGCAGAACAATTCTGAGAAAGAGCAGCTTCATCAGGGAGTGGGAACAGCCTGGGCAACTGGCCGGGCCTGCAGGACACCCTGTGGATGTGCATGTGTGTGGACACGTGTGTGTGCCTGTGTACGTGTGTGTTAGCCTGGCCTGCTGGGTAACATACGCATGTGTGTGGATGTTTGTGTGTGTGCATGTGTCTTAGCTTGGCCTGCTGGGCCAAGTCCTGTGTGCTAAGGCACCTCCTTCCCAGGCCCCAGCTGCCCCACATTCATGTCCCACTAGGAACCCACAGGGACAGGATCCCAGACTGTGATGCACTCCGGGATAGGATTCAAACTCACACCTCGACTCAGGGTCAGGGTGGAGACCCATTGTTGCCATGCCTAGGCTGCAGGAACATGACACACACTGCTGGTTCTGCCCCAGGATGACAGCCTGGGACGTTCCTGGAGTTTGTGTTTTCTGGGTTGGAGGTGGGCATGGTGGTTGTCTTGGTGTCCTATGCAGCCCTGGGGTACGACAGGAGGAAGGAGAAGATGAAGAGATGACCCTCACCAGGGGTGCCCTCTGGGTACCAAGGTCATCTCCAACCCCAACATGTTTTCTTACCTTCGCCAGTCTAGACCTGCCCTCCATGGGTGTCAGTGGGCACCTACAGTGCAGAGACAGAGGTCAGAGGTGCCCCGGAGCCTAACAGATGGCCAAGGGCATCTCCTTGTCCTGCAGTTACCATCTGTCAGAGGCTGAATAATGGCTTCCAAAAGATAGTCACATCTGGATACCTGGAACTGTGAATGTGATGTTACATGGCAAAAAAAAAAAAAAAAAAAAAAAGACTTTGTAGATGTGATTAAGTTAAATATTTTAAGGTGGGGAAATTATCCCGGATTAGCCAGGTGGGCCCTAAATGGCATTGCAAGAGCCCCTATAAGAGGAAGGCAGAGGAAGACTTCACTGCAGAAGAGGAGGCAGCGTGGCCATGGAGTCAGAGATGAGGGCAGTGCAGCCACAAGCCCTGGAACGCTGGCAGCCACCACAAGCTGGGAGGTGTAGGGAAGGACCTTCCCCAGAGCATCCAGAGGGACCGGCCCTGCCTACACCCTGGTTTCAGCCCAGTGAAACTGATTTTGGATGTCTGGCCTCTGGAACTGTGAGGGAATCCATTTCTACTGTTTTAAATCACCCAGTTTGTGGTCCTTTGTCACCGCTGCTGTAGGGAACTCCTACACCCTCTCCCATCCGGTGGCTGCGAGCCAGCACAGCTTAGATCTGCACCTGAGGCTCTCCGAGTGCACAGCCTGGGGGAGAGCCCCACCGACAGAACCGCCGCTGCCATGTCAACCTCTTGGCTTTCTGGCTGCAAATTCTGTCTTTCTACTCTTACTTGTTGAACCAGAGCAAGAAACACAAAAAGAAAACTGACTTCTAAAGCATCTGCATCCGTGTGAGGCAGGCAGACCCTTGTACTTGTAACTAACAGAAGAACAGATCCCCAGATGGGGAAAGGACTGATTTACCTGAGACACACAGGTGGTCGCCGATGCTAACACGGTGCACTTCCTCCTGGCATTGTGCGATGTGTTTGTCTTGCGCTTGTGGTTTGCGATGCCTGTGTGCAGGGAGGAGCCCAGACAGGGCACATGGTCATGGGAGTGCCTCTGAGAGGTGGCTTGGTCATTGTTTGGCATTTTGTCACCTGTAAACCCAGGCCAAGAGTCAACGTTGGCTGTGTGGCAATGGGGTTGTTGTCAAGAATACTGATACGGTTTGGCTCTGTGTCCCCACCCAAATCTCATCTTGTAGCTCCCATAATTCCCACATGTTGTGGGAGGGGCCCAGTGAAAGATGACTGAATCGTGGGGGTGGGTCTTTCCTGTGCGGTTCTGGTGATAGTGAATGGGTCTCATGAGATCTGATGGGTTTAAAAATGGGAGTTTCTCTGCACAAGCGCTCTCTTTGCCTGCTGCCATCTACATAAGATGTGACTTGCTCCTCCTTGCCTTCCACCATGATTGTGAGGCCTCCCCAGCCATGTGGACTGTAAGTCCAATAAACCTCTTTCTTTTGTAAATTGCCCAGTCTAGGGTATGTCTTTATCAGCAGCAAGAAAACAGACAAATGCAAATACCAAGAGTAGCAGCATATCTCCAGAGGGTAGCAGTATATCTCCAGAGGGTAGCAGTATCCAGAATGTGCAAATGGAGTTAGCCTCAGGCCATATCACCACCTTCACAGCCCAGCATCAGGGAACCACATCTTGGCACCTGCCATTTCCACAGTGAGAACATCCTTCATCCAGGTTGTTATGTCACCAGCATCTCCTTCCTTCATAATTGCACTCAATGCCACCTTCTTCAGGAAGCCCACTTAGAGCAAACCACTGCACTCTGAGAAAGGCCAAAATCATGGCTAGTGATCAGATTGAGCCTACGGCATCAAGAGGATGGGGGTTAGCACCAGGCTCTGCCCTCGTCAGTCCCTTACCTTCTCTGTGCTACTAGATGTGAGCAGGAAAACCAACAGGATGCACGTCCTGGAGTCAGATGTAATTCACAGAAGGCCTTGAGCACAGGGCTGGCAAACAAGCAGTGCACAGTGGGCACCAGTCATCACCGCTGTGTCCAGCTAACTCCACCCTGAATACTCAGGGCTGGCTGGGTAGCCTCTGGGATGACCCTCAGTGATCGCCTCTCGAGATGTGCTTCCTTGTGTGACTCCTTCCTTATGATTGGGGCAGGACCTGGTGACTTGCTTCTGATGGACAGAATGCATCAAGAGTAATGGAACGTCTCTACTCTAGGTTTCAAAAACCTCTGACTTCCTTCTTGCGGGACTCTCTCTCTCTATGGCCTTCTCAGCTTGCTCACTTTGGTAAAGCAACAAGCTGTGTTAGATCCACATGTCGAGGAACTACAGACAGCCTCTGGCTAACAGCCAGCAAGGAACCGAGACCCTCAGGCTCACAGAACTGGATCCTGCCAGCAACCACTAAGGAGCTTGCGGAGGGCCCCTGCTTGCTTAAAACTTCAGAAGGCTGAGGCCACCACCCACTCCCTGGCTTCAACCTGGAGAGAGGCCCTGAAGAAGATTCAGCCGAGGCTGGGCACTGTGGCTCATGTCTGTCATCCAAGCACTTCGGGAGGCCAAGGCGGGAGATTGCTTGGGCCTGGTGCAACGTGGTGAATCACTGTCTCTACAAAAAAATACAAAAATTAGCCAGGTGTGGTGGTGCACACCTGTAGTCCCAGCTACTCGAGAGGCTGAGGTCCCAGCTGAATCCCAGCTACTCGGGAGGCGGATCCCTTGTTCACAAAGCATGAAGACTTTACAGATGGCGACAGCCTCTCGTTGAGCCCAGGAAGAGTCACCTGAGCCGGGGAGGTGGAGGCTGCAGTGGGCCAAGACTGAGCTGAGGATGGAGACAGCAGGGCTGGGCTGCTTATCCCTGAAATACAACTGGGCCTGTTCATAAAATAGCTGCTTCACCAAGACCCTCCAAGTGTTCCCCATGGGGGCCTTCCCACCATCCAGCAGCTGGAGGGGGAGGTCCCGGCCCACAGGTGTCCCTGGGAGCCTGCTCCAGCACATGGCAGTGTCCATCTGGCTGGTCAGTGCAGGGTGCCACAAGTGGTGAGTTATTACACATCCTACCCTGGTTAAGCAAAACAGCCACAAAAAACATCACCAGCTCTGCCAGCCTGCGATGACCCCGCGCCATGTTAGACACACCCAATTTGAGAACATCCCATGTGTGAAGACCCAGTCTGACTTCTGCTCTACACCTGGTCCCGTTAAACCTATTGTCAAATGAGAGAAGACAGCCCTCCAGGGTACATGTTCAAGCTGGTTAGGGGGCAGAGGGCAGGGCCTTGGGCCACACATGGGGGGCATGTGACCTCTGTGGTTTCCCTGCACGGCTGAGTGAGCACTCAGGGGCTGTGGCGCTGGCTGCAGGGTCACGGGCTTGGCACCTTGTTCCACTGGTCTAACCCCAGACAAGCCCACTGGAGACAGCTTAGAGTGGCTGAATATTTGAGAAAAAGAAAATCTGGCTTCTATCCCAGCTCTGCCACTAATGACTCACATCAGTATTTGGGAAAGTCCCGGAACCTCACCAGGCAGAGCTCCTGCAGCTGTAAAATGAAGACAGTTAGCTAGCTGGCACCTCGCAAATCTTTCCTGGAACAGAGCCCCACCTGAGACAGAGGAAAGCCAAGTTGCATCATGAGTTGTCTCCTCGGAGTTGAAACTGTCTTCGAAGACATCGTGTTATCTCTGAAGGCTGTGGAGTACAGTCGTTCTGTTCCATAAACTGTCCACGTTTGCTTTAAAATAAAAAGAAAAGCTTGGCCCCATGACCTTGACACTGAGAAGACATCCAGTTTGGTGGCTTGTTGTGGGGTTTCCCCAGGCTGGCCCCACACCGCCCCAGGCTCTTTCAGCCCAGCCCTTCTGTTCCTCCCCTTGGGACAAGGGGTGAAGGGGAGGGTCAAGTGCTCAACAAATGTCCCATCCTCCACTGTAGTCTGTAACTTAGGGGTCAAGAGGTTGAATCCCCGGGTACAAGTCCCAGCTCTGTCGCCACTGGCTGTGTGACCTCGGGCAAGTCACTTAACCTCTCTGTGCCTCTCTTTCCTCCCACAGAAAACAGAGACAATAATGACATCCACTCAGAGAGTTGTGAAGCTTAAATGAGCTGCTATGCAACATGCTTAGAACCAAGCCGGCCTGGGGAGAACGTTCAGTAAGTGTGATGTGCATTTTGGCTCGTTCTTCCTCCAAAATCTCTTTCCCTCCTTCCTCCTTCCTCCCCTGTGATCACCGCTGCCTTTAAACTCAAAGAGTCATTTCTCTTCCATTTTTATTTTACCTTTCCCCAGTTTTCTTCTCTCCTTACTTTCTCTCCCTCTTTTTTATTCTATTTGTGATCCGAAAACGATCCCCGGGGCTGGTGCTCTATATGGAAAGCCTCAGGGTCACAGGCCCTTGATTGCTGGGCCCCAACTCCAGGAACATGGGCTTCCTAGTCATCAGGAGCTCACCTCGAACACTGCGTGCAGCGTGGGGGCACATGGGTGAGCAGGAGGGGTGAGAGGGAGGGGGTGAGAGGAGGGGGTGAGAGGGAGGGGGTGAGAGGGAGGGGGTGAGAGGGGGGGGGGGGGGGGGAGGGGGGTGAGAGGGAGGGGTGAGAGGGAGGGGTGAGAGGGAGGGGGTGAGAGGGAGGGGTGAGAGGAGGGGGTGAGAGGGAGGGGGTGAGAGGGAGGGGGGGGGGGGGTGAGAGGGAGGGGGTGAGAGGAGGGGTGAGAGGGAGGGGGTGAGAGGGAGGGGTGAGAGGAGGGGGTGAGAGGGAGGGGGTGAGAGGAGGGGGTGAGAGGGAGGGGGTGAGAGGGAGGGGTGACCTCCTCCCGGAAGCTTCCTTTCTAGGGAGATGCAGGGAACTGGGGGTGGGCAATACTCAGAGATCATCAAAATATACCACTAAGTAATGTATATGTTCGTATGTATTGCGGCTCATGTGTGTCATGGAGGCTTGGCACACATTGTCTCTAAGTGGGCTGCACTACATACGACAATATACATTAAAACAATATTTTAGCACTGAAACTCCTTATTTGTGTGTGTAGAATATCACTGCCCTGGGGAGCCTGGAGCGTCCCCTTCCTTCACCCATCCCCCAGCAGCCCCTGAGCTCCCCAGCCCCAGTAGAGACTAAGGGGTGGTGGTCAGGGGGGCGCGTGTTCACGCTGTGCTGTCAAGTGAGGGGTGCAGGACCCAAACCCGTACACTTTGTCTCATGCTTTAAGACAGCGCATACTGCCTGCAGCCAGCACTGAAAAGACACCAGCCTGTTACAAGAGATTTTCTCTGGATGTTGGAATTACAGGGTCGATTAAGCTTTTCTCTGTCTTTTGAAGTTTCAGGACATTTCAGGAGGAATATGTATATATAGGTTTTGTATAAAGAACCGGAGCCAGTGAGTTCATACCCACAGCGCTGACACCGCCATGGCAGCCGGGGGCGCCGTAACTGGGGTGAGCCTGGAGTCTCTTGGCTCTTGGAGCACCAAGAGCTGGGGGCATGGAGGGGGACAATATGCAGAGCCTGGGACCAAAGGGTAGAAATGGTGGACTTTATCACAGGGGCCAAGGGGCCAGTAGGGGTGACGCAGGGAGGGCGGGCCATCCCCTTGGGCACAGCGTGGCTACATGGGCAGTGGCACTCAAGAGCTAAGGAAGGAAGACCAGGAGAAAAGGAGGGAATAGTGGAACGCCCCCAGGGGAGCATTGCCAGCCTGCATGGGGTGACGTCAGAGACGCAGTTGTGGGGCCCCCTCGAGGCCTGCCCTGCCGTGACGACCTTTGAGCATAGTCTGCTCTGCGGTTCCCTTAAGGATTCAGCAAAGAGGCTGCAGCAACCGCCCCAATGTGAGAGGCTCCCACTCGGCTCTAAACTAGAGTCTTTCCTCCGGCCCTATCCCAACCCTCCATATTGTTACATGTTGAGATTATGGTATTTGGATATATACGTTTAAATAAAACACATCATTCAAGTTAATTTTACTCATTTCTTTTTACTTTTTTTTTTTTTTTTGAGATGGAGTCTCACTCTGTCTCTCAGGCTGGAGTGCAGTGGTGCAATCTCAGCTCGCTGCAACAACCTCCACCTCCCAGGTTCAACGATTTTCCCACCTCTGCCTCCCAAGTAGCTGGTATTACAGGCGCACACCACCATGCCCAGCTAATTTTTGTATTTTTAGTCAAGACTGGATTTCACCATGTTGACCAGGCAGATCTCGAACTCCTGACCTCAAATGATCCACCGGCCTCGGCCTCCCAAAGTGCTGGGATTACAGATGGGAGACACCACACCGGGCCTCTTTTTACTCTTTTTAAAGGTGGCTCCTAGGAAGTGCAGCACTGCCTCCGTGGCTGCTGTCTGTGGCCCCAACATGTTTTTGTCAGGCAATGCTGTATCCTGGGTTCAGGTTTCCTAACAGGCTCGACAAGGTAGGAAGGAGGGGACTCACCTTGGCACCCTCCAAGGACCCCACACAGAAGAAAGATTTCACCATGCCCGGCCTGGAGGACTTAAGGTGCACATTCCCGAAGAGGCTTCTTCCTGATGTTCACATTTGGGTACCAGGCCTAGAATGGGGCACTCTAAGAGAGGCAGTTAGTTAATGTGTCTCCAGTTAAGATGGCCTGGAAGGGAGGGGGCAGGCAAGAAACAATATTCCCATTCCTCTTCTGTCTCCACTCAGATACAGCATGTGAAACAGGTGTGGTCCATATCAGATGCAGTACACTGGGCAGGGTCTAACAGGATAAGAGTTTCATGCAGGACAGGACAGCATTCATGGCCCACAAAAGCTTTGGGTTGACCACCGTGGGGGAACAAATCTCGTTAATCTTCCAGTCTCCTGCAACTGGTAGAAGCAGATCTGTGTGCTGCACTTGGTGGGCGGAAGGCTGTCGAGCCATTGAAGGAGAAGGACTGTCTTCAGGCTGTTGAGGCCCCTGCCTGGCCTCGTGCAGCATGGAGGGCGTAGTAACAGGTCCCCAAATGCCTGCTGATAGGAGGCAATTTGTCAGGTGTTTCATATGCTAGAAGAAGCTCTGCGTATAGCCTGTGCAATCGCACTCACTGGCCTAAAGACCTGGGAATAAGTTGAAGAGCCTCTTGTGATTGCAATCTAACCTTCTTTTATGGAGTAAGACATTTTCTTGAGCTATTAAAGATTTAGGTGCACAGCCCTGTCCAGCCAACGCCAGCTGCTAGGAAACAGGGCAGTGAGAGCAGAAAGGGGAGACGTAGCACTTTCCGCCGGCAGGGGGCAGTGTGGCACAAGTCTACGTGTCCAGTCCCCTAGGTCCTCGGTCCCCTAGGAGATAGAAGGTCCAGACCAACCGCCACAGTTGTGTATTGAGAAAGTCTGGGTGGTGCTTGGGGAGTTCGATTGTTACTTTCTTAGAGGCGATCGTCAATGGTAGAAGGAACACAAGGACTTGAGGTGATTTAAATCCTCTAATTTCTAAAAAGGATCGATTCCCTGTTTCATGGTCCAAATTACAGGAATGTGCTGAGAACTGTTCATGGGAGGATGTTAACAGTCTTGCGCAATATAAAGGGTCATTAGAAAGTAAAAAAGGAGGCCGGGCGCGGTGGCTCACGCCTTTAATCCCAACACTTTGGGAGGCCGAGGCGGGCGGATCACGAGGTCAGGAGTTCGAGATCAGTCTGGCCAACAAAGTAAACCCGGTCTCTACTAAAAATACAAAAAATTAGCTGAGTGTGCTGGTGTGCGCCTGTAATCCCAGCTACTTGGGAGGCTGAGGCTGAAGAATCACTTGAATCCGGGAGGCGGAGGTTGCGGTGAGCCGAGATCGCGCCATTGCACTCCAGCCTGGGCAACAAGAGCAAAACTCCGTCTCAAAAAAAAAAAGAACGAAAGAAAAAGAAAAAAGAAAAGAATGTAAAAAAGGAGAGATAACTGGGTGGGGGCAGTAAGCCAGGAGCAATGAGAAAAAATGAGAATGGGGTTCATGAGTTAAGGAGGGAATTAAGGTGCATGCAAAAAATTATAAATTATACAAAAGTAAGTTATTGTAGGTTGAGCCTCCTCAAGGAGAAAGGTCTTAAGTGTAATTCCAGGTTGTGAGAGCCGGACTGTCCCTGTTAGCTTTGCCAGGATGGATGTCTGCTGGGACCTCTCAGAAGCTTCTCTGAGGCCTGTCTGTTTGCTTTTGTTTATATTTGTCTGATTATCTTTGTTTAGTGAGTATTGCAAAAGCATGACTTACGAGACAATGTCTTCCCTCCTCTCCCAGGGAATCTGCCCTTGCAGGGCTTGTGGGCAGCCAAGGCTCAGCTGACCACTGCAGACGGCCTCCACCTCCCATACAGAGCATATTCCCGAGCAAAAAGGGGCAACCACTGAAGCCCACGCCAGATCCAGAGAGTTGTTTAAAAAGAGAAGACTCAGAATTCTCACTGACCTTTTAGATGCCATTCTCTCAGATACGGCAGCTTCATTCCTTTCTTTCCTTCCAGGCTTTGCCTTCTGAACAGCCCCCCCTGTGCTGGTGTTGAAGCCCAAGGAGCGACCTCTCGAGGGTGCTCAATGGGCTTCCTTCCGCCTCAGGATTCCATTTGTGCCTTAAATGTATAAGACGGTGTGTTTTATTGCACTGTGTTTTATATCACCTTAATTTTTCAATCACATCTAGAGGCACTCTGGGTCCTGTGCAAAGGGGGTTGGAAGGCTCAGTGTAAGGCGGAAGGTACAGTGGCCACAGGCAAGATGGAGGCCCTGGGCATGGCATCTTCTCTCCAGCTTTAGCAACAAGTGCCAGTCCCTCAAGACTGTGGGGTGCAGCCCAGCAGCTGGGGCTCCATCACACCAGTTGCACATGGCAGCTGCGGCTCTACCACCTGTGTGTTATGCATGGCAGCTGGGGCTCCACCACATACATGTTATGCATGGCAGTGGGGGCTCTGCCACGCACATATTATGCATGGACTGGTCTGGTTCTCTGCCCTGGGAAGATGCACCCACATGCACCCATGACCACTCACATCAACCGGAAGGTAAGGGTC
Organism: Nomascus leucogenys; assembly: GCF_006542625.1. NCBI lineage: Eukaryota > Metazoa > Chordata > Mammalia > Primates > Hylobatidae > Nomascus > Nomascus leucogenys. Next base: position 26,725,558 of record NC_044405.1, read on the forward strand.
TCTCTGTGATTCCTGTTTGCTGGAAACCAGCATATCCTGAGTGCAAGACAAACACCTGGGCTCAGAACTGAAGCTTCCAGAGGAGGGAGCTCTCTCCCTCCTGCCACACCTGCCACATCTGCCTAAGAAGGAGGTCATGCAGTCTGCTGTGGACATCCAGAAACACAGATCCTGAAGACAAGGCAGCGCCCCTTCTCAGGGAATAAAGGGGGCAGGCGGTAGAACTCCCGACGCCCACCTCTCATCCCATTTAAACATATGCTCAGTATCCTTGGGTATTCCTGAGGGTGACACGAACTGTTCTCTGCCTTTGGGGCATTGCAACAATAAAAGAGGCATTTTCTTTTCTTTTCTTTTTTTTCTTTTCTTTTCTTTTCTTTCTTTTCTTAGCAAAACTGGCCCCTGCCAAATGCCTTGAGTTCAGTTGCTCAAATCCCTGCCTTCCTGAAGTGCTGAAGGGGCTGAGTGTGAGCAAAGCAAGGATTGGAGGTTGAGCTCTCTAGGGCTGGGGACATTTGGGAGAATATTTGGATGGGAAGAATGAACAGCGTCACTCAGAACTAACGGCAGGGGGCAGTGTGGCTCCATAGCCCATCACAGAGCGCCCCCCTCTGACCCTGACAGTGCCCACAGCCCCTGCCATCCAACCAGGGCTGGGCCTCAGCCTGGGGGACAGCTTCTGTGTAGTTTGGTTCAGAATGTGTCCTCATAAGAAAGGCGGCAACTCCCAGATTCCTTCCCTGCCCTCTGCCGGGAAGTCTTACTGCCAAAACACCCAGGAATGTGTGTCTGCCTCCAGCAACTTTAGCTGCAGGGGCTGGACCTGGCTTTGATGCTGCGGCAGCTGATGGGATCCTGGAGCGCAGTGTGGGAAGCTGGCTCCTTGGGCCTGGGAACAAGCCCAGGCAACTGGGCTCGGGCTGGCTCTGCCTGGCTGCCTCTCCTACAGCGTGCGTGAACGGGAGGCCAGGATGGCCAGAGGCCCCAGGAAACGCAGATCTCATGGGAAGAGGTTGCAGTTTCAACTTCTGGCTGTGGATGCTCTGGGCAATTTCATGCATGTCCATGAGTTCAGAGAAAGGAAGCTCCCCTGGCCCCTCTCTTCCACTCTTTGTAAATCAGCTCACTCCTGCTGTTCATTCATCCACTCATTCATCCATTCCACAAACGTGCCTTATTGAATCCCTGCTATGTCCAGGCACAGGGTTAGATACTCCATGGAGACCAGACCAGTCTTAGCCTCTGCATTGATGAACTCAACCCAGAAGACACACGAAAAGACAAGCCACGGTGTGACGGGCGGACGACAGAGCCTGCGCGGAGACACGGGCACTTCTGCTTGATATGTGGAGAGTGTCAGCTGCAAACCCCCGTGGCCTCTGCCGCCAGACGCATGCCAAGATGGCCTGATTACACTGGGGAAATTTCGAATGGGCCATTGAAATGCGTGGTGTGATTGTTGCCATGGATTTTCGGTCTGGTGGCCTGTTCTGTGCTGGTCAGGCTGACATCTGTGCTCCGCACAGCAGGGTGAGAGACAGGCAGGTGTGGCTGATGCCTCTGGGAGGGAGCACGTAATCCAGGAAAGGGGGCAGTAAACCAGGCGACGGGGAACTGCAACGGAGCAGAGGCCACGGGAGAAGAAGCCCCAGCGGGGAGCACACCTGAGAGGGGCAGTGGGAGGAGCGAGGCCTGAAACTGAAGAAGGAGCAGCAGAGCCCCAGCAGAGGACAACGGAGGGGAGACCTGAGTGAGGAAGAGCTCGGCTCCTTCCAGTCCCCCAGGGACACAGGTTGGGGCGGAGGGGCCATCGGGCCTGTAACCTCGCAGTGCCATCTTGGCCCTGGGTAGAGTTTGGGTCTTATTCTAGGAACTGTGGGGGCTCGGAATGTCCTGAATGCCACCTGTTTCCTGTGTGGCAGGCAGAGTGAAGACCCCACCATCCCACCAAGATGCCTCCACCCTAGCCCTATTCGCCACGAGTGTGTTATATCACATGCAGAGGCGAGCTGGGGTTGCAGGTGGAATTGGATTGGTGAACACCACCCTCAACCTAAGGAGGAGATCCCAGGTGATCCCGCAGGCCCAGAGTCCTCACAGCGCCCTTAAAAGGGAGCGAGCAGCCAGAAGTGTGGCAGTGAGGACCTGATCCAACGTCATTGGCTTTAAAGAGGGTGGAAGGGCCCATGGGCCTAGAAATGAGGGCAGCCCCTGGAAGCTGAGAAAGGCGAGGAACAGATTCTGCCCTGGAGCCTCCAGGAGGAGCCGGCCCTAGGTCTTAGCCCAGTGAGACGCATCACAGACTCCCGACCTCCAGCAATGCATTAAATATGCTGTTCAGGCTGCTGAGTTTGTGGTCATTTGCAGGAAGCTGATACACCCTGGCACAAATTCCTTCTTCTCATCTACACTTTAGCACAGAGCCGTTAAATAAATGCATGTGCCTATGAACAGGTGCATTCCAACAGCCCTCAGGCCCTGCGTGTGTGGGTGATGGTGGAGTGACAGAAATGCAAGACAGAGTGGTTTGTGCAGCCTCCTCCCCCCACTCAGTGCAGGGTGGGTGAGGGGGATGCTGGCAGGTCCACCGTGTCCAACAGGGAGCAGGCAGCATCTCTAGCCAGGCTCAGGGTCACAGTGGGGGAGTGGGGTTTCAGAGTGAGGCAGATCTGGATCTGAATCACCTTCACAGAATCCCTTTTGCTACATAAGGTCACGTATTCACAAGTCCCAGAGATTAGAACAGGCACATTTTGGGGGCCATGATTCTGCTCATCCTAACTAGAGAACCCCCTTATTCTTTTTCACAGGTAAATAGTATTTTATAGGGGGGGAGTTCTGTAAAGCTTTAGCTACTCCTCTATTAAGAATATTTGGCTTCTGGCCAGGGGCTCACATCTGTCAATCCCAGCACTTTGGAAGGCTGAAGCCAGAAGATTATTTGAGGTCAGGAGTTTGAGACCAGACTGGGCAACATAGCAAGACACTGTACTTAAAAGATATTTAAAATTCTTTTTTTAATTAGCCAGATGTGTTGGTGCGCACCTGTAGTCCCAGCTACTTGGGAGGCTAAGGTGAGCAGATTGCTTAAGTCAGTGAGTTCGAGGCTGCAGTGAGCTGTGACTCCTGCCATGGCACTCCAGCTCCAGCCTGGGCAACAGAGAAAGACCCTGTCTCAAAGAAAAAAAAAAGGGAATATTTGGCTTCTTTCCAATCTTTCACCATTGTTTAAAATGCCATAAGAAATCATCTCATGCACAATATCATTTTGCACATGTGCAAACAGAGCTGGAGGGCAGACTCCCAGAAGCATAAGTGTCTGGTCAAAAGGTGGATATGCATTCATAGTTTTGCTGGAAATTGCCACTTTGCCTCCAATTTGTACTCCACCAGCAATATATGAAAGTATCTTGTTTCCCCACTGCCTGCCCAAGGGAGTGTATGTCTCACTTTTGTGTTGTTGCCAATCCAGAAGAAGCATATTGCGTAGACTTTCATTTGAGACTCCATCTTTCTGTGCGGTTTGGCAGAAGACTGGGGGAACATTCTTATACTGGCTCTAGATGGAATGCAAGGATACTGCATTAACTTATGACTCAGTAAAGTAATTTATTTTGGGGAGCTAAAATAATCAGTTTGCTGCTTTCTCATGATTTTTAACTTGAAGCAACATGAAACTGGGAAAATAAAAATGGATAGCAAGACTTTTAGACAATGTCTGTTCAGTGATGTTTCAAACATATTTTTGGCAGGAACTAGAAATCAGTCTGTGTAGCCCAAGAATGATGCCAATTCCATATTCTGTGTTGCTGATTATAAAGGAAGCAAAATGTTCCAGTAAGCAGATGCAAAAGCAGCCATCAGCTCTGAGATACAGGAGCAGATGAGCTGGAGACGTCCTCAGGCGAGCACCGGCCGCTCTTCCCCATGCTGTGGGCAGCTTGCCTGTGGGAAAGGCCAAAGATTCCTTAAAAGGAGATTCGAATCTGCTCAAGTGCCAGGATAAGCATTTAATCAAGAGCCCAGCATCTTGCTCCCCAATGGGTGGGGAAGATTTTCTAGGCCTGGAAAGTTTTTAAGAGGCAATGTGCTATTCTTAGTCATAACAAATGAAAGACAACCCATGTGTCCAGCCAGGCAGGATGGCCAGTGGGCTGTTCAGTTGCCAACTGCCCTCCCAGCCCTCCGGGACAGAGACTCCTGTGATTCCGGCAGCATCCCCAGGACAGAGCCCTCAGGACCAAGGTAGAAAGCACTTGAGCAGGGCAGTGGCCTCCCAGTCAGCAGGCAGACCTCTTGGGACCACGGGGTCAGATGTGGGGCCTGAATGACTCCTGAGTCACAGCCCTCTCCCCTCTGACATCTCCCACTCCAATGCCATGCTCTGGCCATGTGCCTTGGCTTCCCTGCCTACACTTCAGTGGTCTAATAGGATAATTCCGGGAGCCCCTAATTTAGCTCTGGTCTGCCCCTCGTCTGAAGACTAGATTCCTCCACTCACCGCCAAGTACGCTTGGGCTCCATCCTGTGAATGAACTAAGTTGTTCAGAGCTACCATCAAAGCTACAAGCAGGAATTCTCACAGCTCCTGGGATCTCTCACCAGCTCCAACAAACTTCCCACCTCTCCAAGTCAGACCAAGCCTGAGATGTGTAACATTCAACTTAGTCTTCCTTAAACCAGCATTTCCCAAGCTTACATTTAGGGATCCTCTTTTTAAAAAAATCCTGTGGACTCCTAAGTTTTTGTTAAAGTATTTTTATTTTACTGCTACTTGTATGTGCAGCAACACTGGAGAATGTACAAATATATTATGGTGATAGCTCTTTTAGTTTTTTCGTTGTTTTATTGTTTTCTTTTCAGTCTTTGGGAGAGCAGCTTAGCAATGTCTAATAAAATTAAAACTCTTCAGATCCATTGATCAGCTTCTGAAATGTTTCCATCATTACACAAAGACATGAAAGCATGTGTACTGTGTATTTATTTGTGTGTGTGTGTGTGTATGTGTACTATTTATTACAGTATGCTTTAGAAGAGCCAAATTTGAAAACAACCTGAACTTCTATCGGCAAGGTTTTTATCACATAAGCTATGGCACATCTACCAGTGGAATATAGTATATGACGTGAAAGAACAAGTTAAGTAGTGTACTTATGTGGAAAGACGTTTGAGATATATTGCTATGCACATTGCAAAATGCTAAATATAAGAGCATCCATGGTTGTTTTTAAAAATTAACATCTGCTTTAAAATGTGGAAGAATGTACAGCAAATTGTTAAATGAACAATTTGGGAGGAGGTTTAGGATTATGAAAGATTGTCACTTTCTACTCCATAGAGATCGTGATATGGTTTGGCTGTGTCCCCACCCAAATCTTATCTTGAATTGTAACTCCCACTTCCCATACATCATGGGAGGAACCCAGATGCAGGGGTGATTGAATCATAGAGGTGGGCCTCTCCTGCCCTGTTCTCGTGATAGTAAATGAGTCTCATGAGATCCGATGCTTTTAAAAGTGGAGTTTGCCTGCACAACTTCTCTTATCTTGTCTGCCGCCATATGAGACGTGCCTTTCACCTTCCACCATGACTGTGAGGCCTCCCCAGCCACGTAAAACTGTAAGTCCAATAAATTTACTTTCTTTTGTAAATTGCCCAGTCTTGGGTATGTCTTTATCAGCAGCGTGAAAATGGACTAATACAGATGAGAAGAAAGCACGATAATTTTTAAATTCTCTATCAGTGTGCACAGGGTGCCAGGCACTATTCTCGGGACTGGCCATACAGCAGTGATCGAGCTTTACAGGTCCTCACTGCTGTGGGCAGATCTTTCACTGGAGGAGACAGGCAATTAGCACATGGAGATGCAATGAAGAAAGACAACTGGGTATGGCACTGGAGACTAAAGCAGAGATGAAGGTTTCCGTTTGAGCTGCTTCCTCCACGCTTTCCCAATTGTCTCCACAGGGAAGGAGGAGAGAGGGCGGATTCCTCCCTGGTGGCAGAACAGGAGGCATCAATTCCAGGCAGGAAGGCTGAGGAGCAGGTATCCCGGTTCAGAGAGGTGTCTGTCCAACCCCTATCCTGAGACGTTCTCTGTTGTTTGTGGTCTTTGGGGTGGCCACAGGACAGGCATCTCTAAGGGGGCATTTGAGCAGAAACCGAAGGAAGTGCAGGACATGGAAATGTCGGTGTCCAAAAGGGAGTTCCAGGCAGAGAGAACAGGAAATGACGAGTGAATGAATGAACCGGTGAATGGAGGTCATTGCTGCCTGAGGGGCCACACACATGGCTGAGCAAACACCTTGTTGTTCCACCACAAGCCCCGTCTGTCCTGCTATAGCCGTTTAGTGTTCAGCCAGTGCATACACCGTGGAGGAGAAGCAAGAGACAGCCGAGGCTTGCACACGGTCATCTCACTCAGCAGACAGCACTGAGCGCCCACTGGGTGAGAAGCAGGGAGCTACCGCCCAATCCTGCTCAGCCAGGACGGGCAGGAGACTGGTCCAAAGCTCTCAGAGTGTGGCTGTAACAGGAGAAAACGGCAGTGGAGGGATGGAACGGCACCGGTGACCGTGAACAAAGCTGCTCCCATCTCTCACCTCTGCGGCACTGGCCTCCCCGGCCTCCCCTGCCAGCGTGAGCTCACCCACGAAGCTGATTTCTGAGCGGCCCTTCCCGGCCTCTGATCTGACTCAGGACTGCGGAAAATCCCTCATGGCTCAGGGCATGGGCGGCCCAGCCCAGGGTGGCCCTCGTGGGGGCTGAGTCAGCAGAGTCAGCAGAGCAGGCCGCTGCTGAGGTGGTGACACTCACACGTGTGTCACCGTTCATGGAACACGCACACCGATGCAGGCAGACCCAGAGCCAGGCATTTGAGGCCAACTTGAACAGGAAGGAAACACATTCACAACACTTCCCTCACTAGAGGTGGTTCCTGGGCGGACTGTGGATTCAGATCAGCTCCAATATTTAGCAGTTTTAAAGCTATAATTTCCTGGAAAACGTACTCAATTTCTCTAAGCCTTGTGCTTCTCATCTGCAAAATGGGTACATTCATCCCTAATTCACAGAATTGCTGTGAGAATTCCATGAGATACCGAATAGATATCACGTATTTCGGACCTGACTCATGACAGGACCAACAACGGGGCCACTGTCTCATCTGTTCTTCTCCCCCGTAGTCTTTGCAGAGTGAACACTGAGAATGAGAACGCCTAATGTTTTTCCTTTCTGTCCACACAACTTCACCATTTACCAAAAGCATTTTGTGTAATTTCTCTTTTTCATCTTTCTCATGAAATGAAAACAATAGTTTTCTCCAGCTGACCTTTTCACCAGCGCTTCCAAGTTCCCCAGAGCAAGAACCCACATACCAAAGCTATGGTAGTCCCGGACCTTGGAAATCATACGGCCACATCTGCAGAAGGAGAAATCCTTGCAGAAGGCAGAGGAGCTGGTGCAATGGCCCAGAGGGAGCAGGGCAATTATTTTTTGAAGAATCTTGTCTAACTAAATTATCAGCACTCTCTGTATCCTCAACCATTAACGACCCTCAGCTCTGTTGAGGTCAGACAATGTGAAACTGAACTAGTAAGTCCATTTTTAAAATCTACGTTGCTATGAATGTGATAAAAACCAGCTACCATAGCAAGGAAAAGAATCTCACTGTTTTCTGGGGTTCCTAGCTTGTCGGAGATGAGTGGGTGACTTCTCAGCTTTTTCCTTGATCTGATGAGAAACCTACCCAAACCCTTCCTTGCTTCTGCACGAGGGGCTGGGAAACTACAGCCCTGGCCCTGCCACCTATTTTTGTAAATAAAGTTTTATTGGAACGCAGCTACACTCCTTCATTTACATATCGCCTAAGGCTGCTTTTACAAGACAACTGCAAATGTGAGTCTTTTCCACAGAGGCCTCATGGCCCTCAAAGCCAAAATTATTTACTGTATCATCTGGCCCTTTGCAGAAAAAAAAAAAAATTGCTAATTTCTGCTCTACTCTGAGTATCCATTAGTTATCTTATTTCTCTCTTTTTACAAATAATCTTTATTTTTAGAACTGTTTTAGGTTTTGTATTAGTCCATTTTCATGCTACTGATAAAGTCATACCCAAGACTGGGAAGAAAAAGAGGTTTAACTGGACTTACAGTTCCCCATGGCTGGGGAGGCATCAGAATCATGGCAGGAGGCAAAAGGCACTTCTTACACGGTGGTGGCAAGAGAAAAAGAGGGAGAAGCAAAGGTGGGAACTCTAATAAACCCATCAGATCTCATGAGACTTATTCGCTATCATGAGAATAGTGTGGGAAAGACTGGCCCCCATGATTCAATTACCTCCTCCCGTGTCCCTCCCACAACAAGTGGGAATTCTGGGAGATACAATTCAAGTTGAGATTTGGGTGGGGACACAGCCAAACCATATCAGGTTTAGAGGAAAATTATGTAGCTAGCACAGAGAGTCTCCCCATATTCCTTCTCCCTGACATACATTCCCCTACTCAGCATCTTGCATTAATTAGTGTGCTCCATTGGTTACAACTGATGAAGCAATATTGATAGATTGTATGAACTACAGTTCATAGTTCGCATTAGGTTTCACTCTTTGTGTAGTACATTTCCATAGCTTTTAGCAAATTGTTTTATTTCTTCATTCAACATTTTATTGTTACTTTTTAATTATGAAAGTAAGCACATGCTCATTATAACAAGTTTGAACAATATAAACTGTAGAAAGGAAGTGATGGAAGCTTCCCCACTATACTTTCTGGGTCAATCCTAACACAGCTGACCATGTGCCCTTCCTGAGCTGTTTCCATGCACACAACCCTGACACTCGTGGGAGTCTGGGTTTTTTTCTAAACGTGGAACTATGCTAGGCTTGTTGCTTGAAACTTGCTCTTCCCACTTAACTGTCTCAGTTTTCTTTGTTTGTTTGTTTGTTTGCTTGCTTGTTTGTTTTGAGGCAGAGTTTTGTTCTTATTGCCCAGGCTGGAGTGCAATGGTGAGATCTCGGCTCACTATAACCAGGTGCTGTATTGAAGGTGTGTGCCCATGTTTATACACTCAACACAGCCTGTTCATTCATCCTGAAGCACTTCTGGTAGCATTTATGTGAATAGAGTTCTAGAACTTGGACTGTCCAATCAGAAGATGCGAATGTTTTTAACCTGGTGAGAAATGAAACAACTTGATAGCATTCACACACCCATCCTCCTGCACACAGAGTGGGGACAACGGGGTGCAGTGTAGATCCCAAGGCACCGGGAGCATGAGAAGGAGAGTGTACAGGGGTTAGGGCAACCCCAGGAGGCTTCCTGGAGGAGGTGGGTTATGAGAAGTTGAGCTGGATGCACAGGGTAACTGGAGGAGTAGGGGAGGGGGTCATCCAGACAAGCATCACCTGAGCAAAGCCTGGGCCCTTTACAGATCCCAAGGTCACAGGCTGCTCCTTACAAATTGCATCATGCATATTTCTGCTGAGGAGGAAAAGATCTGGTAGCCAAGGCTGAAAATTGTGTCCAGTGTGCACCCTCAGTGGGCTGGGAGGAGGAAGCACTCGGCAAGGGGCACCATTGCAGGCATTCGGGAGATCGGACACAGGTTTGCTTTCCCGGATGCAGCCTTGGTGGGGGCCCCATGCTGCCCCAGTCAGGAGCAGACAGGGCCTCACAGTCCTGTCTCAGGAAGCAGGAAGAAAGGGAGGGAGAAAGAAAGAGAGGGAAGGAGGATGGGCAGGGGAGAGAGAAGAAGGAAGGGAGAAAGAGGAGAATGCATTGGCCTTCACACACTCCCTAGCAAGACGCAGAGAGTTTATGGCAACATATCATCACAGCCCCAGACTGAGGCAGCCCAGAAGAGTATTCACAATGGAATCCCACAGCAGAATGCCACACAGCCATGAAGAAGAACAAAGGCCTGCTACACAGAGCACCGGGCAGGGATGGGCACACGGGGAGCCTGGGGCCAACAAGGTCCTCATTGCTCTATGTTCCTTCCCAATCCCGGTCCCCTCCGCCCCACTCCTCTCTTTTCTACCCAGAGAACTTCTGCTGTAATAACTCTTTTGCTTTCCTTTATAATTTACCACCTAAGCATGCTTTCCGAAATAGAGGATTGCTTTTTTTTCTCCAGCAGGTGTTTCTTTTTCTTAAGGCAATATGGAGGCAGGGCTGGTCAGTGCTGGCCACAGGGGTCTGCTTTGTGATCGCTATTGAGTTGTGTTTTTGTTTGTTTGTTTTATGCACGTTCTTCTATGTGTGTCATATTTAACAATAAAGAAGTTTCCCCACCTTTAAAAGTCCACTGGCTACTTTATACATAAAGTAGATCAGTGTACACCTGTGTGTACCCTACCACATGCTTAGAGAGAGGGGGACCTATGTTTACTCCTCTGCGCTTACAGGATGTCCCCATGTATGCAGTGCAGCAGGTCCCCAAATAACGTCATTTTATTCAATGTCACTTTATTACAATGTTGATGAGACAAAAAAACCACTCCCCAGCCAGGGTCCTCCGTCTGTGTGGAGTCTGCACATTCCCCCAGTGTCCACGCTAGCTTTCTCCTCTTGCAGCCCAAACTGTGCACATTAGGTGAATTCACAAGTCTAAATTGTCCCCATCTGCGGGAATGTGGGTGTGGGTGCACCCCGTGATGGAAGGGTGTTCTGTCCACACTGGCTCCCGCCTTCCACCCGGAGTTGCCGGGAGAAGCTCCAGATACTCCACCCTGAACTGAAATAATTGGGTACATAATTGTCTTACTTGTTTTTGTTTGTTTTTCTAAATGTTTTAAATTGTCACATAATAATTGTACGTATTTGTGGGGTAAGTAGTAATGTTTCCATCCATGTGATGTATAATACAGTGGGTGGACTAAAGCAATGGTTTCAGACTGTTAAACATGGGGAAACTTCTTTGAGATGGAGTCTCGCTCTGTCATCCAGGCTGGAGTGCAATGGCTCAATCTCGGCTGGCTGCAATCTCTGCCTCCCGGGTTCCAGTGATTCTCCTGCCTCAGCCTTCCGAGTAGCTGGGACTACAGGCGCCTGCCACCATACTCGGCTAATTTTTGTATTTTTAGTAGATACAGGGTTTCACTATGTTGGCGAAGCTAGTCTCAAACTCCTGACCTCAAGTGATCAGTCTGCTGCAGCCTCCCAAAGTGCTAGGATTACAGGCGTGAGCCACCATGCCCAGCCTAAAGATGGGGAAACTTCTTTATTGTTAAATATGACACAGATAGAAGAAAGTGTGCAAAACATTTGATGGTAACCATATCAGGGCAATGCACCCAGCCCTCATCTCAAACATTTATCATGTGTTTGTGTGGGTAGCATTCATATCCTCCTTGTAGCTATTTGAAACTATATGATATATTATAATTAACCAGA